>NC_092866.1:39294600-39316305 GCF_032062135.1 Pyxicephalus adspersus | reverse complement strand
GTCTGCAGTTTGCCAATGAACATCTGAATTATCCAGGGGAGAACTGGGTGAAAGTGTTGTGGTCAGATGAGACCAAAATTGAGGTCTTTGGCATCAACCCTCTGTTTTTGGAGGTGGGGGAGAAATGCTGCCTATGACCCCAAGAACACCATCCCCACCGTCAAACATGGAGGTGGACACATTATGCTTTGAGGATGTTTTTCTGCTAAGGGGACAGGACACCTTCACCGCATTGAAGGGACAATGGACGGGGCCATGTACCATCAAATCTTGAGTGAGCATGTCCTTCCCTCAGCCAGGGCATTGTAAATGGGTATTCCAGCATGATAATGGCCAAGGCAAAACACACGGCCAAGGCAACAAAGGAGTGGCTCAAGAAGAAGCACATGAAGGTCCTGGAGTGGCCTAGCCTAGTGGTCTCCAGGATTTTTTTAATCCCATAGAAAATCTGTGGAAACCTTACTGACTTGGAGAGGATCTGCAAAGAGGAGTGGGACAAAATCCTTCCTGAGATGTGGGCAAACCTGGTGGCCAACTACAAGAAACGTCTGACCTCTGTGATTGCCAACAAAGGGATTGCCACTAACTACTAAGTCATCATTTGGAAAGGGAACAAATACTTATTTCACTCATTACAACGCACATCAAGCTCTGATTTTTGAGCTCTGGGTTTTTGAGGGTTCTGGGAGTGTGCCGTAAATAAGGCATCAATGTACCAAAGAATCTTTGGGAGTGTTTCTCTCGATGTTGAGTAGCTTCAATTTTATCTACCGTCATTATAGCTTGAAGATGTTGTAGCATCTGAGAAAGACCTGGAGGGTTAGACTCAAGCCACATCTTGAGGATACATTTTTTGGCTGCTAGATAACAAAGGTGTTAAAATTTGGTTACCGATGGTTGTGTAGAGATAGCAGCGGGGGGATTCACTCCCACATTACCATGAAATAAGGCCAGCTGCGGAAAGATTTGTCTATTGTCTCCAGTTACTAAACAGGAGACGTCAAAAACTTTAGACCAGAATCTAGATATAACAGGGCAGTCCCACAATAAATGTCCCTTTGTCACATATTGGTATTTGAATGTATTATGTACATAGTCCTTTTCTGAGTAAATTGTCATGGTTTTATTTTTTTGTTTGTTTTTTTTTTTAATAGTCTGACATTTGCACTCATGTTGATTCGCCACCACACAACTCCTCTGTTCATTTGTGGTAGTGTTATAGGTTCCTTGTGCTGTGCTGCCTGATCTTAGCCTTATTGTATACAAACACATTTCCACTTGTTGTCCAAACTGGTTGTCAATTAGTTGTACAGCAGAGTTGCATACTCTAACACACCTGATGGTGATGGAAGGAGGTCCAGGTTGCCAAGCACAACATCAAACCATATTGATTACCAAGCTCACAAGCAGGGTCAGGCACACTTGGAAATGAACAGATGTTGTATTGTTGCTTAACTTAATGCCCATTAAATACTGTAGTGTATGCATTATTTAGGTGTTTACACAAAACAAATAGTACTAGTATATCAAACTTCAAGGGCCAAATCCACTTTGTGCCAAACATTTTCTTGCTTTTCCATCACTTCAGGATGTTTCTGCAGGTTTGAAAAGCATTTAAGATCTTGCATCACCCGGAAGATGACTCATCCTCCGGGGTGATGTGAGGGGGGGATTTCCCTGCCTGTTCACAGAGACACCGGAGCTGCTGCTGCTATCGCTGCTGCTGCTATCGTTATCTCCAGAGACATGCAAAGCACAATGCAGGATTTCTGCATTGTGCTTCACATCTCACTGCAGATGCCAGCAGCAATAGCAAATTCTAGGCGGTGACCACCCCCGGAATTTTGTATTGCTGCTGGAGGAGCTGCGGGGATCGGGTAAGTATTTTCTTTCAGTTGTAATCCAATTGTCATATATATGTATATAAATATGAATACAGTCCCAAAAAGGGATATAAAGTAATTCATAGTAATATATTCATAATGTACAAAGATCATTATAAAAAGAAATTTCGATAGATGAATAAAGGAATATGTTAGGGTACAGAGACACTGTGTTATAATTGTTACAGGAAAGATTTGAAGCTAACTGCTTCGTTCAGACCTGGTGAATACGTTGCTTTTAGGTTG
The DNA here is from genome assembly GCF_032062135.1 of Pyxicephalus adspersus. Taxonomy (NCBI): domain Eukaryota; kingdom Metazoa; phylum Chordata; class Amphibia; order Anura; family Pyxicephalidae; genus Pyxicephalus; species Pyxicephalus adspersus. The sequence goes on along the minus strand of NC_092866.1, from coordinate 39,314,176 downwards.
ACTATCCATTTGGTTTCTACTTTTCGGAGCCTTTTATCTAAATCGCCTCCTCTTGGATTGGGGTGTGTGTTCAAGGCCAAAAAATTTAAGAACTTGTGCACTCATGTCTATACATACATACATACATACATACATACATACATGCATGAGTGCACATGAAACAAAACAAGCAATATACACAAAAAAATAAAAACTTACCTGTGCAAAAGTGCGGTGCATTTTTCAACTGATAAAACACAGTTCACGCGCACATAGCGGGTCTGCCTTGGCTCACAACTATAAGCTACACACTCCTGAAGTTTGGCGCACAACTATGCGCATTAAGCAACTGAGTTTTAACAAGACAATTGTGCTGTTTTTAGCCTTTCAAACAATTCAGAGAAAGGAACAGCTTAAAAACAATCACAATTGACTTTTTAACCTCCTTGCTGTTAAGCCCGACCTTCGTACGGGCTCAAAAAAGTTGCTCTTTTCGTTAAGCCCGAGATTTTCCATACATTAAAATCCCCACTTACTCAGGTAAGTGGGGATTTTAATGTAGGGAAAATCTCGGTCCCCCTGTGCTTATCCAGCGTCAGGTTCGTGTTCCAGCGTCGTCCCCCGTCAATCGTCGTCCGTCGGTCTCCGTTTCCAGCGTCGGGTGCCTTCTCGTATACCAGCGGGACCAGGTAAGAAGCCGGCCGGTTTCTTACCTGCTCCCGCTGATCATCCAGTGTCGTTCTCGTTCCAGCGCCGGATGATCTCTGAAACAAGAAGCCGTCCGGCTTCTTGTGCGTGCGTGATGACGCGCGTGTGCGGGAAATTCAAATAGAAACTCATTCATTCATTTTGTATTGGATTCAATACAAACTCCTGTATTGAATCCAATACAAAATGATTCAAATAATTACAAAGTATATAATTGGTGAATTCAAACTGTCATTTTGTATTGGATTGAATACAAACTCCTGTATCCAATCCAATACAAAAAATAAAAAAATAAAATAAAAGTAAATAACTTGGAAATTCAAATTTATATTTTGTATTTGATTGGATACAAACTTGCGTATCCAATCCAATACAAAAAATAAAAAAAAATAAAATAAAAGTAAATAACTTGGAAATTCAAATTCTTATTTTGTATTGGATTGGATACAAACTCCCGTATCCAATCAAATACAAAATAATTCAAAACAAACCCCCAATAAATACAGAATCAAAGTTTTAAAAATTGCCACTTATTCCCTGGATGGCTAGTGTGTAAAGCTACGTACACACGGCAGATTTTTATCGCCCGATAATCGGCATCGGCCAATTATCGGGCGAAAATCTTCCGTGTGTACAGTCGGTGTCGTCCATCGTCCGGACGACCGACCTGCAGGATCCACGGACGATGGACGACAGCCGATCGTAATGAAAGGGAAGGGGAGAGCGCGCAGCAGGGTGCCGCTCCGTCGCTCTCCCCCTCCCCTCTCTATAGAGCATGAACGGTGCTGTATGTACAGCATCGTTCATGCATCTTGCAGCCCCTTGTCGTTGGAAAGGATCGTGAAAGATCCTTTCCAACGACAAAAATTGCAAGTGTGTACGCAGCTTAACACTGTGTCTTATCTTACCTTTGCTGATCTTCGCCTAATTTCCTTTAATTTTATTAAAAGTATTTTTTTTTTACATGATTGTGTGTTTCAAACATTTTTTATGTTCATAATATCTACTAGAACCCCTGTTCGGACATATTTCTGTAAGTTACAGGTCTACCATTTAAAAAAAATTTTCATGAAAAACAGTGGATCACTTTTGGTACAGAAATCTAGACCTCAGTGTAACGCTCAGGTGGTTAAACAGTATGTCCTGGGAGATTGGAAAAGAGATCACATAACAACAAACCCCCAAAAAACAAACAACATTTTACAAACAACTTTATTCAAAAGAAACATTTTCTAAAGTCCCATTAAATATAAAAAAACAAAAAAAAAAAAAACACACACAGTAAATGACAAAAAATTAAAAAAAAACACATGTAAACCCACAATTCCATGTAAAGCCAAAATAGTTCAAAAATGGCCCAACAAATATTGCATTCAAAAAATACTTACCAAACCAATATACAATTTTGACCTACGGACAGACGAGAATAAGGGAGTGGCAAAAGGAAACACTGACACCTCTTGACACACCTCTAGGGCTAATACGCCTACGGGGTTTCACATGCAAATGCACTTGATTGACTGGGACTCCAAGTCCTCACCTATTTTAGGCGGGGAGCCAAAGCATTCAGACTCAGGACTCCTGACTAGATATCTGGCAGCAGAATACTATCACTTATAACCAAGAGGTAAGAACAGATATTTTCAGGCTCTGTATCGGCTATATTAAGCTGAATGAGTACTTCACCTGTAACAATTTGGTTATATTCCTAATAATTTTCATTACAAATGGCTACTAATAATGCTGATTTGTTTACCATCAATTGCAGTAAGCACTTTATATTTGTGAGCATATCCATAATCCATACCCTACTGAAGGGCAGTGAACTATATTATAATAAAATATTATATTCTTTCAGATAATCCCTACTCGCAAATATATCTATTTATCTAAATATAAGAAATTTATATAATGCCTATAAAAATGAACCCCCCCCCCTCTCTTCCTATGAGTGGACATTTTGTTTACTAGTTTCCTATATCTATATATTTAAAAACCTATGTAAATACTACCATACTACCTTGCCATGAGATAGGATACCCATCATTTACTATCCATTATTCATTATATTAGCAAAGTTATAACCCTAACCCATTTATTAATTCTAAACACAATCATTTATTTCCTAGATCCTTTTCCCATCAGGACACCAGTGCCATGGAAGTGATACTACCGGTAATAAATTTCTGAAATTGACGAATATTAAGTGATCTTTACATATAGACAGACACAGATTTTTAACACTATGCATACTTTAATATACACCTATTGATTTTGATCTTGTTCTCTATATACGAGGGGGTGCTGAGAAGTTCCCGGCTTTGCCCAGAAAGAAGAGAACCAGAATTATGAAATAACACATTTATTCAACAAATTCCCCCTGAGATTGATGCACTTGGTACAGCGTAGCTGCATCTTTTCCAGAATGTTCAAATAAAAGTCCTTTGTCTGGGCCACAAACAGGCTCTCTGCAGCATCTCTGACGTCAGAAATGTCCTCAAAACCTTGCCCCTTTAGGTGTTTCTTCAAATTTGGGAACAGATAATAGTCCGAAGGGACCAGGTGAGGTGAGTAGGGGGGATGGTGGACCAATTGGAAACCCAGGGTGTTCAATTTGGCAGCCACAACAGACGTGTGCGCAAGTGTATTGTCCTGCAATAAAAGGATCCCTTTGGTCAACTTTCCACAGCGTTTCGTCTTAATTGCCTCCTTCAGCTGGTCCAGGAGGTTAGCATAATACTGTCCGGTGATATTATAGCCTTGAGGTAGGTAGTCCACCAACAGAATACCGTCCTTGTCCCAGAAAACGGACACCATGATTTTTTTGGACAATTTCTGGGTTTGGAATTTCTTCGGCCACGGGGACCCGCTGTGGCGCCATTCCTTTGACAGTTCTTTGGTTTCAGGATCATAGATGTGGAGCCAGGTTTTATCCTCAGTCAGTAACCTAGCCAAAAAGTCCTGTGCAGCTTCAAAATGGGCCAAAACGGCTTTAGATGCTTCAACTCGTTCCTTCTTCTGATCCCTGTTCAAACATTTCGGCACCCACTTCGCTGAAAGCTTGAGTCTCTAGGATAGTAATAACAAACACAACACACTCCAATGAGATGTCAAGTATCTGGGCTATCTTTTTTGCGGATATTCGTTGTCCTCAATATTTAGCTCATGGACATCATCACAGGTCATTTGAGGTTGGGGGGCGCCCACTGCGGAGCTCATCTTCAACGGTGTATAATGCCCTTGTCTTGAAAAGAGATATCCAGGTTTTGACAGTGCTGTAGGAAGGACGCTTCTCCCCCAGTGTTTGTGACATGTCAGTGTGAATGTCCTTTGCTGACTTTCCCTGGAGAAACAAAAACTTCATGACGACCCGTAACTCCAATGACATAAAACTTGCTTGTGCCTCTGCCATCACAGCTTCTCACTAAAAGAAAAAACTGTTTAAGAATCGCAAAGACCTGATATTTGCACAATTACATACTAAGATATTAGGTTGTCATATGCCCCCACACTCATTTTTCTATTTCATCTGGAAGGGGGCAAAGCCAGGAACTTCTCAGCACCCCCTCGTATAACACAGTAGAACAACCAGGAACCTAGCCTGGATTTTTAACAATTCTGAAACAAATACTAGAGTGTGAATTAAATGTATCACACCTTGCTTCAATACTATTACTTCTGATTCCCTAAAATTTTTTACATGTAATTATGATATAACATATTGACAATATAAATTTGTGTTATTGTTTATTATTACAATTGCATTCAATTATACTATATGTGTATAATATTTCACTGTACAGCGATATAATATTCTCATCATGTTCCCTGAGGAAGCCTAACCGCAAAACGCTCCGGGATCGAGAAATTGTGCGCAATCATTTACTCTCCTTTTGAAAAATAAATTTTAGCTGCCTCTGTATAGTGATTTGGTAGAATCTCCCAGTGAAATTGAACTGGGAGACGCCTATCCATAATATTATGTGATGCTTTGTTATGACACCTGTCTCTATACCCATGATTGTGGTTTATGTATAACATTGTATGATAATATAATACATGTTCTCTGTCATTTTTACTAATTATAATTCAAAATCTTGGGGTTGGCACTCTAACATGTACCAAAGGAAAGAGGTTAGGTACCCTCCCCTAGATACTGTTGTTCAGGAGTATGCAATGCACACAAAGTGCGGTGGGTAGTGTTTGACAATTTTTTGCATTGCTGCAATGCATGTTGCCACAACTCATTTGTTCTGCACCAGGTGAAATTTACTGGTAATAGCATCCAATTAACAGTACATTAAAGACAAACAGTGTGAAATGTGTTGTAGTGAGTTGCCAGAAGAAGGGATTTGTGCATTTTCTGATCTGTGGTGGTTTATAGGCAGTCCATTCATAAACCACATGAGTCAATGCATGGCAGCAGATCAGTGAATTTGAATATATATTCAGGACGGTCGTGTGCGATGCCATGAAGTTGCAGGGTGTGCAGAAGATGCCTACACAATGGTTTGACACAACCATACACCTTATAAATAGATATTATTAACACGGGGCAGTGTTGTCAGCATATCACATAAAGTTCCCAAGCAATGATTATGAGATCATTTTTACCAGGTATACTTTTTAAAATTTCAATAATAATTTAAAGATTTTATGTGATTGTAGTTATTAGGTTTGGCTTTACTTTACTAATTCCCATGTTCGCCATCCTCTATACAATATAGTCAATGAATATGCTACCGCAGCATTTATGTGCCTGCCCTCCAGAATCGAAATTCCTGTTTGGTAAAGAACACAATTGAATTACCCTAAACTCCACCTCAATGCTCTGTTGTTTCTTTACTATGCAGATGTATGCACCACGTGGCAAACCCAACGCTCGATGCTCGTGACGTCACTAACAGGCGCGAGGTCACCTGAAAGACCCCTATTGCTTCCGGTTCTGCTGCAGATGAATGGGGACGTACGAATAATTCCAATGTGAGGTGATAAAAACTGGTTTGCTGTGTAAATGTATATGTTATAGAAATGACTGCTCAGCAATGTACGGTGCTGTGCTCCCTTTTCATCTGCATTGCATTTACTTTGCATGTAACTAATAGACTGTAAAATAGGTTTGTGCAATATGAGTTCAGAAAGCGTTTGATGCCAATTGTAGATAACATTTTTTATTGATTTTTAGTGTAGATTTTTTGTCTGTGTAAGGTCGAAATCTGATATGGGGCAATTAGTTTCTATTATAGATGTAATATGTAAAGCTGTAATGAAGTTAAGTCCCTCTCGTTGGTGACTTTTTTACGAACGATTTTTTGCCCAATCGATCGTTCGTCGTTCGATTGGAACGATAAAAATTGGAAGTGTGTACGCACCTTAAGCTGGAGTCCTGATAAGGATGTGGATAGAGGAAATGCTGTTTTGGTTGTTTTAAGGGAAGTGAGGTGCAAGAAAGTTTAAAATACATGTAACACACACATAATGTGAATACATTCACTGTTATTACTCCTGTATAGCTCATTTTATTACAATTTGGGTTTTAATATCTGTATTGTAATTTTATTCTCAGTGTTAGGTTCCGCAGCTGTTCTTTCTTCAACATGAGGCTGAAGTTGAGGAATATTTTTCTTGTGTATTTTGTGGTATCGAGTGCTGGTCTTATGTATGCTCTGCTACAACTGGGTGAGTTGAAGTTTTATGTACAAGTAAATAACTCTGTCCTTGGACATAGTAATGTTATGCTTATTTCCTGTTTTACAGATTAAGTTCCTCACCTGAGGATTCTACCATATATTACATCATATATGCACAAAAATACATTTGATTGGCATGATAGACAATAAAAGCCACCTGAAAACAGTAGAACCCTGCATGTTTATAAATGTAATCCACACTGTAATACCTCTTTATACAGTAGTAAGTGTATTAACACTCCTTAGGTATCTTAGACATTTTGTTCATGAAGTGATAGTACAGAGAGTGCATATTATTTCAGTTTAGCAGTCCTTAGAAGTAGTAGCAGCTCTGCTCATCCTGATAGAAATCTAGTATCCTTATAACAAATAACTGTTATCTCAAACAATGTTACTAAAGCTACGTACACACTTCCAATTATTATCGTTGGAAAACGAACGACGAACGATCAATAATCTTTCAGAAACTTTTTTTCTAGGTTTTCCTCCTTTAAAATTGGGTGCGTCTTATATTCCGGAGCGTCTTATACGGCGAAAAATACGGTAATCGCTTTGAAACAAAAGATGCGTAAAGGGAAGGTGCTTGTAGTCCAAATGGGATTGTGTGCATTTTTTTTTGTTCTGTTGCAGTGTATAAGCAGCTTGTTCATAACCACGTGGGAAATGCACAGAGATTGAATATGCCCTAAACCACAGGACAATTCAATGCAATACATTGTTGTTGTAGGATCTGCAGAACATGCCTACACACTGACATGGCAGCTGTCTCTACTGGGAGCACATGGTAGAGTGACAAAACAGGATGAGTGATAAAACAGATAAGACACAGGGACAATGTTCTCATCCTTTAACAATAAATCTCTGAACAAGTCCAGTAAATTGAGTTGGTCTGATTTATAAAAGCTTTCCAAGGATAGAGAGGATACACTTTCACCAGTGAAGCTGGGTGATCCAGCAAACCAGGAATGGATCTAGTCCAGGATTCAAATAATTTACAAGCAAGAAGGTTAGCTGGATCACCCAGCTTCATTGATGAAAGTGTTTTCTCTCCAGCCTTTGGTGGTGTAGATGTTCTTTGAATGAGTTCCACCAGATGTACTGTTGTGTCAGAGCCAAATAGTTTGATTTAGGTTGTATCTGACTATAACACTATTTAAACTTGGCTTTTGAATCTTCAAAGCATTTAATACTAAATGTGACCTTTTTTAGGAGTGGCTTTTTTCTTGTAACCCTCTCAGGCAAGTCTCAATTGTGTTTGTATATTGCATATAATTATGTAAATGTCTTGTTCGTATATTACATCTAGTGAAATGGTTTTAGTGTTTTAAAAACTGGCCTTCTACAATGACCTTATATAATATCTTTCATTGTCTGCAGGCCAGCAATGTGACTGCACACACTCCACAAATTATGCCTTAAGGAAGGAACAACTGAGCCATCGTGGTAAAGAGAACTTGCCTATTATTTATGTAGTAACCCCAACTTTTGCAAGGTAAGTAGTAATCTTATCAAAACCTTAACATTCCCTATGGCCATTATTTAAATACTATTAAAAAGAATCAGAACCTACAGAAAACACCCTATATTTTTCATATAATGATAATAAAACCTTTTACATTACTGCCTGTGTTTCTAATTTAAAATTATTTCTTTCTATTTAAAATAGTCTAACATTGTAGGAACAGCTACATCTAATTTCTGAACACCTCATACCTCTGTTATGGGGATTAGAAGAGAGGGAAGAGAGTTGATTCAGTCTCAACACACTTCCTATTTTGGGGTGACAACACTACCCCTCCATATAAGTACAGAGAGTGATTGCTTTATTGATGGTACAGAATATGGTAATGGCAGAATTACCAGGTAAAAATCAGGGGAAAATGCCTGATATTAGGACTAATGCAGCCATCACATCCAATAAAATTCAATATTTTAGGCCTTAAGTTTAGATTGTTTTTTTACAGCCTAAGTATTTGAACATGTGTGGATATCTGTCACTGTCATACCTGTCACAGAAGTGCTCAGACTGCAAGGGAGGGCCAGAACTAGATAGCAATTAGGCTCTGCTAGATGCACATGTGCCAGTTGGAAGTAAGAGCAGAGTGAGCAGAACCTACACCTTATAGGTGTGTAGCTCCTCTTTTGTTCTTTAATCTATGGATGGGAGGGTGATATAATGTATTCCTTAACTTTAGAAGAGGAAGTGGTGTCACACAGCAGACTGTTTTTTGGCACTGGAGCAAGAATCACGCTTAGCAACTTAACAAAAATGAGTACAAATCTTTTGGTGAAAGACAATTCATAATGAATTCACCTGTTTGTCCAGAGTTTACTTTAAAAGATAAATGCTTTGTAGTACCTGAACATAGCATTGTTTGTCTTAAAATTATCCTTTTATCCTCGAGGACCAAGTTATGGGGGGTTGCATTTCAAAATGTATATGTAAACCTAAGCATTAAAATGTCAAATAAACTTTAACATGTTACATTAATTTTAAAACTATTTTTAAATCTGCAGCTTTTAAATAGTACTTGATGAACTTCTCATAAAAGTCCTTCCTGTTATAGGGTCAATAGCAAGAAAAAAGACATGGCCAATGCAGCATTAGTGTTATAGCTATTGTCACTTTTTGCCTTAAGATTTCGTATTTATATGTAATAAGTTTTAAATGAAGTCTGTCATATGAACACTTGTTTTTGTATTATTTTTTTTCTGTTTATCAGTATTTTATGTACAGAATAAAAGTTTAATTGATCTGCCTTGCTTTGTCCCCAGGCCCCATCAGAGAGCTGAGCTTACCCGTCTGTCTCAGACATTACTTCTAGTACCTTCCCTGCACTGGATTCTAGTAGAGGACTCTGCGGAGCGTACTGCAGCAGTGGCTGAGCTCCTGGCACAGAGTGACCTGCCTTACACACACTTGAATGTGCAGACTCCACTGGCAATGAAACTGAAAGACTCTGATCCAAACTGGCTAAAGCCACGTGGAGTGGAGCAGCGAAATGAAGCATTACGCTGGCTTCGTGAACACAGGTCCCCGGGAGACCGCGGAGTTGTGTATTTTGCAGATGATGACAACACATACAGTGTTAAAATCTTTCAGGAGGTGAGAAGTATAGAATTTTTTTTGTCCATGCTAACTAGGGGGTTGTAAGGTAAGCAGCAGGATTGAAAGAAAAAAAAAAAAAAAAAAAAAAAAAGAAAATTTTTTTTTTTTTGCTTTATGAAAAGGCTTTAAATATCTTGCTTTTAATTCCTGTCCTGGACATATAACAGGGCATAAGGCAAAAACACCCACCTTTGACAGGTGCTTCCAAAATTTGCCTGCAATTCTGCTCTAAAGGATGCATAGATTTTCCACAATGTTAATATTCCTGAGAGAGCCTAGGAGGTACTGGCATACCACTTTCAGTAGCATTTGGATCCAGGCAGAAAATTGACTTCTGGTAGCCTCTCTGCCATTGTGAATGTGTGAAATATTTTGTATTCATTTTAATAAGTTTTTTTAAAATTCTAAACTATTTATTTACAGATGCGTTATACCCAGAAAGTTTCAGTTTGGCCTGTTGGGCTAGTCGGAGGTCTGAGATATGAAGCACCACTTGTTGATAATGGTAAAGTGATTGGCTTTCACACTGCCTGGAAGACACACAGGCCGTTCCCTATAGACATGGCGGGATTTGCAGTGTCCTTGTCGTTACTCTTAACCCATCCAAATGCACGATTTGACCCGGACGCCGAGAGAGGTTTTCTCGAAAGCAGCTTACTTGGACAACTTGTTACTTTGAGAGAACTGGAGCCACGAGCAGATAATTGCACTAAGGTTAGTGTGCTTTTGATATTCGTTACAATAATCAACTATAATAAAAACAGTCATTGTTCACTCCATACATGCATCTCCTAAGCCCCTACCTGTAATATGTATGCATCTCACTTAATCTGCTTCTTCATCTTAAAAGTTCATAAACAACAAGAGTCACTACAGTGCAGCCCTAGAATGCCAGAAATGTAAGTGACTAAAATATTCCTAGAATTTCAATGGGGGAACCCCGTTATGCCAAAACATTTCTCCACTGTCGTCATGATAACTCCTTACTCAGAAATATGAAACCTGAGAGCATAAACATTATTTAGCACTGATATAACATCCTATTCCACCTGTTGTGGGCCAGACTAGGGTAACCATTAAAAACTAAAACCTTTTTTTTAGGTTAACAGCTGACTCTGATAACCAGAATCCACTTACAACCAAAATATCATGTATGGGAGATCTGATTGTTATTATCTTCCACAATGGTTTCATATTACCTTCTTTATAACTTGCAAAATATAACTGCCTTTTACTTTATGGTAGCTGATTACCTGGCATTGCCCGGGTATTTAGTTTTTGCAATCTTATATTATACAGGAATAGGAATCAAATAAAGCTATAGTGTTAAGCAAAAGGCACATTGTCACTGAGCAATACACACACACATACATACATACATACATACATACATGCAAATATACCACAGTGCTGCACAAAGATCAGTGGTGCACTCACATGAGTCTGAGTCATATGTCTAGCAAGTTTGTTTTAAATGTCTCCATGTGTTTCCTAGTGATCACACACACACATATATATATATATATATATATAGCTTTGACATATAGCTCAGCGGTGCACTCACATGAGTCTGAGTAATATGTCTAGCACGTTTGGAAATGTCTTCATGATATATATATATATATATAGCTTTGACATATAGCTCAGCGGTGCACTCACATGAGTCTGAGTAATATGTCTAGCACGTTTGGAAATGTCTTCATGCGTTTCCTAGTGATGACATACACACACACACATACATACAAATATAGCTATGACATATAGCACAGCGCTGTACAAAGATGACTGGTGCACTCATTTGAGTCTCAGTCAAATGTATAGCAAGTTTGGTTGAAATGTCTCCATGTGTTTTTGAGTGATGGTGGAACATACACGCATACATCCAGTTTAATATATATGAGCACAAGATAAAAATTATTTCCCAAAAAGCTGATGTTAGAGAAAGGTAATATTTATGGTGTTTCATAAGATATTAGCTTTGTTACTTTTTCTTAGTAAAACAAGGATATTTTTTAAACAACACTTAGTGGTAAGATTTGATTACATTTACCTGATCATACTCATCCAAGAAATATTAAAGTAAGCATTTAGACTATAAAGCATTGAGTTTAGAGACACAAATATACATGGGAGAGTTGGCAGTAGGCTCACAGATTTTAGTGCAAGTTTGTATACTGTTAATGAAGGTGGGCAGCATGGTTGGCTCACTGGCTATTTGTGTGGCCTTTGCAGCGCTAGGTCACAGGTTTGAATCTTGGCCAGGGTGCTATATGTAAAGAAAATTGTATGTTCTTCCCTGTGTCAAAAACATGTGGGTAGGTTAATTGGCTTCCCTTAAAAATTGGCCTTATACTGTATTAATGACATATAACTATAGTAGGGACATTCAATTGTGAGCTCCTTTGAGGGTCAGTTAATTATATTACATAGGACTTTGTGAAGAGATGCCTAATATGTTGGCGCTATAAATACAAGTATATAAATAAATTGTTTTTGCCCAAATCCCTTTATGAATAATCACAAGGGAAACAGCTTCCAATATTACAATGGTAGCATCATTTTTTATATGAATGCCTTCTCAGAGCTTCAGCTGGCAACAGGAAGAGATAAGCAAACCCTTGTTGCAAGTCAACATTCAGAGTGAACTGACCTGGTTCAAATCCAGCATGTTTAGACAGAGCAGTTTGATAAACTGGTCAAACTGGCACAATCTTCTTTATTAATTTCGAGTTGCAGTACCCTCCTTCCCGCTAGCTGCAGAAACAGCAAGTTGTAAAGTGTAGGTCAGAGGTCAGCAGACTCTGTCCTTTAGGCCAGATATGGCCTAGCCAGTAGTTTGTTCCAGCCTAACGCCTCCTGGCTGATCCGGCCTAAAGCCAGCCAGCAACGCGTGGCTCCGGAACCGTGGGTTGCTTGCCAGGATTAGGCCAGAACAAACTGCTGGAGCCGTTTGGAACTGCTGGTGGTGTTGCTAGTTGGGGGGAGGAGCCATTAGGGAGGGACTTGGAGAGTCCGGCCTAGTGTGCTACTGCCCACCCCAAAAATGGCCTAGTGGATGAAAAGGTTTGCAGACCTCTGGTGTAGGTGATATATAGACATCTTTGCCCATTACCCCCTGTGGTGGATCAAGCCCACTGATGCTCTGCAACCATTGATTGACCTTTTTTTTTGGGTAAACAGGGTACCCAAACGGTTGGCCTCCAGGTTTTTTGTACATTTCTAATTTTTAGGATCTTTATTCCTACTCAAGTGACCATATAAAATGGTACTCATAATTCCTATTTTTTTCATATTTAACTTTTCAAACAATTCCTTTTTTTGGAAATCTTCCCTCATAACATAACAGTACCTTGGAAATTACCTTGCAAAAGTAATTATATGCTTTTATGAGATGGTTCTTCTGAAAGCACTACCAGGGTTTGAACAGCATGTGATAGACTATGGGCCAGGTTTGCTGGAGACCTTTAATAAATCAAGCCCTGTATGTATCTTCTCCGTGCATATGTATACGTTCTATATGTGATAGACTATGGGCCAGGTTTGCTGCATCACCCAGGTTCACCAATGAAAGTATATGTTCTCCAGTCTTGGAGACCTTTAATAAATCAAGCCCTAAATGCATTGTCTCCGTTAGTATGTGAGGGCCAAAAAGGTAGATTTTTTATTTTCTGGAGGTTTTTGGAAATGTCTGTATTTTTCGTTGGATATGTGTAGTTTTGCTAGTTACTAGTAAATCCTCAGGAAAGAAGTTGGTAGGATGTATTTTATATTATCCTAGCTAGTGGGAATTAAAGTAAAATTAAACTTTCCTCCCCTTTAGAGACCCCAGAAATCTTTGCTTGATTCTCTTCTGGCTTTGGTATCTTGGCTCAGCCCTAATTTTCCTTCTGTAATGAAAATCTGCCTGTTTGCATTTTTTAAAAATTGTTATGTTTTGTTGTGCTTTAATGTGAGAAATCTACAATTTGTTTTATTCAAACTAATTTTCTTTTAAAATACTAACATTTATTTCACCTTATTTACTTGCTCGTTCTTGCCTAAAACTGGTATAGAGCTGTATAGTTATTATAAATTTGTAAACATGCCAGGGATCAATAAATCTATGACTAGAACAGTCAAACCATATGTTTCTGTAAGATTTTTATATTGCTGTAAATCAGACAACACCCCTGGTGGTGTGCCTAGCACCTGTCTTCTCACTCCTTTTATCATTTTACTGACAAACGACTCTCCCACACAGGTCTGGGTGTGGCATACAAGGACTGAAAAACCAAAACTCAAGCAGGAAGATATGCTGGAAAAACAAGGGAGGGGATCCAACCCCAAAATATTTGTGTGATGTAGTCCATGTTTGACAAATTGTACTTCAGTTTCAGTGTGACACATGCTTGTCCATCAACTCCAAACAAGAGTTGCTGTTGCCATATAAGTTGCTGTCCACTGTGGGATACAGAAGGGCTTCCCAGACATGTGAAGATAATCTGGTAGAGCTAACTGTTCAGGCTTCACTTGTGATACTAATCACAATATTTTATGGAGACCCTGTGATGGCATCAGTATCAGGGCTGCCAGTACTGTTATGGAAATTCCAGTTGCTTAGCTGTGTCTAGCTTCAGTAATTTTGAGTCGTACACTACATAATTCACTACAAGCTTACTCGTTAAAGAAGATTGCACAGTGTTGACGCTGTGTTAGTTAGAAATTTTCAGGAACAATTAGCTTTATTAATTTTAGATGTTTTATTCTTTTATTTTTATATGAATATTTAATTTGTGTTTGTTCCATGTGTGAATTTATTGCTTAAAGGGAACCAGCAAAGTGTGGCTTCAGACCCTCAGGGTGGCCTTCATTAGCACAGACAGATGCAAAATTGCTGTTAGCATTTAGGTAAAACCCCTCTCAGTACTGAGTATCAACGTTCCAAGCCTCGCTCAATTGCTGCTGACATCAGGAGGTCTCACAGTTTACTTACTGTTTTTCCTATTTTGCAAAAGGTACAGCGGGGGACATAAGACTTTATAGCACTAACAGCAAACTGCTCAGTGATTTCATTTCCAGCAAAAGTGGCCTATGAGAGGGCCAAGCATCTACCAAATTAATTCCTAGACATCACTTGATAGAAAAATGTAATCAAGGAGATCTAGGAAACCACATACGCAGGAAAGACTATTACTATCCATTAAAATCAAAATATCAATTTAGAGTGGACTGAATAAATAAACTGTGCAGACTTTGTTGTTCCTAACTTGTAGTATGCTGGTATTTATTGTGCAGCCCTTGACCCCGGCAGCCAGTAACAAAAATGTCAGAGTATTCATTTTTAAAGGGGCTGTAATGACAGTGAACTCGTCAGTTGTTTCTGGTGTCCAACACCACCTGTAATATGTCCACAGTGTTGAACAGTCTTCTGTAGAAATACATATGTTGAATGGTATTTGTGGCCCCCTGGGCCACAAGCAGTTGAGCAGTAGCAGCAGTTGAGGCACTGACATATTTAGTAAATTCATAAATATTGAAGTAAAACCCTTATCAGACTGCATATGTGTTCCCAAGTTGCAGCAAGTCATACTGGGTGGTGGCATGCAGGTCTATTTATTCAAACAATTTTAGGAAATGTGATCACTTCCTTTTATTGAAGTAAGCTTCATTCTACTTGATTTAGCCTCAGGTGGAAGACTAATTACAAAAAAGAAATAAAAAGTAAATTGTACAATTACCTATTTCTCACATGTTTCCTGGCCATCACTCCTTGCTTAAATAAATTATCACTGACCTAGAACAAACCTGCGCATTTCAGGGTTTTACTTCACTTTCTGTGTACAAAAGGTCAGTCACTTAACCAAGCAGGAAAGAAGGATGGCAGCCCTGGAGGTTGCACTTTCAAGGTTGCTTCAATATGCTTATCTAGACGTGTTCCTAAAAGCAATACATTTGTTACATATGGTTTGATATGTTTTATAGATTTTCTTGGAGAAACTTTTAAAGAAAAAGCCATACCAACCTTCCTGGAAATTTGTGGCGTCCCTTTAACTGCAGATTTCAGATGACACTTGTAATGTAAATGGTCGCGGTAGCTGATACCTCTTCCTTCTGATCCAGTTTTTGTTAATAATCCCCACTTTCTCCACTAACAATTTACTGGCCAATATATTTTAATATTTAATTTGTCTCTCGTCATTTATTTGGAAAGAGTCATTCTTTTTATGAAAATGTAATTCAGTGTCCTTTTTGCATTTATGTGGAACTTGTGCTCTGAGTAAACAATTTACAGTACACAGTCTTGTAGCTTTTCTTTATTTCAAGCTTGCTTACTATCATGCAAATGTTTTATAGTAGTTTACATTCTTGAAATATCTTTTTTGTATATTTATTATGTGTCACTATACATTATCCACATCTGTAAACTGAAGGAAAGTAAATACTTTGTTGCCCATAGTAACCATTCAGATTCTAGTTATGGTTTTGTTTGTTTAAATTGAAATCCTAAAGGGTGAATATGGTTGCTATAGGAAGGATAGGCACCTCCTATCACACAAGCTCCATATTTATAGTATTGTGTTGTGTGTGTGTGTGTGTGCCATATAGCACAAGACATTGGATTGCAGTCTTTTCTTTATTTTCTCTCTGCGGGATCTACACTTTGGCAGCTACAACTGGAAAAAGACTGCCTCCCCCAAAATTTTACCCTACTCTCTCTCCTCTTGAACAGCTGCAGACACAAGCAGGACCTCAGGATCTTCCATACAGTGGGCAGTAAACAATAAGCAGCCTTGGACTATCTCTACAGGCTATGTACAATTAATCTCCAGGACATGTCTCCGTCTACCCATCTGTGATTTGCTTAGCTAGGGGGGGCCTCCCCACCCCCAGCTTCCCCAGCACTTGACTTAAAGAGGGCTTTTGTTTTCTCTAGATTACTGCTAATTGTTTCAACTACACCCTTCTCCAGCAGAAATCCTTCAGAATCCACCTCAACATCTTCTACACCAGTAATCTTATCCATGGAAGTTTGGAGAAAGCGCATGCTCACTAGAACCGAGGCCTACAAAAAAAGAAAAATACAGGTTTGTTTACATAATCTCGTACTTTTCAACTGTGCCTCACATATATATTCTATCCTAAAAAAATGGAAGCATCCTGCCTGCACACATTTTAATACCTTTTTTAAATATTGGTAATTGCTTATCTCATGGGCCATTGTAGAAAAAAGGGCAGCAGCAGTTCCACTTCCTTAAGCTGCATACACACGTGTAATTATTGTCATTGGAAAGGATCTTTCACAATCCATTCCAACTACAAAGGACTCCACAATGCATGAATGAGTAGAACAGCACCGTTCTGTTTTATGGAGAGGGGAGGGGGAGAGCGACGGCGCGGCACCCTGCTGCACGCTCTCCCCCTTCCCTTGCATTAGGCTGGTCCATCGTCTGTAGATCCGCGAGGACGGTCATTCGAACAATGGAATATGGGCGCTGTACACGCGGCAGATTCTCCTCCGATATCGACCGAGAACCATTGGACTTTTGTACGTAGCTTAAGAGAGCATTCCTCCTCCGACCTGTAATTTCCCAATGAAGAGGACGTTGATAAGGTCATTCAGAAAGTTTCCCTTGCAATCATGTAATTTATGCTGTCTGTACATACAACCAGGGTTTTGTGGAGTTGGAGTCGAGGATTTGGAGACAATTGTGGGTACCTGGAGTCAGAGTCGATAAAAATGTGCCAACTCCGACTCCTGATAAATTTAAATTATAAATAAAACAAATACAGGAAGTTCAAATGTCCTATTTCACAAACAATAGTCATAATGAAGTACCTCTCTGATGTAAGAATAAAGCCCAGTGCATAGTTGTATTTCTACTAATGTGAAGTTCAGCTGAGTTGTTATACAACCTGACTAACATTATTGTAATCTGGATTATGTACATTACAAAAAGTGTTTTCATTTAATTTCAGATATAATGTGTTTAACAAGTTCATTTGAGTGTAAACAAGTGTAATGATATAGATGTAGGTGAGTGCTATGGCCTGATGTGTGTTCAGGTGTCCTGTCTGCACTCTCCATATATGCTCCCATCCAGGGCTGAACTTTAACATCATTTTGCACACCACCTAATACTAGGAAGCTAGTTAGGTGTCCCCCCTGGCCCTAGAGCCTCCCACTACCCTGTCTTCAGCAGAAGATCAGCAAACAAAGATAAAGGCAGCAGCGTCTGCTCAACTTCCTCTGTCTGCTAAAAGAGCTTAGAAGAACTTGGAGGAACAGCTTTTTGGATTCAACTCTTAAGTGTTCATGTTTATTTTAAAACTGCATGGCTGCTTGTGTGTATTATGATAGAAGGATGTGTGCATGTTTCTGGATAAAACTGCAGGGCTATGTGTATGTTTGTGTGTATGGTGCAGGAATGTTTGTGTATAGTGCATAATGTGTGTATATTCCTGAGTAAAATGTACGGCTCTGTGTTGTGTGTGTTTGTGCATGTTTTTCTGTGTAGGACAAATTATGTCTATGTTTAGAGCAGGGCTATAGCCTATTTGTGTGTATAGCGTCGTGTTGTATGTATGTTTTCAATAGTGCAGGACTATGTGTATGTTTGTATTTAAATCAAAGAATATGCTAGTTAGTATAACATATTTTATAAAAAGCGGCACCCCATTCACAATGGCAAAAAGTCTGTCAACAAACACCATAAAGTCTGCTGTTTATGAACACTTTACATTATCAAGTGATGGGAAACATTACAAGTGCCAATGTATTCTTGAAAATGATGGTGAAAAACAATGTGATGCAAAAATTAGCAGTTTCAGTGGGTCTAACAAAAATGCACCTACAAGAGCATCAAATTTGAAAAGACACTTCCAGCTGTTTCATCCTAAAGTGTTAGACGTTGTGAATAAGAAACATATCAATGAAAATATTCCATCTACTTCCATCTAATGGGATAAAAAATGTTCAGAAACAAACACACCAGAAAAATTCAAAAACCACATGAAATGGTAGTAAAGAATAGAGTACCACTATCCTTTTTTTCACAGCCAGCCTTTCTAGGCCTAAATGGGGAAATGGCTAAAAAACTTGGTGTTTCTCTGGAAGGAGAAAGTATAAGGAAACTTATAATTGAAGAGGCCAAATGTAAAAAGGAAGACCAACGTAAAGGTCTATTTTGTCTTCATAAAAATGGATGCATGCACACGTCACGGAGTCAAATATTTTGCCATTAACCGCCTGGGCGGTTACCCCGACCTTGGTTCGGAGTAAAAACACTTGCAGAAAGCGTTTACCCTGAACTTTTCTCAGGTGGTTAAAAATGGAAACAGGTGTCTCTTACCTGATGCCACTGTGATCATTCGGTGTGCTGTTGTTCCATCAGAGTTCTCCAGCGTCGTTCTCCAGCATCGATCACCGTCTCCAGTGTCTGTCTTCTCCGTCGGCTTCTTCTTCCCTCGGTGTTCCCTAATGACGTCGTCGGCGCGTGTGCCCATCAGCGGGAAATTCAAATTCACATTTTGTATTGGATTGGATACAAACTCCTGTATCCAATCCAATACAAAATAATATAAAATAAACACAAATACACAATCAAAGTTTTAAAAATTACCAGTTATTCCCTGGATGGCTAGTGTGTAACACTGTGTCTTCTCTTACCTTTGCTGATCTTTGCCTAATTTTGACCGCCTGCTGCCTGCTTTGACCTCTGCCTGGACTCTGACATCTCTGCCTGCCGCCTGCTTTGACCTCTGCCTGGACCCAGACATCTCTGCCTACTTTGACCTCTGCCTGGACCTGGACAGCACCGCCTGCCTGACCCCTGCTATGGCTTCAAGCTCCAGAAGGCATCTATCCACCCAAGATGTGTTGGAACAGTTCACAGACAGCGAGAACGATCTGGAGTCACTTGTGGAGTCCACTGATAGTGATGGAGCTCCTGGAGACCTCTCATCGAAGTCTGAGACCGAGACCACAAGTGAAAGTGATTCTATGGAGGTTAGTGATGTGCGTACCTGGTGTGCGATTGACACTTGTCAGGCCCAGCCTGCGCCCCCTAGGTTTCCATTTATTGGGGTGCCTGGCCTGAAGGTGCACTGTGAG
>NC_092866.1:39283514-39293273 GCF_032062135.1 Pyxicephalus adspersus | reverse complement strand
TTCAGGATATCTACTAGACCCTTGATCGGACATATTTCTGTAAATTACAGGTCTACAATTTAAAAAAAAAATTTCATGAAAAACAGTGTACCGCTTTTGGTACAGAAATCCAGACATCAGTGAAATGCCCAGGTGGTTAATGTTAGATTTGTTGATGAAAATAAAAAAACGATAACAGGAACCATGGGAGTAAAGGACACCCAAGCACATCACACCAATGACTATCTTCAGAAGTTAGTGGAGGATGTTCCAGAAGATTTTGAAATTTAAAAGGAACAGATTCTATGTACTGTGGCAGATAATGCTTCTAATATGTTGGGCACAATTGAGAAAATGAATAAAGTAGATAAAAAAAGTGACAGACATATATTGGACATTGATCCCTACTTGGACAAAATGGAACTTTCAACAGTAAAGGCGACGTTGCATATGCGTGAAAGATAAGCGACCAGAAAATATACAAAAAAAGAGAATCCAGCAGTTTTTTAAAGAATTAAAAGAAGTAGAAAAGTATGATCGCTCATTGAAACTGACTGTAAAAGAAGTCATCCTTGTTTATCCCGAGATTATTAGTGATGTGGCTAGAACCGTAACAGCAATGCTACCCACCCAAGTCAGTGTTGAAAGACTATTTTCAGCTCTAAAAATAATTAAGTCAGATTTAGGAGCTTTTATGAAAGAGGACCTGGCAGAAGCAATTCTGTTTATTAGAACAACACTACATTGAGTTAGTTTTGAATTGCATTCAACAGCTACTCTACTCTACAACTATATTTCCAGTTTAATATATAAACTGTTTTAGGTTTTCCAGCTTTTGGTTTTGTTCATGTAGTTGAGCTTTGTTTTTGCTTTAAAACCACCAAAGAATGTGTTTTTTTTTTTTTTAAACTGGTAAACTTCCGTTTTTTTTTTTTGCATGCTTTGCTACTAGTTTATAGCCACTTGATCAACACAATAAATAAAACCCTATTGTTTTCTTTTTTTGTCTTTTGTTTAAACTGGCCAGTACAGTAGAGCGTCAGCTTCCTAGCCAGTAGTTCTGGCGTGTATGTTGTCTTCCTTCAATCAACATGAAAAATTCATTAGCATATTACTCATTTTATCTCCACACTTTTGCATTCAAACTTTACACTTTTGCAACCAAACTTCACAAAAAAATTTGGACCCCCTGAATTTATATGTCTAAAAGCAGTACATTGTCTTTCATGAACATGTATTTTACGGTATAATATAACAGTATAATTTCTTTAAAAAAAATTTTTATTTAATATTTTGAAATGATTTTGTATATATATTATTATACTCATACTTTTATATTATACTGTCAAATAAATTGTATTATACTTTAAAATAAATTTTCAAAACCACTGAGAAAAAAATACATGAATTTTAGGGCAATCACTGGTTAACATTGGTGATTTGTAAAGGCTTTTAGAGCATCAACTATGGACAGTTTTCAGTACTGTTGTTTTTCATCTTGCAGCCCACAATTCTAGGACTTTTTTTGGGAGAATTTTTGTAACTACTTACTCAGCACAACCTCATCTTTTATATATACAAAGATGGGGTTCTTATTGTGCTTGTATGCACTAATTTGAGTGTAATATTAGTACAATTTAGCTTTGATAGAAGCACAAATGCTATGTGGCAACTCTCATCATTCTATTCTTAGGTGCAAAAAAAAGTGTTGAAGATGCAAATAAAGCTGCTCAGAGCAGTATACAAAAAGACCCTACTTCCCCCAGATATATTTATTAATGCCCTCCTTCTCCTTGAGAGGCAGCAAACAACACTTCACATCTGTTGGTGCTTTTTTACCAGTAGACAACAGTATAAAGCATAACCCATATGTAGAATGAAGTGCTCCATTATAGGTGTCAATAATTAGAACCCCTTATTGAGTATGAAGGTAGGACCTGTTTTATTTTACTATAGGATATATAGGCTATGGAGTTATCTTGCTTTGCTAATAATGTCATCATGCCAAGGTCAAAAGACCCTTATATTAAAGGTAGATGCCTTTGAGTCTGAAGAGGGTATGAAAATTACTACTTAATAATCTGCAAGTGGTAAACATTTCAGACAAATACCTTTTTGCCCAGGAGTGGCCAACCAAGCAAATGCAACCCAACAGCTCATTGTTTGATGTTTGGGTGTCTTCAAAAAACCCTATATTTCATCACAGTATCCACAGATAATGCTTGCAACACTTGGTACCAAAGTGCATGTCTGAATTAGGATACCCCAGTTTACCTTATGTCATAAAAATGTATCAATACATAAATTAAATGCAATTCATGACAAAATACAGAAAATATAATATAATATTATATAGATATTATATATAATATATAAAATATAGAAAATATAGAAAATTCCTTGGTTTGCACTCATCAGGGTTCTCCCCAGGCACTTTTAGCTGGGGGCACCACCTGGCACTTTTCAGCCCCCACCCGGCTGTTTTTGGGTGGTTACCAAAGAGTTTGTTCACAATACAGGGGCTGCCACCCACCTAAAATTTCTTCTCACCCGGCTTGAAAAAATTTCTGGATTGAGCACTGCTCATTATTTCATTTTTTTTAAGTGACTTAAATGGTAGGTGCCCCTGTTATTTCTCATCTCTTTACCAGACCTAGTCAAAATATTTTATCAAGGTATCCTTTTTCATTTTTTCAGTGTTTAAATTTTGTGACTGGAATATCCAAATACCTGAAGCAGTCATTCTTAACTCAGGTTCCCCCTGTGGTTACCAGGGAATTTTAGGCAGCAGCAAATTGATCCCCAACCTGCAATGACTACCAATGCAATGGGGCTATTTATTGTCCACCAAAATTAGGGATTTGCTTAACTATTTACATTTTAAAACATCGCAATTTTTACAATCTGTTTTTCTATTATTAAGATTCATTTGCATTTATTATTTATAATAATGATGTTACAGAAGTTGGCTTTCAAAGAATTGCCAGCCTTGGGTGTCCAATATCTAAGGTATGCTATATATATATTTTATTTTTTTAATCAGACTAATGTACCTTGAACTGTGCATATGATTATTTTTTTGTTTTCAATATTTTTATTGGACGAAAAGAGAAAATCATTCAATACATTTTTAATATTTTCAAATATAATAATCAAAATTACAGAACAAACATCAAAAACAAAATAGTGGAAACAAAACAAAATATAGTGACCATATTAGAACAAAATATAATTAAAAAAACCCTGAGCGCCCTTAGAAAAACACTTGTAGGACATATGCAACCAGCACCCATGGCTCGTAACAGATAAAAAACATTGACCATGTCATAGTTGAACTAGGTTTGTTCACCCATAAAAGAAACATAAAGAAAAAGAGAAAACAGAAAGAGAGAAGTTAAGGGAGAAAGAGAGAAGCCTCTCTAGAAAGGACATGGACAAATTGGGGACAAAAAGACCTGAGACCGAATATAAATATTGTTAATATTGTTTGTGGTGGCAAACGATCAAGGAAAAAAGAGACTACTCAAAGAGAAAGCAAGTCCATGTTGAAATCATCTGGCAGATAATGGGTAATCCAAGGTATCTAGACAATATGAAAAACTCCCATAGAGTCATTTAATTTAGCAGCTAAAAGCTGGCTAGTAACATACCAATTGACCTCACCTTTAACTTGTTTTACAGTAGGGATATTCGAGGACCAAGCCCTTGCGAGTGTTTGTTTAGTGGCGGTGAAAATAAAATTAAGTTTACATTGGTGTTTCGTACATTGTTGTGGTTTTAAAAGCAGTAGCGCTTCATATGGATCTTTCTTTATACTCCTTCCCAGAAGGGAATATACAGGTTGGTATACACCAATCCAAAAATGCCTAATACGTGGACAGGTCCACCAAATATGGTAGAGCGTGCAAATTGCACTGCATTATTAGAAACACAGATCGGACACACTGGGGCGAAATTTTGCCAATCTAAAAAGTACCAAATACCAGGGCATAAGCAATTTATAAGTAGCTTCATGGAAACCAACATGGGTAATACCGTGGGCCGCCGTATCCCAAATCTACTCCCATTGAGTCATCTAACGATCTACCGATATCCTCCTCCCATCTGGTCACATACATGGGTTTATCCTTCACCTCTGCCGAAAACAGAGAGCGATTTATTAGTGAAATAATCCCCTTGCCAAAAAGGGTTTTGATCACAAATCCCCTCGAAAGGGGTATGTGATAATAGGTCAGTCGTATATTTGGGCAGAGACTGGGCAAAATCACATATTTGTAAATATGTCAAAACACATGGGGACATTTTTTGACAGAAAAGATGTATATGAACCTATTCCCGTAAGGATGTGCAAATCCTTGGTTCTGCGAATATCCCTAATCAACCATTCATGGAATCGAGATGGTTCTTCAAATCCAGGTAAAAAAGCTGAGTTCCCTACTATAGTTGTCAACAGTGTGTGGAGACATCAGGGCACCTGAATATTTAACATCATCCCATACTTTCAAAGAGTGTTGTGTGATGCGGCTATGTACTTGTTTGCGTAAGGTTGAAGGGATCCAAAGTAGGGCATCTAATGCAATAGGAAACATCTGAGAAGCTTCCAAATCAACCCACAAAGGTCTGTGAGCTTTAGCATGATAGGCCAATAAAAGCACCAATTAGGCAGCCCTATAATAGTACAGGCTATTTGGCATTGCCAGGCCTCCATAGGCTTTGGGTAAATATAGTACTCACTTAGAAACCCTAGGTCCGGATCCCTGCCACACAAATTCCAGATTGGCATGCTGGAGAGAACGAATACCAGTTGGTGGAATCGCCACCGGGAGAACCTAGAACAAATACAAAAGTCTTGGAAGAGTAGTCATCTTTAAAGCTGCTATCCTACCCAGCCAAGAAATTTGGTATCTCTTCGAGCTCTCCAGGGTAGCTTTAAAAGATCCCAAAATAGATGAGCTGTAAACATGGTTTAGTGGGAAGCCATAAGAAAAATTCCCAAATACGGTAGTTTAGTTCTCATTTATATGGAAAATTCGCCTGCAGCTGGGACTGCATTTCCAGAGAAAATTATCTTCTGAAATATTTAACGCACTAGGTTTATTATAATTCACGGGAAGAACAGACAAAGAAGAGAAAAATAATAATGCCTGAGAAAGATTAGGCAAAGAAATTATTGGATTCGTAGGATTCGTGGACATCGCCTGCAAAAAGATACATTTTGTGTGGGTATCCTTTCACCTCTAAACCTGTGACCCGTACCCCTGGAAATAGGAAAATACGCTGAGCGAAACCCAGCATATTATACTGCAGCTCTAGGTCCATTGTACAGCGTCTTAACCCAAAGTAAAAAATTAGGACCAACCCCCCAAGTTTCTAAGAGAGTAAAAAGATACGACCAGGATACGGTGTGGAAAGCCTTACGGATGTCTAGAGATAGTAGCATTGCTGCGGTTTGTCTAACTTTTGTTAACTGTATCAGGTGGAGTAGCCTATGTACATTGTCCCCAGCATGTCTTTGGGGGATGAACCCAACCTGTTCCCTACCTATCAAACTACCAATCTCGGTGTTAAGGCTTGCTGCCAGAATCTTTGCTAGCAATTTCACATCTAAATTCAAAAGGGAAGTCGGTCTATAGTTCGACCAGGAACTATGATCCAAGTTAGGTTTAGGAATCATACAGATAGTTGCAGTCAACATGTCTGTGCCAAAAGACTCCCCTAACAGAAGATGGTTAAAAAACTTAAGATGAGGGACAAGCAATTCAGAACTTTTTTTTAATAAATGGACAAGAACCCATCAGGTCCCGGTCTCTATTGGGTTTTAGGCATTTTTTTAGCACGTTGAACTTCCATGGATGTAATAGAGGCCTCCAAGGTTAGGAACAAGGACTCTGGCAATTGCGGGAAATCAGTACGAATTTCCGTGGTAGTTATGGTGTCTTGGGCAGCATAAAGTTTACACAAGTGAGTATAAAATTCAGACAGTATCTTAGCAGAATGGCTAAATGGGCCAAAATTTGGTATATTCAATCAATAAGGCTTAAAAGCGCTAAACTCAGAATGTAATCTTTTAGCTAGCAAAGAATCAGGTTTATTGCCCTTAGTGTAGAACTTATTGTGAGTCCATATAATTTGCTTGTCCGCTTGGTTAGAAAGACAAATATCTAATTCCTGCCTAGCTTTATCCAGTTGTCTCCGCAGGGAAAGAGTAGGAGTAGATTTAACTTGAGCTGATAAACTGTTTTGTCTAATGCCACAATCTGGGCTTGCCTCTTCCGACGAGTGGACAACTGTATAAAGCAGCCCCTAAAACTGCCTTATGAGCGTTCCATAACGTACCCAAAGAAATATCCTCAGTATCATTAATTTGAAAAAAAATCTTTTAGTGCATTGCCGATCTCCAGGTCGGTTCAGGGTCACTCAAACTTGATTCATTAGGGGCCCATTTAAAATCCCTTGGTCGATCATATAAAGAAGACACCAATAACACAACAGCATCATGATCAGACCAGGGGATGGATAGAATATCACAGGATATAGCAGAAGCATGAAAATGTGAGGGGATCAGTATATGATCAATTATAGTCCAGGTATTGTGAGGGTGAGAGTAAAATGAGAGTATAGTCCTGTTTGCGAGGATGTAGCTCTGTCCAACAATCCACCAAATTATGTCTTTGGAAAAATTTAGCAAAAAGGGTAGGCGGAGGGTCAACTTGGGAAACGGGGAGGCTTTTCGTTATCTGGCACCTGTCGAGGGATGGGTGAACAATCATGTAAGAATTTCCAGATATTATCAGCGTGCCTTTCTGGTGCAGTTGAACTTAAGAAAACAATTGGGTAAATAATGGAGAATAGGAACTACCAAAATATTTAGGACAAGAGGTATCTGAAAAATTAGTCTCTTGAAGACAAATTATATCAGCATGCTTAGAATGGAAGTAATGAAATGCTTTTGTCTGTTTATGAGGGGAATTAAGCCCCTGCATATTCAAACCCAAAATTGTGATAGGCATGGCAACCAGTATAGTATAAGGCTCATTACAGAAATGCCCCAAAGCCACATTTGAAATAAACAGCAGGTCACATTGGGTCTAGGGAAGGAAAAGGGAGGGGAAGGGAGGGGGTAAAAAAAGAAAGACAGAAAAACAAAATAAGAAGTGTAGAGAAAACAGAACAAAAAAATCAAAAAATTACAAGACTTGCATAACAAAAGCAATAAACAAAAACCCACTTTGGGAGATGGGGAGCATGCAGTGGCTACCACCACAGAAAAAAAGAGCATAAGAAAACTTACTCAAAAAACTTTATGCAAGGTGATTAACATCAGCCAATATTTCCTGGAGGAAACAGACAATTAGCTTGCATATGTACATATAACAGAGAAAAATATCTATGTTATCATGAAAAATCAAGTAATCAGGAGTCAACATGAAGAAAGGAGGAGAGGACCATGGCTACATCATCATTTGCAATAACATCAAAAACATTTCCCAATGCAAAACAACACACAAACTAGCTTAACCACCTGAGCGTTACACTGAGGTCTAGATTTCTGTACCAAAAGTGATCCACTGTTTTTCATGAAATTTTTTTTTGTGCAGAAGACGCTGGAGGCAGAAGAAAGAAGACAGGGATCATGGCGATGGACAACGCAGGTCTCCCGCGGATCAGGTAAGCGCTGTATTTACTAACCTTCCCACACTGGGGGTTACCGCTAGGGAGGTTAAGGCACAGATCACGTAGGCAGTGTTCTGCTTCCTCAGGGGTGGTAACCGAATTTGTTACTCCTTGGTAGCGGAAAGACATCCGGAATGGAAATCCCCAGCGATGTTGGATATGGTGTTGTTGTAGAGTTTGAATAAAAGGCTTCATAGCTCGCCTCTTCTGAATCGTTAAGGGTGCTCGATCTGCAAACACCTGATAAATGTGTCCTTGAAAAGATAAGGGTTCCTTTTCTCTGGAGTAGCGAAGTATCAGCTCCTTCAAACAGTAGCAATTGAATTTATCTATAACATCATAAGGAGGGTCAGTAGTTTGACGTTTAGTGAGGCCCCTATGGACACGATCCATCTCTAGGCGTTCCACAGATATATCGGGCAACTTCTTGCAAAAGAGCCAGAATAGATGTGCTGCCAATCTCTTATATTGAGCTGCAAGTGCGACATGTAAAACTTATTGGAACCTTTCCAGAGTAAAGGAAGAGGAAAAATGCCGTACTACATTATCTGAAGCTTGAGAATCCATTGCCACAAATAAATTCAATGAATTGCCTCCTCAAGGGATGGAGAAGGCCTATCAGCCTACAAGAAACTGCTTGATCGCGGAGCTCTGCGTAAAGTCGACTTACGCTGCTGAAGTGTATCCCTTGTGTTTTGTAAGGGAAATTCCTTTGGTTCACTGCTGGTCCCTGAGCCCAAAGGTTCAGGTAAGATGGGAGGTTTGTCATCCTGTGAGTGAGAGGAAACTTCTAACACGTTAGACATGCTGGATGGACTTGCAGGCGTCATCTTAGAGTGGAGCCTGGCAGGGGCCGCTCGTCGGTCTTGCTAAGCTTGCTTTCTTTTAGAAGGCTGGGAGTGGGTACCCATGGTGGCTAGTGCTGCCCAGGATGTTGAGTGGTAAAAACGAGGGGTGGATGTACCCCAATGCCCGACTGTTAGCTGCTCTTTTAAACAGGTGGTGCAGAGCTCGGTTAAGCCGCTGCCATCACGGAGACCCGCGCATGCGCACTCCGCGTATGATTATTTTTAACGGGTTCACCTATACCTGAAAAATATGCTCATAAAATGCTGTTTTTTAGGGAGGTAATTTATGAGTATTAAACCAATGTTACTTTACCTTAAACACCTTTCTGGTCAGTAAGCCACCAATCTACTTAGACCCCTCTTCATCTCTTTACCCACAGTTAGAAAAACAGGTACTAATATTCAAAAAAAAGTTAGGATTCCGAAAAAGTGAAGCAAGTGGTGTATGGTCCAGTTGGTGGAAGCAATAGGCAATAATAAGGAAACTGTCAAAGGTAGATTCCACCTCCCCTACCTCAGAGGACCTTACTTTAATAAACCCTAACTTTTCCTTTTTTTAAAAAGACAAAAGCTTTTTTTAAAACACATTCAACAGTTTTTGCAGACAACAAAGAAATATTTAATTAACACATTTGGTCCCCACTCCCACAGCTATGGAAACTGCACAACAAATTAAAGTCATAGATAAAAATGTACTGTGACTATCTGTGTGTACCAGCTGCTTCCAGACATCCTTTACAGCCGTTTATGCGTCCTATGTCAAGGTAATTTTACTCTTTGTATGGCTGCAGCAGAGACCTTGACCTCCCCTGGCCACATTTTTATTGGAATTTTTTGGCAAAGGATTATTGGTTTGTGGAATAGGCCAACAATGGATTTATAGGTAAACACATCGGGAGTTAAGGATAGCTGACATTCCAAGGTGCTGTGTTTCAATGTTTATTACTAAAGCACAATTTTTGGGGTATTGTGGTAGAATCTGACCTGCATATTTCCATTTACTGTATTGTATTGTACTTATTTACTTGTATTGTTTATCACAACATATAAACAATTGTTCCTTAGGCTAGGTATACACGTGCAATATTTATCGTTAGAAAACAAGTGATTAACCACCTTGCCGTTAAGCCCGACCTTCGTTTGGGCACAAAAAAATTGCAAGGATGGTTAACCCCGAGATTTTTCCCATCCTTACTTACCTGGTCCCCCTGTGCTCATCCAGCGTCATTTTCGTATTCCAGCGTCGTCCTCCGTCCAG
>NC_092866.1:39240704-39282353 GCF_032062135.1 Pyxicephalus adspersus | reverse complement strand
CTACAATTTAAAAAAAAAATTTCATGAAAAACGATGGATCACTTTTGGTACAGAAATCTAGACCTCAGTGTAACGCTCAGGAGGTTAACAACCGATCAACAATTATTCACCATTATTTTGAACGATAATATAGTGCACGATTCTGTACATGCTGTAACAAAACGACTGTTCAAATATAATCCACCAATAATATACACAGACTAGATACGATCGTTTGAGCGATGCAGGAAGTGACGTGTACAAGAGAAAGTATACCGCAAAACCATCCACGATCACTGAACAACCATACACACAATAGATAGCAAACGATCGACGCCCAATCAGATCCGCCAGGACGGTCGATCGTTTCCATCGACATTCCTTGTTCATCTGCGTTGTTGGCCAGCCATGCACTTTTTTTGTTAACAATTATTGGACAATCGGTCGTTAATTGTTCATTTCCAACGCCAATTATTGCATGTGTGTACATAGCCTTAACCACTGTACACGTTTGAAATAAGGCAGCTGCTTACACAGAATAGCTTATTTTGTTTACACTGGACCTACCCGTAAGGACAGAAATATAGGAACTACCATTCCTGAGGGCACACTCTCAGGTCAGACACACAAGACTAATTCTAGAATTGTTGACTGATCCTGGCTTCATGATATAGGGTTATGTCTCTTGATGTGTCTCTTTAGGGCCAGGGCTGTTAACAGTGTTTCTGTCACTTCTTGGGTAGCTGTAGTAGTAAGATTTAATTGCACACTGGACCAGTTATGAGTAATAGAAACCATCACTTCTGTGATCCTGCTGTTGTCCATGTGTTACCAGCACTGTGTGACATTAGATGCCTGTCTGGTAAGTGACTATACTTTTTTGAACTCTTATGGTTGCATGCTTGTTTTTAAAAACTGTCTTGCTAGGTATTCAAGGCATGAAAATAAGATGACAGGCCCTAAAAACAATTAGCAGCTCCCATGTTTCTGTCTTCATAGTTTCCTTTAAAACCAGTAAATACCAGATAATAGTTAAACTGATGACAGACAATCAGAATCTTTATTTTTAAATCTGTTTGGTTGACTCAGTGAAGTTTGCTTCCTCATTTGTACTTATTGGTCTTATCTCTACAGTTACCAATTTTCCAAATGTCTAAATTTTTTTTAATGATATTCTTAACTATTAGAATATTGGAATAAGGTATGCAGCTTAGGAAAAAGTCTGAACCAGATCTCTAATTTATTGCACACTACAGTTTTACATAGGTTACCAACTTTAAACAAAATCTTTAAAACTCAAGACATATCTACATGGCTTTGCTGGTTTCGTTTTTTGGTCCATAGTCATGAATTTGCACCTGCATAGATCAATGGCACACACCCTGAGAAACAAACAGTATGGCTCCAGGTTGCAAGTTGCACATTCAGCATTTTGCGCAGCAGTTTCACAGCATGTACATCCCCATTTCTACTTCCTGCTAGATGGGGAGGGGGGGGGGGGATATGTATAATTCCAACCTCTGGCAAAACATCATTGCTGTAAAATTGCAAAGACTTGCAAGGCGCAAAAGTAATTGTAAATATGACTTGCAAAGTGCAAAAGTAATATAAAGAATATTCCCTTTATAAATATAAAAAGAACAAGTAATAAAAATTCCTAATCTTCAATTTTTCTGGAAGCAGAAAGCCTTCCCCAGCAGTACCATAAAAAGCTTTATAACCCCCTCCCCCACCATATAGTGCAAATAGTATACTTCCATGTAGTAACCTCAAAACCTAAAGTTACGTCCACTGACTGAAATGGACTTAGGAAACTTAGGACTGACAACTTTTCTAAGGTGACAGAATGTATACAACATGTATATCAAACCACATGAGTTTTAAGTACAGTGTTTTCCAGAATGTGCTTATGTGAAAAGTATTCCCAGGACCTGCTCAAGTTCCTGTCTCTGCTGCTGGACTTTGAAGAAAACATATCTCCCAACAGCTTCATAATCCCAAGGCTACTCATAGAAATCAGAATGTCTCTCTTTTTCTGGATTTCCCATTAACTCAGCCCATCCCATCAGTCATGATCTTGAGATCCCTGCTTTGAGATTGCAGACAGTCTTGAATGAACTCCTGGGGGTTGTTGCTAAAGCTCAACATAAATTCCCCCTGTGTCTTTAGCTGGGGTCATCCACCTCAACATCAATGTCATAACACGCTGTCTTCTTCTGATCATTCAGATCAACACTAATGGTGTGGTTAATTATTATGGGATCCAGGTGCTGCAAGAGACTTGCCAGTTTCATTGGGATGTCAGAGAACCTCATTCAGATGCAGGTATAGATCTGCCTGAAGTATCGGTTACAGTTGATGTATTCCTTCTCATGGCTGTCCTGTAGCTTGTTATTCTTGATGTACAGCCACAATGCTTGCATGATATTGGTACAGGTCAGAGTGCGAACACCCAGGAGCCGAGCCAGGCGGGTGTCCAATTTATACTGGGGAGACTTGTGGTCCAGCATTAGAAGCAAGGTACACTTCACATTCACGTCCCCTGGTCTTTTCACCTGAAATTAATTTGTCCCCTGGTTTCCATTCTGTGACAGTCAACTAGTTGGTTGTCTGGCCCATACAGCTCTTTATCCAGCTCAATAACAAGACTTTTAAAAAATGAGAACTTCCTCTTCTGCTTACTAGGATCATCCAACAGTTTTCCTTTAACTCGCAGCTCCCAGGATTCTCTCTGCTTCCTCTCTATCAGGTTTCGTGGTAGTGAATGTGTTGGAAATATATATCCTCAACTTGGGCTTTTGAGTCAGATTTTTTTTTTTTTGGCATCTCCATCCTTTTCCTGGCAATTGTGTGATTTAGTTTTCTTTCAAAACCAAGAGGTCCATGTATGCCTGTGATTCTGGGACCAGTTCTCTGATCCTCTGGGGCAGAAATTTTCCTCCTCTTCACCCCCCTCCTCTGTGTGCCTAAATAAGGATGTCCTTGTGGGCCAATAAGCCTCTTCCTAAATAGTTCCATCAACATGGGTTTCATTGCAGGTCTCATGGGGGGACCTGCACCATATCCTGGCATCATCATGAGCCAACCAGCATGCTTGGTAGTGGCATCCCTGCTGCAGGACTCATTCCAGGTCTCAAAAACAACATACTACGAGGAGCACAAAAACCAAACAAGGAGTCCTAAAGAGGCAAGTAAGAACCTCCTGGGTGTGTGGTCTCTTTTTTGTTCTTTCAAAGGTTGCTTAAGATAGAGAGGCAGGTAAGCAGAAGTGAAGACTGCCAGTACACAACAGGATCGCACTCTTTCAGGGCTGTCCACAACAAATGAGTTGTTTGAGACTTAAAGAGGAGCTAAACTGAAAAGTCACCTAAAAAGATAAAAAATACACTTGCCTTCAATCTCGCAGAGCAATTGATTGGTCTGGAGGGGTCTTCCATCGGGTCCCGGCATCTGTCTTCGAGCTGGCTCTCTGGGTACCGCCATCTTCTCCTCCAATTCCGGGTTCTTCTGCCTATGTCACCCGACCCAGGGGCAAGATTGGGTGACGTAGATGGGAAAAAACTTGCCGATCTCACTATGCATGATCTTTTTCCCTTTTAACGAAAGGGCTCCTTCTGCGCATGCCTGAGATGCTCGGGCATGTGAAGAAGGAGCACCCAAGAGCCTCTCGGGATGTGTGACCTAGGTATCCAGGGAGGCTCTGTGCTCCCATTCATTCTCGATCGCCTAGGTTTTAGTTTACAATTCAACATTTTTAAACATTAGTTATCAAGGCAGTGCTCAGGAAACAGAAAAGTGAAAAACATATAATCAAACAAGTTGTAATAAACAGTCAGCCAACACAGTTGTCCATCTTGTATCCAGTGAGTGGCAATTAAGGCCGACCAAACTATCAAGACCCAGGCTCCCAAGGCCCCAGTCAATTACCTTCCTGTTCAGGCAAACCATTGTCCATAAGGAGAGCCATTTACTATTGTAGGCACCAAGAAAAGGGGAAACCAGGGTTAAATGGGTAAGGAGGGGGAAGGTACAACATTCAGATCACACCAGCCACAACTGGATGAGTCCCCGACATTATTGCCAGTCCCAAAGGGAGAGGAAAAAATAAAAAATAGTAACTCATAGCACACTTTTTGGAACCGAATCATTGAATCAGTGAGTATTGCATGCATTTTTTCATTCACAAGAAACCAGGACATCTTTTGTTTGACCTGTGCTATGGTGGGAGTAGACAACAACCAGGCCTTTGTTATCATCATCTTGCCTGCAGTGAATAGGTAAGTCAGTAACAAAAGTTGGTTTTGATTGCATACTTCTAGTTTTAGGTTTAGTAATGCTTTGGTTGGACACTTAGGGAAAGAGCGAGCACCATACATTTTTGATCTAATAAGGAAGAGGATTTGAGCCTACAAGATTTTGGCAAAATGTTAAAGTGCCCTTTAGTGCTCAGACCAGCTCTTTTTCTCTTTGGAACAGAATAATGGAAAGTATACTTCTAGTCCAACATTCCGGGTTGGTCAGAATCTTGATGGAGTTATGGCAGCTATCTGAGTGGCAGTGGCTGTTCTTCTCTGGAGACAGTCTGCAAGGCAACCGCATGGTTATCTGCTCACACCCTTATATTATTGTACTAAACCTGCCTCTTTGAACACTAAAAATTTTGGTTAGAGAATGCTATCTATTCTGTCATAAAATAAATGTGAGATCAAAAAGCGAACAAATTAGCCACACACAAAGATGTAGATCCCTCTTTGTGTGTGGCTAATTTGTTCGTATGCTGGCAAAACGTTGTCAGGAAAATGAAAAAAATGACTGACAGGTATTTATACCATGACCTTTTCTGACATGCTTCATAGCAGGATGGGAATCTATCCTAACTGTGCTTTAAACTCAACCTGAGAACAGTGGTATGTGACTTTTGTGCTTTGAGTCTAAAAACCAATATGTAGATTAAAGCGGGACTTCTGCAGAACTCAGTCCAAAAGCAGTGAGCCCGGGATACAAACTGAAGCTGACCTAAAGAGTGTCTATGACTGCCAAGGTTCATACAATGTGGGTTGCAATGCAGCAGCCCATAACCAAAAACAGGTAAAGGCACTAGAGTTTACACTCTATTAGCAAATGAGAAGTACTCAATGGAACAGTTTAAAGAAAAGGTGAGTATTACAGCAAAGGCTGTTTGTTGTTTTTTTTTTAATTATTATTGTATCATGCATAAGGTATCAAGGAAAAAAATTATTTGATTTGCATACTTGTTTCATTAACCTAAAAATTATTAAAAACAGTGTGTCAGATTTCCAAAATGTCAGCCTCTTAGAAAAGATAACTTTAAATAAACATACCAAATAACTAGAAAAAATGACATTAGGAAACAATAACTTTCTGACTATCTAACTGAGTACAAGAGGAAGCAATGTTATATTTAAATCTGAATGAGTTCTGACTTCTTTATACTCCTGCAAACATGGTTTTGTGAAAAGCAGAGCTGCTACACCTGAACATATATATCAACCTCAAGGCAGAACTTCCAATCCATACACTTGTTCATGGATAGAAAAAGAAGGGAAAGGATGAACCTTCTGAAACTCACTAAATTTAACAATAAATAAAGCTGCCAACCCCTTTAGTAGCAAATAAATAGGAAAAAAAAAAAATCTTCCTAATGCAAACCTCTAAAGTTAACTACTGGGTTCTTGCTGTTATTTGATTCTTATACTGAGTAATATTTTTTATCATCAAATGGATTTGAATTTTCAATTTTCAAAGACAGGCCCAGCCTCATGGGGCTGGGCTCTACTGCCTGGCCTTCCACTATCCAATAACAGTGCCAACAGTGGCTAATAAGGGCATTCTTGCTAAAAAGTAGGAAAGACAGCTCTGGAGTTGGGTCTTAAACACTGAAGTTGGAAAAAACAACTGCTTTGTAGTTGAATGCACTTAGGGTTAATAGGCCACAGAAGCAAGATTTATGGGTAAAATAAATGTTTTAAAGGTTACTTTAATTTACCTGTACTTAAGCAAGACATTTATTTTTACACATTTGAAAAGGCAGAAAATTGATGTCTAATAGTAACAAAGCATTGGCCATTTCTCTCACCTGCAGAAGAAAGAACATAGTGACCGCAGCCCCATTTGTGGCCATGATTCCAGTATAGTAACTCAATAAGGCATCTCTGCAGCCTCTGATCCAGATGTTTAGCTCATCTGTCTGGTAGCTGTAGCTGTAATGGGCTGAGTTATTGGTGATCTGGTTTTGGATGCAAGGCCTAGGAGAGTTGGGGTTACAGCAGCTGAATGGAACGCTGTCCATTAGGTATCTGCCATCCACATTGCTTTTTATACGACTGCAGATAAAAGAATAATATTAATAATTGAAAGGGAGAGCAGCAAAGAAACATTACAGATGAGGAAGAATGTTAAAACATCAAAGCAGTATACACAGTTTTAGCTATAGCTCCTATAGCAACCGTCAGTAAATATCACATTGCACAATATGTGAGCTTTGCCAGGCATAATAGTAACCCAATCCTTATTTCCTCAATTCCAATTTCAGTAACATTAGCACATTAAAAAGCACCCAAGCAACAGTGTTTGTTTTTTCCTACTGATTTTTTTCATCAGTGGGGCCAAATTAACAGGATACCAGGAACTTTTGTCTGAACACCAAGTACCTTTCTTTTTTCTGCTATTATCCGTAGTATAACAAATGTAATATAATTGGATTACTGGTGAAAAATGGATGACTAAACTGGAATGCTTTTACTTCAGGTGAGCACAGGAAGTTATGGGCTTCAAGGATATCTAAATCCAAGAACAAATGGTAATGTGCTGCAGCTTACCAATCATTATATGTGGTGGCTAAATTAGTTTTTCTTTTTTTGGGCCAAGTACATTTTCTTCAAGTACAAAAAGATATCTGCTAATTTTGCCCGAACTGCAGTGTGCTTGTACCCTCCTGATATCTTAAACAATGTTTAAGCTTTCCTAGCTATCACTTGAACCTATACAATGGAGATAAATCATAGAGGGGTGCTTGTAGTTCAAATCAGTAGAGCAACCTTGGGTAACAACACACGTCCACCATACAGTATCGCATTGTCATCCTACGTCAAGAAATGTTTTATTGGCAGGGCTATCAGGCAAAATTAAAGGGAAAACCAAAGAAGCTATACCATCTAAGAACTGGTAGGCTGCCTTATGCTTTTGTTTTTTGGGTTAAGATTCACTTTATTGTTACAATTTGTGATTTAATGCTGACAAAGAGTCTGAGTTATGAAAGCTCTCCAAGACTGGAGAAGACAAACTATTATGGGAGAATTTACTGGATCCAGTAAACCTGGAATTGATTTCATAAAAGTATTTGCTTTTTTTGTATCTTTGTATCTTTTTTCATCTTGTTCTATTTCTTCCATTGCTTCCATTTCCTCCCCCTTCCCTCTTCTGTATGAAACCCTAAATATAGAATGTTTTAACAAAAATTTGCTATTTGTTGCCAAATGTTTTCATTCCTGGACCAGATATATTCCAAGTTTGCTGCATC
Source organism: Pyxicephalus adspersus (assembly GCF_032062135.1). Lineage (NCBI taxonomy): Eukaryota > Metazoa > Chordata > Amphibia > Anura > Pyxicephalidae > Pyxicephalus > Pyxicephalus adspersus. The sequence continues at coordinate 39,274,834 of NC_092866.1, read as the reverse complement.
ACACAGGTTCTCCCATGGTAGTCTATCTTCTCCAGTCTTGGAGACTAAATCAAGCCAAATGTCCAAGTATATTATGACATATAACTATTAAGATAGCAATAATGATGTCAACTGGAAGAAATATGGGTCATTTACATGAGCTGTAACAGGGACCAAATATATTATTTGTTTTTATTACTTAAATTAAAAAGTCATAGGTTATTCACTGTTTAACATTTGCTCCTTATTTGTGGTCTAATTATGCTAGATAATGCTATACCAGTCTAATTATTCTACTAATTTATTCTGCAGAGGGTTATAATATTGTATTTTTCTAATTGTATTAAAAACTCACTCTTTTACTTCCTTGGAGGAGAAGTCCAGATAACGATTGCTGATCCACTGAACCTCAAACCAGTCTTTGTAGTGGTTGTTCCCGCAGCATTGGAAGTCCATTTGCAGTTTGTCCATGGTTCTTTTCTGGTAACAACGACCTGGAGTGTCAGTATCCTTGTAGAACCTAATGCCGTTTCTCAAGCCAATCTTCAGAGATTCTTCCAAACTTCCTCTCATTACAATGCTAAGAAAAAGAGCAGTCAGGCAGAGCAGACAACTCAGAATGGACAGGAAAAAATAAGGAAGCATGAAAGACTTCCAGCGAGGATATTTGGCCATATCAAGTGAGTCCTGGCTGATTTTGCTTGTGAATAGACCAAGCAAGACTCCCACAAGTCCAGCTGCAATTACGGTGTTAGGAACAGCATGAGCCACGGTGTTGTCCATCACTTCATTGTGTATCCATAATTGAACTTTTAGGAAGATCCCCAAACCAAAAGTCAGACATCCAACTAGGATACTGACCCAAGAGAGAACCCATAGAGTTTGAGCAAGTTTCACCCGCTTTTGAAAAGTAAATTTGGTCTTGAAAAGAACCATCTTGATTCAGAAGGCAAGGTAAGGGGATCTAAGAACCCTTTTTAGTTACCTCTACTGGGGTGGGATTTTGGGGATGAGAGAGAGCAAGACCCAAAGGTTTTCAGCGTAAGACAAGGTAGCAGAGAGAGTCCTAGGTGGAAAGAGAATCGGATTAGCTAGCGAATAATCCAACACTCAGCTGTTCCTACTGACAATCGCTCATTAACACTCTCCCCTCCTGTCCTGCTGTGCCTTTGTCAACCCGTTTTCTATTCCACCTCCTATCACTAAGAGCAGGCCTGTCTTGTCTTCTACCATATCTTAACAGCAGACACTAAAACACTAAAGGCAACACCTATCAAGCATCATCATCAAGTTTGTTATTAACATTACCATACTATCTCCCATTTAAACAAATATAATATATTTAACACACTGTAATAAATATGTTTAATTGAATGTAAAATTAAATGAGTATTGAAAATGTCTATTATTCTACATTTACTTTTAATCACTCCATAGATTTTAAATAATAGAAAGTTCTTGTTTAAAAGCAATGAACGTAAAATATTTAAGGTCTGCCCTTGTGTTGTATCAATTGTCAAATGTTGGGCCTTTTTATTTTAAATAACTGATAAAGTGTTCAAGTGACACTTATTTGTATAGTTATTTATCATGCCACCACTTTCCATACAGCAGTGTCACTGTTTAAAACATATTATTGTTAATATTCATAATAAGTAGTATGACGATTTGCTTTTTACATACAAAATAGATCAGAAAGGAAAAAAAAGTAAGAACCATCCATAAAACCCACAGTATGTTAAATTTCAAATGTACTTAGTAGTCAGTAGTTGATCTGTTATGCAGTTTAAATAAAGTTCCAGTGGGAGCGTTTTTTTTAATGGGGTTTGAATTTATTAAAGTTAACAATAAATGTACTAGAAGGTTTTGAAAAGAATGTTGTGTTATTTTTTATTGCATTAGGTTCTATTGTGTATACATTCAGTCACCAGTTTTTTCATACCTAGTCATCCTATTATAAATATCTTGTCTGACAAGTATCTCCTCCCTGATTACAGCAGACACAATCTTGTTAACAGCTGCCAGCTCAATAATTCCATAATGACCCTGTTAGCAGGTTGTTTGTTTCTCACCCATGTCTTCCACACCCTGTGACTGCCACTTTCTCACTTGATGTGTCACTTTCACTGTACCCTGCTACTTATGTATTCTTCACCAAAACATCGCTAGATTTGATTTGAGACTAGAATTTATTTATATTAAGACTAGCAAATGTATATATGTATACATACAGTTTTTTCTTTTCAGGTCAATGACACCTGGAGTTTAGCTTTCTATATATGTCGGGATTACTAAAGAAGAATTGCTGAGGCTCACTCAGGAAAGCCATTGACAGAAAATAGAACCACCTCCTAAAAGGCTGTCAGACACTGAGCTAATTGAAAATTAGACACACCATTAAAAGCTTGTTATTGTTAGGCTTTTCTGTTGTTATGCCCCCTCTGTGACACTAAGTGTGCAAAACCTTAGGTCATGATTAGATGCAAGGGAACAATTCAGCCTGCAAAAGCATAGGTTTATAAAAGCATAATTTGTGTGGTAAATGTATTGTTGTGCATTATTTGCTATTATTAACAATGCTAATTTTGGTTTTATCACATGGGTCAGTTGGGTTTATTACATATGGAATAAAATAGCTTCATAAGGATAATCAACAAATTTAGCATCCTAAAATACTGAAAGAGCGCTGATGGGGGCTACAGATGACAAACTTGCATACATACAACGATCAAGACTTTAACACTGGATGATAAGGTTGCCCTGGGGAATCAAGCTTACAATCTAAAGCAGTCCTAAACTGAAAAAAAACAAAAGGCAAAATGGTAATTGACAAAAGAGATTTGCAAAGAGCTGGCTCCTGGTGGCTTTTTGTTTTGTTGCTAAACTACATGCATGCATTGTGCAGTGTGGAGCTTGGCATACTGAGCCAGATATTCAATGACCTAAGAGAATCACCCTGGATCTGTATAACCTGGCGATGGCAGTGAAGAGGGCATCTGTGATGCAGTAGTCACAGGTTCAGGACTTGTCATCCCTGAAAAGAGCTGGCAAACATGGCATTCAATAAGTCAGGAAATGGAATGGTGGCTAGTTGGAATGGTTAGTAGAGACAGGACACTCTGGAGAAGTCTTGGAGATAAGCATAAGTAGAGGTTACAAGAGAGGAAGTCATATGTAGGTCTCTGGAGGAGTGGAGAGGACAGTAAGGGGGTTATTAATGTGAAAAGCTGGAAATGTAAATGTGTCAGGGGTTGTATATCTCAGCTTTTGTACATTTTACAGCAGATAGCAGCGGGCCAACAACATTCAGCCCCAGTTGACACACTATATGAGCAAGGTTCTGGGATGTGAGGCAGCAGTAACCACACTGCAACCTCCCCGCTAGTCTGAACCAGACCTTAGTCACAACTGGTATTGCAATTGAAACAGATAAAGAGCAGTTTTTAGGCCTTTACGAATCCACTCCCCCCCTCAATTTATGGATTTAAAGTGCAATTACAACTTGGCTGTTAAAAGTGTTTGTGACCCCTAATAATTAACTTATCATATCTGTTCCATTTTGGTCTGGTAAATTAAAAATGATTTTGTTATGTCTGTTCAACAAGGGAAAAAATATCATCTAGTAGTAAAATTTCTAAAAACAAAAATGAATGCAGCCTCCACATTTAAAGCCAGGTAGACTACCAAAAAAATTACATTTTTGTTCTTGGGTGTAGCTATGCAGTGTTTCCACACCCTTTAGAGACATAGTCAGAGTGGGGTGGGGACCCACTATACCTGTCCTGATCACCATATCACCAGCAATTAAAGTGAGAGGGTAAATACATTACTTTTTGTTGCCACCAGAAAAGAAGTAGAGAGGAAATCCTCCAATGGTGAAAATTGTTCCTGGGACTAATGTTTAACAAGGGACTTTAAGCAATTTCCTTTTAGTAGTAAGTGAAGAAAAATCTCCCTAATGATAAACACAAAAAACTGATAACAGTTTAAACCCTTCCCCTGCTCCATGTACAGACCCAAAATCTTTGTCACTCAAGAACAAATCTAGTGTGTTTTAACCTGTCCCCAGGCATTTGATCTATTTTGCTGCATCGCTGAACAACTGACAGCTAACAACTGCAGCTTTTTCTACAGGAGGGAAACGCAGCTGGCTCCTGCTTCTATCCACCTTCCTCTCCATAAAAGGAATAGCACTGTCTGTACAGCCCTCATTTGTTCATTTCTACTGATGCTGGAAAAGATCACTAACGATCATCTCTAGCAAAAATGCACCTTCCCACTATACCATTTTGCTGCAATGCATTGCCACACCAATTAACAAGAGGTATTTTCTGCAGCATGGAAGAATTGACACCTACTGTAGTTGTAGGTTGCCATCCTAAATGAATGGTACCACCACTTACTGCACTAAATACTGCGTGTTAAAATAATACAAGTGTGTATTACTACAATGCATAGATGTAAAGCTAGCCATAAGTCTTTGCTGTGAGTGCTAAGTTAGTGTTTTATTTAGCATAAAGTTCTATTCACACATATTTGCTTTGGTGCATTGTAGGTATAGTGTTGTGTCTTGTTGGTACAGTTTACATGCATTGCCAGTCATCCCCATGTAACATACATTTTGCTGGAAATATTAAAATAAGTTCAGCAAAGAGAACATTTTTTAACACACTGCACCAGCAACAAAACCTAAAACACAAGTATTTTTTATTTTATTTTTTTTAACACTACCCATGAGGTTTTTAGTACTGTCAAGGACATTTTATAAATGTATAAACTTCAGCTATTAGGCTCAAACTGATATTATGATCATACAAGAAAGTCCACAGACACTGGAATATATATACAGGGTAAGTTGCTGTTCTGATTTTTTGTACTGAAAATGGTGTTATTTATACAGAGAATGCAGCAGGTGGTACAAAAAATAAGGTATTCAGCTCAGCCAATCACAGGTATATAAAAAAAAGTTAAATTAGTTTTTCAGACTTTATGTCATCCTCCTACCTACTCTTTCACTTCCAGATCATAAAAGTAACAGCCCTTTTGTTAATTTACACCATTTCTTACAATCTTTGTATCTGTTCATAGAAATGCACTTCCTATTAACAGATACATCATGGATGTCTGAACTCATCATCATCCCCCCCTCAAATTCCAAATCCCCCCTGACATATATCTAACTGTTAACAACACTGTTATTCGGCTCTCCCCTCAGGCACGTTGTCTTGGTATCACCTTTGACTCGGCCCTCTCATTTACCCCCCATATTCAGAACATTTCCAGGTCCTGTCACTTTCACCTACGCAACATCTCCAAAATCCGCCCCTACCTGTCCCCAGAGACCACCAAACTCCTTGTACATGCTCTTATCATCTCCCGTCTGGACTACTGTAACATTCTTCTCGCTGGTATTCCACTAACCCGACTCTCTCCTCTACAATCTATTATGAACGCTGCAGCCAGACTCATCCATCCTTCCCTCCGCTCCTCTTCCGCTGCATCTCTTTGTAGTTCTCTCCATTGGCTTCCATTTCACCTTAGAATCAAATTCAAGCTCCTGTGCTTTGCCTTCAAATCCCTACACAGTTATTGTCCCACTTACATTTCTGTAACAAATACTCCCCCTGCTCCTCTCTCTGCTCCTCCAATGACCTACTAATGACTTCCTCACTCATAACCTCATCACACGCACGGATACAAGACTTCTCTAGAGCTGCCCCAACTCTCTGGATTGGTCTTCCTCGTCCTATTTGGCTTGCTCCTACTTTCTGCTCATTTAAAAGAGCGCTCAAAACCCATTTTTTCAAACTTGCCTACCCGTCTTCTTCTGTCATTTGAAACCACCACTACTTCCCACCACTACATATCTTCCATCCTATTGTGTGTGAAATTCCCCCACCTACTAGATTGTAAGCTCTTCGGGGCAGGGTCCTCTCCTCCTGTATCACTGTCTATATTAGTCTGTCATTTGCAATCCCTATTTAATGTACAGCGCTGCGTAATATGTTGGCGCTATATAAATCCTGTTTATTAATAATAATAATAATAATAATAATAATATTCCTACTATCAAAGAATCCCACCAGGTGTTAGCCTCACTCAATTTAGCCATAGTCCTGCCATATTTTTCACCGGGAATTCTGTCACAAAGTGAAGTATACAGACAAGATGGAGAAACAAAACCAATTGCCTTCTGAAGTACCTAAATCAAGTATACTGTCTGATGTAAAATCACTCAATTATTTTGCTCTGTATACGGTTTGCTGTCTGAAGTACAGGTCTTAGGGATACACCAACCACTGATCCAAAGCGTGCACTTCCCTATTTATTAATGCCTGCGGTGTTGCCATATCCTTTATGTTAGTTCTTTGCATTTCCTTTATGTCAGTTCTTTGCACATTTTAATAAACCAAATAATATTTGCTGATATGAAAATAAAAATGTAATTGAATTATCAAGCAGGTGTTATTGTACATTGTGTATTATGAATACGCACGTCTTTTCTCTGGATTTTTTTAATATTAATTGCTAGGTTTTAAAAAAAAGTTTTTGACAATGTTGCATATATAGTACAATATTCTGGCTTCCATTTGTACATTGTTCGTTAAATCCTGATCTGCAGCAGTTGAAGAATATGCAGCCAGGGGTGGAATAAATGTAGTAATCTCTCATTCTCAGCCATTTAGACGAGATGAGTGAGTGATATGATTGTTCAGCTGTCACAGAGGGCCTGTACACACAGACACATTCGCTGAATTAGGGCATTGGGGAAGAAAAAAAACGAAAAATCTTTACTATAAGTGTCCACAAATACAGTGCAAAATGAGCCTCACTCTTCAGATTTATACACAGTAACCCTGTAAAGTACCTGATGTTTGGTGTTCTGAGTATATATGAGTAAGTATCTCCTTCCTATTCTTCCAGCTTGCTAATCAGACAATTGCCATACCATATCCTGTCATATGGGGTAGGGGGAGGTCCTGAACCCTGTGTAGTAGAATAGCAGTCAAGAAGAGTATGGAAAAGGTAGGACCTCAATTAGGTTTGTCATGGGAAGAATAATCCCTTTACTGTTTGTTAAAGTTTTCGCCAATGGGAACACAGACAAAAATAATAACAAGGTTCTAACCCATCCATAATCAATCCATAATTACTAGTACTTTTGGCATGAACCTAAAAAGGTATAATTGCTAGCTTATAGGCAGGGGTGTGGTTGTGGTGGGCAGTCTCCCCCTTTAGAGATGTGTGTGGAGGAAGTGGCATAGGGCCCAACATTTGAGGCGGAGGCCGGGAGCCTTTCATGGAGCACATATCCAGGGAGTTATCAACATAGGAGTAATGCCCAGCCTGTGATACCTCACTGTCTTCTGAGGAGCTGTCCTCGAGGACCCTTTGGGTCAGCATGTAGTGTTGGCCCTGTGAGGATGTGTGCTGGATCTGTAGAGCAGGCAAGAAAGGTGGGGTATCCCCAGGAGAGAGTGGGGCTGCTGGAGATGCCTGTTGTGAGGCAGAGGGGGATACCTCCTCACCCTCTCCACGTGCTGCAGAGAGTGTGGACGCCATCTTAGCTCCAGAGCCCCGCACTGTTGAGCTGGCAAAGAATCCAGGAGTAGAGCTCTGGGATGTAGTAGACGAGGCTGCTCATGCCCCTGCACCTCTGGGATCTTTCTGACAGCATCTGTTGCCCACATTATACAAAAATGCCCTAATAAATATAGATGACAGTATGGAGCAATGCAGAGCCCCATGTGATGTGGGGTCTTTATGTTTAAAAGGACTCAAATACCATCAATAAAGGGGAGGGGGGACAGTAGGCCAGCATGGCAAAGGGCTAGATTATGCTGAATGCCAGGAAATGAGGCAGGCGCTATCTGACTTGCTGCAGCTTCTAATGTACATATACATGTGAGAAGCTCATAGTGTGTAGTGAAATTAGAGTAAACAATTTCAGTAAAGGAGAGGAGCATGTACAAATTAAGATAAGGCTTAAGTTAATTTTCCTAATATTTAAGGTGTGACTTAGTAGGTTATAATTGTATTTATTTTTACCAGGGTCACATGACACTCCAGCGCTGGGTCTTCTCTCTGAGTGTATTCTACATTGCTTGTGTGGCAGGGACACTATGTGCTTTTTTTTTAATTGGACTAGAAGAGGAAGCTGTGTTGTCAAAGCCCCAGGATGGCAGATTTAGGTAGGTTATTTCAATCCTTTGGATTAGAGTGAGTGGGGGGTCTGGGACATTTGGCCTGGAATGTAATATACTGTATATATTGTATAGACTGTAATATACTAAAGCCACCCTATCGAAGGCCCATCATTACACTAGCTCAGGGGTCAGCAACCTTTACTATCAAAAGAGCCATTTTGCCTTCTCTTCCACTAAAGAAAAATAGTCTGGAGCCGCAAAACATAACACAGTTTATAAACTTTTAAAAGTTCTAATATTTTTTTAATTTTACCTGTTACAACAAGTGTGCATGTGTAGGCCTACTTTGAAATAAATTAAACACTGAACTATGCCCCTAGAAGCCTCCAGCTTCTAACGTATCATCCTGTTACATTAGAAGCTGGAGGCTTCTAACGTAACAGGGTAGATTTTTTTGATGGGCAGAGTTCTTTATGTTCTGACGATGCCTTAGCGATGAAATTTTAAGGGGTGTTAGCCACAGGTGTCCCTCATTTGCAGCTTTAATTTTGTTCACCTGTACCCCCCAATCTTGAGTAATTGGGGTTAGGTGCTAGAAGCCTCCAGCAATGTGTAACAGGGTAGATTATTTTGATGGGCAGAGTTCTTTATTTTCTGACGATGCCTTAGCGATTCAATTGTAGGTGGTGTTAGCCATAAGTGTCCCCCACTTGCACCTCTATTTTGGTGACCTGTACTGCCTCCCCCCCGTTCCAGAGAAATTGGGGTTCAGATGCTAGATGCTTCCAGCAATGTGTAACAGGGTAGATTTTTTTGATAGGCAGAGGTTTTATGAATTTTTAGGAGGTGTTAGCCACAGGTGTCCCGTACTTGCACCTCAAATTTTTTTCACCTGTACCCCCGTTTCCAGATAAATTGGGGTTTAGGTGCTAGAAGCCTCCAACAATGTGTAACAGGGTAGGGGTTTTTTGATGGGTGGAGTTTTTAGGAGGTGTTAGCCACAGGTGTCCCTCACTTGCACCTCTAATTTTGTTCACCTGTACCCCCTTCCTGTTCCAGAGAAATTGGGGTTCAGGTGCCTCCAGCAATGTGTAACGGTAGATTTTTTTGATGGGCAGAGTTCTTTATGTTCTGATGATAGCCTAACAATTAAGTTTTAGGGGGTGTTAGTCACAGGTGTCCACCTACATTTTTGGTTTTGTACATCTCCCCATTCCAGAGGAATTAGGGTTCAAAGGAGGGGGATGTCATTGTACACACCCATTTGTACACGCCCCGTGGTAAATTTATTTCACTGGTAGATTTTTTTCATTAGAACACCGGATAGGGAATCCCCCTCCTCCACAGTGTCTTGGGAGGAAGGGGATCCCCCATCAGAGATCTCCCCGCGGCAGCCGAAGGGAGCCACAACAAAGAGGCTGAAGAGCCGCATGCGGCTTCGGAGCCGCAGGTTGCAGACCCCTGCACTAGCTCATGCATTTAATAGTGTCTGTCAGTCTCCCTAAAACAGCCAATCTGCTTCAAGGTATTATTTTTGTTTGGTTTGGGGATTAAACAGACATAATGTCACGTTTTCAAAGAAAACATAAAAACTAACACTTATTCGTAATAATCATTCACACAGTGTGGCAATGAGCTGTCACGTAAATGAAGAGGGAGCAGTGAAGTCCCTGTCATCCTGTGGATGTGTCTGGGCCCTCTCATGTTCCCCATTTAAACAGCCACCAGCACACCATGTCAGGCCGCCCTCCCCCTCACAGTCACACTTTGCGCTCTCTGCTCTGTCAAAGTCTCTTCAATGGGGAAGTGAGACGCGTTTCCTGAGGGAGGGACAGTCAATAGATTGTATCTTCTGTCTGGGAGGGAGGAACATAGAAGTACAGGAGGGGCACAAGAAAGAGAAGCAGAGGGAGGTAGCTGCAGGGAATGTGTCCGGGGGAGTAGCGCTGCACTGCCTGTTCTTACTAATTCTCTTCCTGTACTTAGCAGAGGGGGAGCTGAAGGAACCTATGGAGGAGGACCATCCTGCAGGTGAGACATATGTCCAGAGGATGATAATATACTGCCCATAGTCTACAGAGGATCAGAATGGCAGTATACTGCCCATAGTCTGCAGACTACAATATCTTTATACTTGTATAAGTTTGTACAACATATAGTCTACAGAGCATAATAATGACTTTATACTGCCCATAATCTCCTAAAGATGATGATGACTTTATTCTGGCCATATACTACAAAGATCTATAAATTTATACTGCCCATAGTGTGCCTGGGATAAATATTACTTTATATTGCAGATAGTCTACAGAGGATGATGATTTTGTATTACCCATAGTCTGCAGGGGATGAATATGACTTTATTCTGCCCACAGTGTGCAGAGGATGATGGTGACCTTTGGATGTACCATCATCTATGTAGTGTACTGTCAGCTTTAAGCTATAGAGTTGATATAGTTTATTGATTCCAATTCTATGTGTTTCAACTTGGGATGTAAAATGCTGCTTGTAAAATCTTTACAGTATGAAGTACACATTGGTTGCTGTAGGTTACTGCTTTCTGTTGAGCATTTACCTTGTCCTCATTAAAAAAGGATCATTTGCTGTGATTTCCTCATTTTAAGTCTTTCTTAGCTGGTCTCTACTTTGACTATTACTGGATGGAAGAAAGGATAACCTGAGAATGATACAGGCACATGTATTCTTGTGCTTCAGTTAAATGTGAAGAGAATCATTACAAGAAAAGTTATCCAAATATAGTATTTGGTAGAATGGTACTTGTAGGGTATGTAAATGTGCACACATAGAGAAGGGTGTGTAAGCTTTGCAGACTCAGAAGCGAAGATTGCAGAGTCAAAGCGAAGCTGGGTGAGATGGGTGTAAGCGTAAAAAAATGACAGAAATCTTTTTGGCTGATATGGTTACACTTCTATTTGTTTGTCTTTGTTTTTATAATGTGGATGTCACATTTATACATTGGAAGTTTATTAAAGGTACTTAGGGATAAGATTTTTCTCACCAATGAGATATAGGCCCTGATTTATAAAACCTCTCCAAGGCTGGAGAGAATACACTTTTACCAGTGAATCTGGGTGATCCAGGAAACCTGGGATGGATTTCCTAAAATGAATCTGCTATTTGTTAGCAAATGTTTTCAATCCTGGACCAGATACATTACAGGCTTGCTGGATCACCCAGTTTCACTGATGAAAGTGTATTCTCTCCAGCCTTGGAGAACTTTAATAAATCAGGAACATAGGATCTATTCACACTTTGCACAATTTTGTGTAGCAAACAATTTACTTATGAATGGGCTGCGCTATCATAATGTGCATTGAAGCACACATGTTTAATAAACCACAGTAACCCGGGTCAGTGTAAAGGTGCGTACACACTTCCAATTTTTATCGTTCAAAACGAACGACGAACGAACGACTGGGCAAAAAACGTTCGTAAAAAAAGTAACCAACGACGCCGACGAACGAGGAAAGTCGTTGGAAACGAACGACCGGACCGGCGGATCGGATTGGACGACGATCGTTGAACATCGTTCGTGTGTACGATCGTTCGTTGATCGTCCATGGTCTGAGCATGCGTAATGAACGAACGTTCGTTCACTTTCCTGTCGTGCACATAGTTCCTCTATCGCTCAAACGATCGTATCTATTGTGTGTACAATATCTACGAACGATCGTGTCGTTATCTCTATGTGCAGGATCGGTGCTATACGATCGTTCGTAGATATCGTGCAGGATCGTTCGTCGTTCGTTTTCCAACGATAATAATTGGAAGTGTGTACGTAGCTTAAATGTGGCATCAGTGTGTTTGGAAAAAGTGATTAAATGAGCCCGTTCACAACTACATGTGCATTACCACACATGCTTGAACACACACAATGATGATGCAGAAACCAGAGAAACAGAGGAAGGAACACCTGACATGCGGGAAAGTTAATTCTCCTAGGGCCTATTCACACTCATGTATAAGATTCCTATTTTAATCTTGCTATTTTCACATGTATGCATTGTGTTGATGCACTGTAAAAACTTTAAAAAGAATGTCAACACTATAACACATTATGAATCTTCACAAAAATGCACCTGGAAATAAATAAGACTTAGTAAGCATGTTAGATGGTCTGTGAAAATCTGCAGCACCAGATTTTAAAGAATTCAGATTACAAAGAAAATTGAATACATTTGTTAAATTATACAGTTTGAATAATAACTTGATGGCATCAAAAGCCTGGATTGATTAGGTTTATTACAATAAGTATTATTATTATGAAAGAAAATAGATATTGTTCATATTGTATATTTTGCTCACATCAAGACGATAGGGCAAATCACTGTGTTGTCTAATTATTGAATACAAAAAGTGATACTAAACAATAGGGCATTACCAATCTTTTAACCATCCCTGTCTATTGTCATTCAGGCACCTTGGGGCTATATTTATAAAACAGGTAATCTGACATTCCCAAAAATATTCTCTGTGGGAATCAATTACTGCCTTTAAAACACATGGACCTGCAAATTTCCCACCAGGGAATGTTTGAGGGAATGTTAGGTTCCCTGTTTTATAAATAGAGTCTATGGAGTGGTAACAGACTGTCACTTCTTGGCTTTTACAAAAAAATGTAAAAGCCTAGCAGAGAATTTATTTTTTTCCATTATTTTGGCCATTAAAAAAATATAATGAATGGACCTGCTCAGTCCAGTGTTATTTATTTGAGCAAGTGGTTTTGAGTGATAAAATGGCTTGCAAAGCTGCTAGTCTGAACATGCTCCTAATGTTACCTGTTTTTTTTGTTTTTTTTTACAATTGGATCAATATTGCAAATGTGTAATGGGGAATTAACTGACTGAATGTGTTTTTTTATAGATGCGTGCCCAAAAGCTGATTGGGAGAGACGTTTACGGGCACAGGAGGAGGAGGTCATGCTGCTGAAATCAGTACTTTGTGATGTTCTACAACGACTTCACAACTTGGAAATTCACTCACCTCCTGGACTCTCATGTAAGTAAGACATTTTTATGGCCTTCATGCTGTCTTCTTTCATAATGTATTGATTGATTGAAGTGTTTTTTAGCCCATATCACACTTTTGCCCTTCACTAGTATTAAGCTGCGTACACACCTGCAATTTTTGTTGTTGGAAAGGATCTTTCACGATCCTTTCCAACGACAAGGGACTGCACGATGCATGAACGATGCTGTACATACAGCACCGTTCTTGCTCTATGGAGAGGGGAGGGGGAGAGCCACGGAGCGGCACCCTGCTGCGCGCTCTCCCCTTCCCTTTCATTAGGATCGGTTGTCGTCCATCGTCCGTGGATCTGGCAGGACGGTCGTTCGGACGATGGACGACACCGACTGTACACACGGCAGATTTTCGCCCGATAATTGGCCGATGCCGATTATCGGGCGATAAAAATCTGACGTGTGTACGTAGCTTTAGTTTGCAAAATGATTACGGTGAAAAGGTTTGAGAGAACATAATAACATGAGTATCCAAGGGTAACTGTATTTAGAAATAATGTACCTTATATGACCCCTTTCGCACCTTCTTCATCCAAAATGTATAAATTTGCAGACCTACAGGCTACAGATTTATGGAGTCTTCACTTTTTTTTTATAACGTATGTTTGTTTGCTATGTGGTACTGTACTTTGAACTTTGCCCCTTACGTTAATTAGGAAGCCTAATAAAGTGATTCTGGCTATGTAAACAATTTGTTTAATACAATGAACATATATCTGTTCTTATCATCCAAGATAATGAACGCAGAGCTGACAGTTTAAAAATAGCATAGAATAAAATCGAATAGATAATAAATTTGATTTCTGATATACAGGCTGATTACCTGACATACTGGGTTGGTAATGACCCAAGTTAAAGTAAATTTAAACCCAATTGGTAAAATCCCATGTACGTTTTCACGTTTATATCATTTCAAAACTGCACTGTTACTTTTGCAGAAATTTAATCTTCATTGTCATTGAAATGGAAACTGAGAGAAAATCCAAAATTTTGAGTTGTCACCACAACAGTAATAAAGAGGAAATGGTGACATCGAAAAGAGGATTTCCATCACTTTGGATAAGTTTCCAGTACATTTAACTTGGGTCTACAGCATGAAATTTTAGGGAATCGTATCTATTATCTCCATTAGTCCAAGAGTTTTTAATTATCACTACTTGATCTAACATGGAAAAATATTTTTTCAAAAATGCTCCTAATTTTGATGAATGTTCTGATGCAGTTACTGTCCCTGTGTCATATTGTCATATAGGCTTCCAATAGAGGCTGCAAATGGCTGGGCTTATACTTATTGCACAGGCATGGTCCACTGTGTTCACCATCTGGAATCCTGCCCAGAGAAATGGATGCACCATGCAGAAATCCTGCATGGTGCATCGCATCTAACTGCAGATGCGTGCAGCAGGGTGCTGGGGACCCAGGCGGTATTTAAAAGCAGATTACTCGGTAATCTGCTTTTAAATTTCCCGCCCGGCCACGCCCCCTGATGGAGAAGCGCCTCGGCATCACAGCGGGATTGTGCGAACGCTGCTGGATCGCGGGGCTAAGGTAAGGGGGACCCCTAAAGTTACCCCGAGTGTGACTCGGGGTTACCGCTTTTTGCATTGTTTTCCCACCCCCAGTCACACTCGGGATTACCGCTAGGGGGGTTAATGGCAGGAATTGGTTCTCCACCAGGGAATGTTTTAGGAAAATGTCAATTTTAGCTGCTTTATACCCCTAATAACAAAGAGATTCTCCAACTTAATATCACCCTCTAGCATTCCAGTAAGGCCCAGATAATCAAAAGCACTTCCTGAAATCTCAGCTGTACCCATATGTAGTGAAATTTGTTATATCCGTTAGGAGACTCAATAGTTTATATATTACCAATACTTAATAAATTGTGTTTGAAGCATTGGCAATAGCAGGCAATTTATCCATATATCCATATTTACGCAGAATAGGTTTATATAGTGTATGAGCAATTTATGTAAACTAAAAATAAAATTATTTTAGTATATATTATAACAGTATATTTAATTCTAAAACAGGTAATTCAAAGTCCTCTGTGTTACAGTCTTTGAGAGATGCCATTACACCATCAAAAACTTGCAGGTAATAATATATAATATATATGTTTTTCAATTTATATGATAATTATGGATTGTGAGTGTTATCCATGCTGGGTGTCAAAGTAAGGCACAGTTCTAATATAAATATACTTTCTGACCAGTCAGACCATCTTCAGTCTATCAGGGAAATGTTATCTATTTCTTAAATAAACGTCAGCTGCTAGGTTGAAATTACAATCGTAGTAAAACATACACAGACAACAGACATTGTATCCGGCGTTATTAATACAGAGAATACAGCAGATGGTACAAAATATGGTATACAGTTCAGCTAAATTCAGACTATGATATTTTAGATATAAATTGAATTCTGAGATATATAAGTTTTGCAGGATTTACACACTTCTTCCCCCATTCACCTCCAGGCCCTAAAACTAACATGACTTTGTTATCACAGACCATTTGGTAAAATCTTTTTGATTTTGACTATGAGTCGTCACAGGATCTCTCATAACTGAGTTATCAACTGGATGTGTTGAAAATGATCCCTAAATCTCAATGATAATCTCTGTTGATAAAATTTCTACTTTTTTGGTTTCTATCATTTTTAATTTAAATTTTTTAAACAAATATGTAAGGAAGAAAAAAAACATAAAAAACAACAATAGAAACAATGCAGTATGCATATTACAAGTCATAGCACAATACTGAGTTTACAAAAATAGAATCACAAACAAGGAACAAACATTTTTCCAAAATACAACTATACCCAACCCAACAGAAAACTAAAAAGAAAAAAGAGCGGCGAGGAGGGAGGGTAAGCCCAATATCACACCTGAGAAAATGTATGGGATAAATCTCAAAATAACAATAAATGAAGATTATTCTGACCTAGAAGGTAATCAGAACACTTCTGGCAAAGAGTAAACCCGCCACATACTAGAGAGATTTTCATTAAGAAATATATTATCCACCCGTTTTAAGACCTCAAAAAAGGGAAAAGCTTGAGTTTTCCAATTTTTGGTGATCGTTTGTTTTGCTGCACTTAGTATGTGTACACAATTGAAATTGAAAATTGTAACAAAGCCACCCAGGGGTCCCTACACACAGGCCTGGAGAATATAGTGCTCAATAAACGAAAAACCCTACCCCAAAAACTTGTAACTGAAGGGCATGTCCACCAAATATTGAGGTCCGTACCTAGCTCCTGACAACCCCTAAAACAGAGTTGCGATGTTGGGGATACATGTTTCATTTTAGATGGCACCATATACCACCGCAGCATCACTTTGAAAGCAGATTCCATGGTAAGAATATTTGTGGAACATTTAGCTATTTTTGTCCAGGTACTAAACCATTCATCTGATTTTGTGTCACCTAACTCCCTTTCCCATTGGGAATTGTAAGAATGAAATGACGCCCTAGTGACTTCAGACAGCCTTAAGTATAAAATAGTTATTCATTTTGGACATAAAGGCGTTCTTTTTTTTTTTTTATTAATATTTCTATTAGCAACCAATAAAAACAGACATTTACATAATTCAAACAGGTAAATACAAAAGACATTGTCAAACAAAAAAAAAATGAGGGAGCTTACAGTTTTATAGAAATATTCAGATCCAATAACTTTTATACGCACACAATATTACTCCCGTTGGAACAGTAAGCAATCTTCTATCAGTTTTCACTGGTTACTGATTTTATATTCAGAAGTAGAGAAAAAGAGAGGGGAGAAAAGGGGGAAAGAGAAGAATAAAAAAGGTGGGGGGAGGGGCTGGCAAGGGACAGAAAAGGAAAAGAGGGAGGGCGGAGCAGCCGCAAATAATCTGCAGTGGCCTTGAATTCGTCCCAATAATACCATGTACGTGTTGGTCTGCGTGTAGAACGGTCTCCTGCACTCATAAGCTCCTCCATATATTGAATATCGTTTACCCTGGTCAACCATTGCTGCACAGTGGGCGGAGCAGTTTGTCTCCACAGCGGGGGGATGCAGGCCCTGGCCGCATTTACCAGATGGCGCAGCAGCGACCTTTTATAGTATTTCCTCGACATTGCTGATACATGAAACAGAACAAGCTCCAGTTTATCCCGTATCCACACCTCTGTCAGCTTTTGCACAATATCAGCAACAGCCGCCCAGAATGAAGTTAGTCTAGGACAGGTCCAAAATATGTGTAACAGCGTACCAGTGTGTTGTCCACATCGCCAACACTCTGAGCTAGTGTGTGGAAAGAGTTTCGCCAGCGGATCAGGGGTTCTATACCACCTGGTAAGCACCTTGTAATTAGTCTCTTGATAACGATTGCTGATAGAGGCTTTGTGCCCGTAATATAACATA
Organism: Pyxicephalus adspersus; assembly: GCF_032062135.1. NCBI lineage: Eukaryota > Metazoa > Chordata > Amphibia > Anura > Pyxicephalidae > Pyxicephalus > Pyxicephalus adspersus. The sequence continues at coordinate 39,257,274 of NC_092866.1, read as the reverse complement.
CACTCTATTTGATCTTTGGTAAATTTAATACCAAGATCTCTCTCCCATTTAGTAACAAAATATGGCGCTGAAGGGTCATGGACCATCAGTTGCATTTTATACGTATGGGAAAGCACTCCTCTCAAGGGATCGCCATTTACACATATGCTCTCCAGCGGGCCAAGAGGGTGGCCAAAATCTTGAGCCTGCGGCAATGACTTTATAAAATGTTGAAATTGATTTTTCTCCAGATACCCAGACTCGGAAGAGAATGGTCTACTTGGAGCTGGTCTGTAGTGGACCAGTGAGAATGGTGTAGGAAATGGATAGCCCGATAAACACCGCTCTCAATCCAGATCTTATATACTGGGTCTCTCCTGCTAGTCGGAAACTTGGGGTGACCTAGAATAGGGGACATAGGAGAGGGGAATACATTAATTCCTTCCGTGCGGAAATACCTCGCCACCATTTTAAGCGTCTCGCCTATAAGGGGGTGTCGGCGTAGGGCAACCGCGTCCTCAACTGGGGACCATGCCGCAACACTTAGCATTATAGGAGACTGCGCGTCCTCCAAGGTTACCCATCCTTTAAAGCTGGCGTGTCTGCACCAGTCTACCAATCGGGTCAGATGTACCGCCCTGTGGTACAGTATTGGGTCGGGGAAAGCCATCCCCCCTTGATCCTTTGGGAGTCGAAGAATAAATTTGTTAGGACGGGGGGTTTCAGTGTTCCACACAAATCTCAGGAACTCAGAGCGAATTTTATGCAGCAAGTGAAGAGGTATACGTACAGGTAATGTTTGCAGTAAATAGAGAAGACGTGGCATGATGTTCATTTTTAAGATATTACATTGGCCAAACCAAGAAAAGGTCTGTTGTCGCCATCGCTGGGGATAACTGTGTATGATGTTAAGCAGTGGTACAAAGTTCAAGTCTACAACTCTTCTAATGTCAGCAGGGATATTAGTGCCCAGGTATCTGATAAAACCTCGAGCCCATTTAAACGGGAAGGAGGGTGCTAATGCTTTCCGTAACTCAGGTGGTAAGTTAATGTCCAGCACCTCTGATTTTTGTAGATTGATTTTATAGTCGGAGAACTGAGCATAACGACGCAACTCTAGTAGTAAGTTGGGAAGGGTCACCTGGGGAACAGTAATATAAAAGGGAAGATAGTCCGCATACGCAGCCACTTTGTGATCAAAGGAACCTACCCTAACACCCTTAATATCTAGGTTCTTGCGAATATGGCCTAGCAAGGGTTCAAGGAGCAGAAAAAAGAGTAGGGGAGACAACGGGCATCCCTGTCTCGTGCCATTTGTAATAGAGAACGGACGGGAAAGAATTCCATTAACTTGAACAGAAGCGGTAGGGTTCCTATAGAGAGCCTGTATCCACGTAAAAAGCTTGCTAGGAATGCCAATAAAATTAAGGACCTGGTACATATAGGTCCAGTTCACGCGAACTAATGCTTATTCAGTGTCTGCCGAGAAGATCATAGAAGGAATTTTATGTACAGTCACGTGGTGGATCAAGTTCAGCGTGCGAGTAGTGTTATCCCTTGCCTCTCTAAATGGAAGGAAACCACTCTGGTCCGAATGGATAAGACGGTGCAGGATGGGTGTTAGCCGTCAGGGGTCGCCAACCTTTTTGGTCCCGTGGACCACTAAAGTTAGATCTGAGCCTGCGATGGGAGTGGGCGGGTTGTGTGCCAGGAATTTGTACGGGGGACATGGTCCGCGGCTCTGACCGGTGTGCCCCCTCCAGCAAGGTCCTTCTTCTGACCCCGTTTGAGGGTGCACCAGCCAGAGCTGCAGACCAACAAAAGTTTTTCACGGACCACCGGTTGACGACCGCTGTTTTAAAACATACTTGTTCAAACAAAGTTAAAGAAACAGTAAACTGAAAAATGCCCAAAACAAAAAAACAACCCACTTACCTTCAATCCTGCAGCGCAGTCGACCGGTGCTGAGATGTTTTTCATCTGGTCCCGCCTTGCCCCAGCATCCGTCTTGGGGGGCCGCCATCTTCATCTCTTCTTCCTGGTTCTTCTTCCTACGTTACCCGACCCAGGCACGAGACCGGGTGACGTATGTTGGAAAAAAACTTGGCGATCTCACTGCGCGTGCAGTGACTCATTTACAAAAAGAATCCGCAGAAGGAGCAACCAAGAGCCTCCTGGGATGTGTGACATAGGTATCCTGGGAGGCTTTGCGCTCTCATTAATTCTCAATCACCTAGGCGATAGAGAATTAGGGGGGTGGTGCTGCACCCTTTTTTTTTTTAAAAAGGGTGTTGCACTTAAAAAAAAAAACAAACTGAATTTTTACCTTACATAAAAGAGTTGTCTACCCATATATGTAAAGTGAAATTTCTGAGTTTAGGTACGCTTTACCTTCATTGAGAGGTCCACTCCCCGAATCAGAGCGTTGATCCAATGTCTCAGTTGCAAATAACAAAAAAGTTCTATAATCAGAGCCTGGGGAGTTGAACGAATCTCCTCCCAACTAATAATAGAATTCCTCCCTATAAGAGAATAAACTGTCCCATAATTGTGAGCCTTCCACCAATTAAAGACCTCTGGCAATTCCAATCCCAGCTGAAATAGGGGATTGCGTTGGACTGTAAGAAGAGGCAGGTGTGGGGACATTAATCCAGCCGAATACGTGATTCCATCCCATACTTTGAGTATCCGTCCCAAATGAACACTCATGGTTGTCGGGCGTAATTTGTAAGGGAGCCAGGGGAGCGAACGTACATCAATTAGAGAAACCAAATCAAGTAAACCCAGGGTGGGGCCTTATGGCCTCTATAAAACAAGGTCAATGGGGCTATTTGGGCCGCCTGGTAATATTTTATGATATTTGGTATGCCCAATCCACCTTTTGTGAGCATACAAAGTGTTCTGTGATATTCTAGATTGTTTGGTATTGCATATAAAAAACTTTCTAAAATGCCTTCAGCATGTGCGTAGGGGCCTGGGACTGGAGGTGTCCTAAAATAATACAGTAATTTAGGAAGTACTGTCATCTTAACAGAATTGATCCTACCTATCGAAGAAATAGAATAGGAGCTCCATTTAGTCATAATTCGTCTTGCAGAGTTTTACATAGCTGATCAGGAAGAGTTAAGTTTAAATCCACAGACTTCTGTTCATTGACCACTAAACCAGATATTTTTGCAAACTCTTTAAGTATCTTGAATAGGTTCGGAATTGAAATCCTGGGTTGAGTAATGGTCAACAGGAGATCATCTGCAAATAGACTCATTTTGTAAATGGTACCAGCTATCTCAATTCCATGAACATTGGGATTCTCTCCAAATAAACATGCTAAGGGTTCCGATGCTAAAATAAACAATATGGGTGATAAGGGGCACCCCTGTCTTGTTCCTCTGAAGATAGCGAAGGATTCAGAAAAATAAGCCGAATATCTAACTTTCGCTGAGGGTGTACAATAAAGTGCCTTTAGCCACTCCATAAACCTCGATCGGAATCCCAATCTCGAGAGAACATAAAACAGATAGTCCCATGAGATTGAATTGAGAGCTTTTTGGTTATCAAGAGCCAATAGCATACTGGGAGTTTGATCTCTTTGTATACAATGTATAAGGCTAATGATTTTCCTGGTACAGTCGGGGGCTTGTCAAAGCTTGTCAAAGCTTCACAAAGCCGACTTGGTTTATATATATCAATTTATCCAAGAATTTATTAAGTCCAGTGGCCAAAATTTTTGTCAAAATTTTGACATCAATATTTAGTAAGGAAATTGGCCTATAATTGGGAAGGTCCAAGGAGTCTTTCTCAAGCTTTGGTATCAACTAAATATAGGCCAAAAGAGACGAAATAGAATGGTCCGGGTGATCTCTCAAAAAATTAAACATATCCACTAGTTTGGAGGCTAAAATTTCTGCAAATTTTTTGTAATATAATGCTGAAAACCCATGCTGCCCCGGTGATTTTGAGAGTTTTAAGGTTTTGATCACCATTAGTACTTCCTCCAACTTTATCTCAGCTTCCATCGTTTCCGCCAAGCTCTCATTTAAAACTGGCAAAGACAGGCCTGAGAAAAACTTATCAGCTTACTAAAGGTACCACCTGGACCATAAGCATTAGAGAGTACACCAGTAAACATAGGAACAGATAGTTATCAGGTTGGCTGTAATCTGATCATTATACTTTCTTAGTTTTATGGAATCCGAAAGACCTTGTTTGGGAGATAGTAACTTAGCTATCTGGTTTGTTTCTCAACTTTTACGTCTAATAAGTCATTCAGCTCCACCCTCACTTGATGAATTTCCTTGTACAGTAGTCTGGACAGATTATTTTTCAGCCTACTCTCTAGCGAGAGGATAATTGAATTATAATTCCATGTAACGTGGTCTTGTGGGCGTCCCAAAGTGTAATTGGTGACGTCACCGAGAAACTATTCAGATCAAAATATTGAATTAATGCCTGTTCTATCACCTTAGTCACTTCAGATGATGAGAATAACGCGTCATTAGGGCCCCAGTAAAACGCCTTCGACTTAGGAGTCAAAGAATTTCAGTGCATTAACACCAGAGAGTGGTCAGACCATGGGGTTGTCAAAATTTTACATTTAGAACTTTGGGGCAAAAAGTGTTGTTGTACAAATATATGGTTTATTCGCGTAAAACTACCATGTGTTGCGAAATAATATGAATGTTCCTTGGTGGTGGGAATAAATTCCCTGCACAATCAAACCACTGGTGGCGGGTCAATAGCTCTGAGAAAGCCGAGGATTGTCCATAGTTAGATGTCAGTGTCCTGGATCAGTGTAATAGAGGAATTATCAAGTTTGGGATCAATAACTAAGTTTGAATAACCCATCATCAACAGGGTGCCTTTTGCATACTTCTCAACAACAGAGGAGAAATGTGTAAAAAACCACAGTTGAACTGAAAGGAACAGATCAGTGGAAAGCAATTAGAACCCCTCTCTTATTTTCTGAAAAATATGCCAGAAAAGTTTGGGGGTAATATTTGTGAAGATATTTTGGGCTTGAGGAAACTGGAGCTTAGGCAATAAATAACTTCTGGAGCAAGCTGTGCTTTGATATGCAAAAAGAACCAACTGCAGAGTTTGTCTTGGTCATTAAAGAGTTACAAGAGGCTGCATAAAGAGTTTCAGTCCTAAAGATCACCCACAACCTCAGCTGTGTTTAGCAAATGATTTCTTCTGCAAGTCATGCAAACCACCTCCTTCCAGCAGGGAAGTCCCATTGGAACTAGTAGTTGTCCGTATGTCGGATGTTCTTTAACCGGGGACTACCTGTACTATCTTGAAATATGTTAACCATTCTCATTTGTATTTCAATATTTTTATTGAGTTTTAAACAAGGCAAGTTGACAATAAAATAGCACAACAGTGACAATTGAGAAACACATGAAAATTATATAAGTGGCTTGAAATATTGCAATAAAATGAACAACTGATAATAAACGAGTCAAAAATAAAAAAGCCATGGGTCAATTTTTATAATTACGTCTCATTAGTGTAACAAAAACAAGAGGAAAAAAAAGGAAGAAAGAAAAAAAAAGAAAAGTGAGAAGGGCAAAGAAGAGATCCAGGCTCCCAGACATCATCAAATTTAACCAAGTAATTCTTTAAAGAGTGGGTGAGTCTGTCGTTGATCATAACCCAATTCAGTTTTGTGAAGATGGGGTCCAGAGGTATTGTGTTTGTTTTCCAAGCTTTTGCTAGAGAGATTCTTCCTGCCTCTAGCTCTAACGCCGGCTTAGAAAGAACAAAACTTAAATTACCAAACAAGGCCCCATCCAGGGAGCTTGGAATCTCACTCTTCAAAACCTTGGAAATCAGCTTAAATACCTCTGTCCATAAGCGCTGCGCGATCAGCCATTACCACCAAATATGAATCATGGAACCTCTAGAATTACAACCTCTAAAACTTAGTGGACAGGCGGACGGGAAAAGTTTGCCAACCTGTCCGGTACCAGGTACCATCATCTCAGCATTACCTTGTAATTGGCCTCTACCACTACAGAATATAAAGAGACTTTGGAAACACTATAAGTAAGCTCACACCAATCTTTTAATTCCCAGGATATTCCCAATTCCCAATATCGTATATTTAAACCCGATATCATATATTTAAGTTTCCCCACCGAAGAGGCGAAGGCAGAGTGAATAATTGAAATTTGTCCTTTGGTATCTGCTAAAGAAGAGCAGGTACTCTCAAACAGGGATGACCGGATAGGTTTTGGAGCCTGTCTGATAACAGAATTTATATAAGATTTTAATTGTCTATACCGAAAGTGTTCCTTGGGAGGTACTTCCCGTTTGCTGGAGAGATATTCCCGGGTAAGTGTTGACCACATATCAATAAGGTCTTTCATTCTCATGAAACCTTTTGAAATCCACCAGGAAAAATGCTCTGGATTTATTCCAGATTCCGGATTATGCCAGAGTGGTGTTAATGGCCCGAGTCGAAAAAAGCTTCGGATGATCATGATATTTATCCCATACCTAAACAGAATGCAAAAAGGAGGGGCAGCAAATTGAGCTCCCCTCGATTTTTTCTTTATCCACATAGGAGCTTCTATGAACCCATGAAATTTATCAAGACCTTCTAGTTCCACCCATTGGGGTCGAACTCCTTGCAATGTACACATAGAGAATTGTGCCACTTGAATTCTACTGTTTTTACCCGCCCATATATACTTCATTATTTTGGACTGAAGAAGCATAATATCCCTCTGGGGGACCTGAATTGGGAGGATACGGAATAGTTAAAGAGTACGGGGTAACACATTCATCTTAATAGTTGCTATCCGTCCTAACCAGGAAGGGGGAAACTGAGACCATCACTGCAGGTCCGCATGGATCTTTTTGAAGAGGGGCATATAATTGGTCCTGTAGAGACAGTATTATAGGAGGGGGTCAATTGGATACCCAAATACTGAAGAGAGCTCTCATCCCAACTAAGATCAAATTTATTTTTAAAGGATTTTACTGTCGTAATCAGAAGATTAATATTAAGTGCCTAAGATTTAGATCTGTTTACCTGCAGACCAGAACATAGAGCAAACCCATCCAAAAGTTTAAAAAGGTTGGGCAGCGTAGTTGTCGGAGATGTAATATACATTAAAATGTCATCTGCAAAAAAGGCACATTTGTGCTCCACTTGACCACACTTTATTCCCTTGCTGTTCTGGTCAGCATGCATAGGAATCGCTAGAGGTTCAATCACAAACGCAAACAGAAGAGTAGACAGAGGGCAACCTTGTCTAGTTCCTCTTTTAATTGGGATGGTAGAAGAAAGAAAACCCCCTAAAGATTTTTTGGCCTCCGGAGTATCATAGAGGGAAAGCAACAGATTATTAAAGTAAGGACCAAAATCCATAGTCGATAGGACCTGGAATAAGTAAGGCCAAGAAAGACTATCAAAGGCTTTCTGGAGATCAGTAGAAATCAGCATTGCCTTTCATGAGGGACCCCCATCCCAATTTCATTTCACAACTGATATTACATCTGTTGCTCGTTTCGTTTGGTCAGGGGCCTGTCTATGTTGCATAAAACTCACCTGGTCTGGATGGATATAAGCCCCTAAAAAGGAACCAAGACGCACTGAAAGAATCTTTAACATGATCTTAGGAGCATTCTCCTAGAAAGTTAAAATAATCCACCAGATGTGGAACTAAAATGGAGCTAAAGGTCTTAAAGTACACATTAGAGAAACCATCTGGGCCAGGGGAGCTTCCCATTTTGAGCAAGAATAGTTAAGAACTATTATCATTTCCTCAGTTGTGAAGGGCTTCTTCAATATTTGTGTGCTTGGGCTTTAATTTAGGTAAGTTGACCCTTTGGAGAAAGGTGGCAACCCCTTAGTGGGGACCTGAATCTGATGAGCTATATAAATTTTTATGGAAAACTTCAAAAGCAGCTAACATTTTTTCAGGGTTTTGCGTCAGCCTACCACCCCTAAGTTTGATTTTAGGAAGGGAGTGAATTTTAGGCCTGGGATTCAATTTATTAACTAGAAGACTTCCTGGTTTGTCTCCCCAAAGGAATAATTAACCATTCACATTTGAATACATTTGGTACCATCAATTATCCCACTATAGCCAAACATCTACACTTATTTTTGCCTATACCAGATGACCAGTAAAAGATGAAAAGAGCAATTAGTTCAGAAATTATTATACTTAGTCCTGAGGCCATTTCCTTCAAGGTGACAAACCAAGACAATAGGATTTTAGCAGACACAACTAAAGTGGTAACCTTGGTCAATAAATAGGTTGTGGCTGGATAGGAAATTCTCCTGGTGCAGTCAAAAGTTTAGAGACAAAGTTTGCTTTGTCCTGGGGGTATATTTTGGATTGTGATCACGTATGAGAAAATGTTTTTCTTTCTGCTGAAATAAAGTACATAGTAGAATCAAATTGTAAATTACAGTTACTGATGGTAAATCTCAGATACAGATCTGGAAATAGCATGGCCAAATGCTATTTATATTTCCTCTGCCAAACTCCTAGGCAGTTGCGGGGCTGTTGTGTGTGTCCTATAATTTCTTAACAAGAAGGAGTTATTATTTTAAGAACTGACTTTTTCAAATGTAGAATTTTCAAAAATGTAGCTGTGTATTGTTGCATTAGCACCAGAGTAAAACATATATGTTCAGAACACTTCTAATGTACCCAACCGAAACAATGGCCTATTTTTATATAGTTGCTGAATACAAAGTAAGATAAGTGGGTGTTATTGGAAATTCAACCATTGTTGGCCATTTATTTAAATGCATGTCTTTGATGTGTAAACATTCCATCTTTTTCTACAGTGAGCCTAAGGAAAGCGTACAAGAGATGACCTCTTTGCGTATTACTGTTGGGACACAAACAGAGTTGCCTTTGATGGAGCGGGGATCCAAAGAGAGCTTAGACACATTGGATGGAAATGTATTATGTGAAAGTGACTCACTGAATGGTGAAACAGCAGATGTGATCACTGACTCTGAAGAGGCACCAGGACTGGATAAGGTGTTCCAAAGCCCAGTGCCAGAAGAAGGAGCTTGTTCAAAAACCGTTTTGGCTTTGAAACAGAACAAGAAGTCGTGAGTGAAACTCTTTTTTTTACAATTTACCCAAAATAAAACTCAGCACTGAAATGTCAGCACCTAACATAGGTCAGTGAATAATACAATTCCTATTAGTGTATCTAGAGCCTGAACTTTTTCATAGTTTAAAAAAAAGAGTTGAAACCCCTTTAAAGAGGGAGATTCATTCTCTGTGTTTTTCCTGGTGACCAATGTCACTAGGACTAAAATTAATGTAAAAATTAAAAATGTTGATTTGTCATTAAAACAGGAATAGAAGGGAAATATTGCATAATATTTCAGTTGGACTTCACAATAATATATCTTTTCTTTGGGATTTAAACACATTTGAAACACTTGAATGAGATCCCTGTTATCAAATGTTGCAGTGGTTTAAAATGTGCAGCACTTTTTGAGCTCTCTAGAAAAATAGTGGGAGGTGGAAAGTGTAGAGTTGAAGTCATTAGAGTAGTGGGTGGCTGCAGTGGGGAGAACTGTCACTGGGCAAAAGGCTCTGCTGCCAGGGTAGATAAAACTAGTAACTGATCCAGCCATGTCAAGACTGAATCTATCAGAGAACCTAGACTTGAATGGGTCTGTAGGCATCTAGTCTCTGTGAGAGGAGTTGGTTATAGTTAGCAGATCACTGGGTTTCTAGGTAATGGCCAAATGTATCTTTAAGTTTTGGGTAGGTAAGGTAAGGCTAGGATATTTCCCTGGGTTTTTAATGTCATAAAACACTAGCAGCAATTAATATCCTCCACTTTACAAAAAATATTTTGTTGCTTTGTTGGAGAGGTTTTACTTGCTTTCTTTCCCAGCGACCACAAAGAGAATATCTAATTAAGATGAAGATAACATTTAAAAACTGACCAAAATTATAGAATAGTTTCCCAATCTGTAGAGAACTAGAAAGAAAATTTTGGCTAGACTTTTAGGACAGTCAAAAGAAAACATTTAATTCACACTGTACCAACACTGATGTCTAAATTGATTAAACGGGATACTGAAAGGCCTTTTCATTTGTTTTTTTTAAATATATTTTTTTTATACCCACTTTAAAGATTTACCAACTAACTGTGCAGTGGTACAGGAAATCCTAATCAGCTCAGTCAGCTATGTATGTTTTTTTTTTATTTTTTATTTTTTTTTTATTCTTTATTCAGGGTGGACCTCAATTAAAAAAGGTGAAGATTTGATTTGTTACAGAAATCATAAAAAATAGTAAATGTGCCTAAACAGTACCCTGAAAATGTACCTTTTGTTTGAAATTTTCTTCTGAAAAGTATAATTGAACAGCATTATTTATACAGTAAAAAGCAGTAAGAGCAGTAAAACATTTCCCAATACATAGTTGGGAAATCTAACAAGTATGTTATACTGGAAGCAGGGTGGCTCAGAGCACTCTGGCCTTTGCAGTGCTAGATCTCAGGTTCGTATCTCAGGCACTGCATGGAGTTTGCAGGTTCTTCCCGTGTTTGCGTGGGTTTTCTCTGGGTACTCCGGTTTCCTTCCACATTCCAAAAATATGCAGTTAGATTAATTGGCTTCCCCCAAGAATGGACCTTACACTCTATTAAAGACATGCAATTATGGCAGGGACATTAGATTGTGAGCTCTTTTGAGGGACAGCTGACATGTCTATGGACTTTGTACAGCGCTGTTTAATATGTCAGCGCTATATAAATACTGTATATTATTGGGAAATTTGGAGAGAGAAAGACAGGCTTTTTTTGGCATAATTTTTTTGATGTTATTGTGTTTATTAGTGTATACAATCAGAGTGTCAATAAACATAAATTCAATTTATAAACTATATTGTTCTAGATGCCTGCTCTAGACATGAGGTTCCCAATATTCTCATTCCCAAAACTGGTTGGGGAATTGGCTCATTTTAGTGTGTTTTCTGAAATATCCTTAGTCTAATTTGGACCTTCTCTCAAAGAATTGAGAATATTCTATATATATATCCATTATGGGTAAGAAGCCAATGGGTTATTATAAAGCTTTAGGAATACTCATCGTTTAAAAGAGAGTAGTATTGACTGGTAGGAGGCTGAGATGGGATGACCAGACTTAGATTGAGGGGTAGTTTGGCGATACTGAGAAACAGATCTTAAGAGATGACTTAATGATATTTATTTTGTTGGTAAAAGATGGATACTGGAAAGAAAAGGTTTTTTTAGTTCCCGTTTGTGATAAAGAGATGTATGCAGTAGCATATCCGCATCCACTGGCTGGGTGGTTTGGATGATTTGCACAAGAAGTCTTTTGCTAAACACAGCTGAGGTTTTGTCTGATCTCATCCGCAAAACATCCTGTAACTCTTTAATGACCAAGACAAACTCTGCAGTTGTTTCTTTTTGTATATCAAAGCTTAGCTTGCTCCAGAAGTAAATGAATGTCTAAGCTCCATAAAGTTTTTTATTGCTTTGTTTTTTGCTATGTTTGTGATTAACTCACAGTGAGGATTTTATACAGTAACTGACACCATGCTGCCTAACGTGTTAAGACAAACATCTGTCCTAATTTATTAAAAGAATGTACCTGTTCTGACTTACATACAAATTCAACTTAAGAACAAACCTACAGTTCCTATCTCGTATGTAACCCAGGGGACTACCTGTATTATTGTTGACATGATGCTGAAGCAGTAAAGTTAATTTGCGAAACATGTTGTGAATGGATTTACAGAGCCTCACTATAATTTGCAAGTTACTAAGGGACCGTTTTATGTTCTTGAAATATATATTTTTAAGTGTCCTTAGTCAAAAGCACATTCACTGGGCTTATATATGTAGTCATAAAATATTGGAACTTGGTATGTTCTGGGGAAAAAAAATATTACTTGTAATGCTTGGTTCTATTATATATTGTTTAACTTTGAAACAATAACATTTACATTTTAAATGAACACTTGAGGCTAGAGTTCATAATCAAGCCTTCATTATACTGCTTTGGTATCACTGTGCTAAACATCAATGCTTTAAATTACAAACAAGATTGTGAGATCTTGCTTACACATCATCAGGAATCATAATTTCTGCTCATGCAAGTCTCAGTAAGCTTTATGTTAAGTCTTTGGAAAGTAATCAGGAGCTTTAGGAAGCCTGAAAACAATGAAGGGTTCCATCCTGGTTTGGAAATACAAGTCATAGAATTCTTAGGATATTTTCACAGCTGAAAATATAATTTAGGGCTATAGGTTCCCCTAGACAATATTTGGTGTTGTGTAGCTAGCATTGTTTCTTGTTTGTTCATATTGTTTTTAGTTTGTATCCACAGATCTATAAATTTACTGATTTTGACTATTAATTATGAAAGAATTACTAATAACTTTAAAAACCAAGAAGTAGTCATATTTATTAATTTACTTGTTGTTATTTAGGATGAAAACAACATCAGCTTCAACATTTGTATAGTGGTGACCCCTGTATCGAATTGTACTTTATCTAAATACCACTATTAGCATTTTATATTAACACCCCTAGCGGTTATACCGAGTGTGACGCGGGGTAGATTTTACATGCTAAAAGCGGTAATCCACTTGGGGTCGCTAAAAACATAAAACCCCACTTACCTTGTTCCAATGGGTCCCCCGGCGTCCTGCTGGTCCTCGGGACACGTCTTCTTTCTTCGATCTTCAGCCGGAAACTGCAGAGACATTCTCCGGGGTTTCCCAGCGACGTCGGTGCGGGCAGGGGGAGTGGCGGGAAATTCAAATAATTTTCTATTGGATTCAATACAAAGTAGCTGTATTAAGTCAAATACAAAGAAATCTTTAATTAATATATATATATATATATATATAATTCTAATATATATATATATATATATATATATATGTAATACGTGCTATTGTACAGTTATATTACAGGTTTCTGTATTTGTATAAATTTCAATGCAAAAAAAGCAAACGGTTTTTGCATGAAAATACGGACAAAATTAGAACGCTAGCTTCATGATAAAACATAACTACAATCTTTTGCTGAAACTTTCTCAAAATATTTATCCCAATCTTTGTATTAGTTCAAAGGAGAATGAAGGATCTAAGTAGTTACACATACACATATTCCACTTTGTCATAATGCTTACTAATGTTTAGATTACATTTTTTAAAGTATTGCAGTAGAAATATTGAACATTCAAAAAAAAAGAAACAATCAGAATTTCATTTGTGCATAAATTACTTCATGTAATCAAGTGCATTAGTCTTATAGAAAAAGGCTAATACATTTGAAGAGTACTGTATTTACAAATACATCATTACAATAAAGTGAACAGCTTTTTATGAATTCCTAATATCCAACAATGAACCATTGGAACTTTGAATAAGCTTTTTTTTCATCCACTGTGTACATACAGTACTGAAAGCATATCAGGCAATCTTTCCATTACTGCCTACAAGGAAAAGCACAACACAACATGACTTTTGAAGAGGAACTGAACTTTGCAAGCTGTGCTTGAAAAGAGGCAGAAGGAAAGGAAAAGGTATAGTCAGCACTTTTGCCTGTGGCATCCCCCCCAGCTTAATATTTTTACCATTACTGACTTACCATGCCTAGCTTCGCTATGTTTTTATGTGAAAATTGCATTCTTGGTGAAGGCAGAGTTTTACTTTTCTCATGTCAGAGATTCCAGCATAGAGAACAGGGAGCAGCAGAGTAGTGACACCACTAAATCTCACACTGTCCTGAGACTAGCAATCAGAAGTAGCAGTGCCTTAGGCAGCATACACACATAAAATCTTCATCTCTGGAAACAATCTTTTATGATGGTTTCCAGTGACAGATGAATAAATGAGCGCTGTACACACATCGCCGTTCTGTTCCATGGAGAGGGGGGGGGGACAAGGTAGTGGCACCGCACTGTGCTCCCCTTGACTTGTATAGCCGTCTTTCTTGATTGATCTGTTCTGACAGATTCTTGAACAACTCCTGTACTCATCTCAGATTATCGATCGAGACAAGCACAGCTGAGCAGTTCTATAGGCTGTAGGGACAGGATTGTCTAGGCAACCTCATATACCAGAAACTTCACTGTTATCTGATCTTCACAGGCTATTTGGATTACAAATAGAGAATGTAAGACAAGGTTCCAATATATGGTGATACAGATTGACTAAAACGCTTGTCCAAAAAACAATACTCAATTGTATTAATCAAGAAGAAAGATCCAGGTCCATCTGCGGACTCCATTATTGTCTTGTGTGGCTTGTTTTTAGACTTGTTTACATCAGAGAATATTGGCAGCAAACACTCCAAATAGCCTTTTAAACAGAGATGTACTATTTCACTGTCAGTCTCAAAGTTCCTGAAGAAGCAAAATCTGTGAAACCCATCAAAACAAACTAAACTAAAGACTAAGCTTGTATCACATGTATGTTCAGATATCTATGAAAGATATAGATATATCTCATGCTTTAATGTTTTAACTTATTTTTTTTTCAAGAATTGTTGTACATGTATGTGAATCAAATGAAAAGGTGCCTTTAAAGTCCACAAGGATATGTAAAGGTTTTCTTAGAATCAATTTAGATTTGGCATGGTTACCATCTGTAGATGGAGTTACCATCTACAGAGGTCCACTGGCAGTACTGGTGACTAGTTATTTGCCTTTTTTCAGGCACAGCTTTCAGAGTTAAGTTCCTCTGTAATATCTCCTTATAAAAAAAAAGGGAGAACGTAGGCTAGCAGCTGGAAGTTTCCAACCAATCCAATTGGCTTTTGTTTGATGACAGCGTGTATTTTGTACTTTTTTTAATAAATAGTTTGCCTGCAGCAGGGGAAACATCAACAATTGGATTTTATCTTAATTGATGAACTAACTGCTATACTCTAGACCAGGGCTGTCAAACTCAAATGCACAGAGGGCCAAAATTAAAAACTTAGACAAAGTTGCGGGCCAACTCTGAAATTTATTGAAAAAATTGAGGAAATTTTTCCTCCTCATTAGATATAAACCCTTTTCATATGTAAGCAAAGAGGTTTTGCTTCACATTCAATCTGGAACAAGCTTATAATAAAAAAGGCATTAACAATTTTTTAAAAAATGTTATTTAAGAAAAAATCCTATGCCTTTTTTCTCTGTTTCTCTCTTTCTTTGTAGCCTTTTTATGTTAAATTTCAATAGTAACCTTCTTGCACAGGCTAACATTAATAATACCAATATTCTTCTATGAAAATCCAACCATTCAAGCCCATGCCTTGGAGTAGCAGGGAAAAGTACAGCTGAGGGGGAGTGCTGGAAATGCCAGACACGGCCAATACGGAGCTAAATCTTATGAGTGGCTTGCCGCTGATACTCACTCTTCATTGAAAAAGCGCCGCTACTAAACATCCCAGCATTATTTGCGTCTACAAAAATCAGTCCAATGCAGGGCCACGCATAGGAAGAGAACCCGCTGGTCTATAGACGTGAGTGATGTCAGGAATTGTATTAGCGGCCTTATTTTAATGCAGCGGCAGGCCAGCTGCAGTATATATTTTGAATCCCTTTGGCCAAAAAAAAAGGGTTGGGGGCCAGAGTTTGACACCCCTGCTCTAGACACATTTTCAGTCAGCCTTTCTGTTTTTTTTTAAATGTATTTTTTTATTGTGATTTAGTAAATATTAACATACAAGGAAAACAACACAACATATAGAAAAAAACAAAAAAAGTTATATCAGACAAATAATACAAAACATACTGTGTGCATAAGCTCAAAGTTACAAATTATAGGTCATAACAGGTGAACACACAAGTTCAGATATATTATCAATATGGCAAAGTAGAAAAACAACCAAATTTGACGACCAACCCAAAAAAGAAAAAAAGAACCTGACTGTTTAGAAACAAGGTTACATGTTCGAGTCAAGTGGGAGCATTGAAAACCATTAAGTATGAGAGGAGTAATATTGGTCCCAAACATACCAAATCAGCCTTACAACGTAAAGGTCTGAGGCACTTAGCTGTTGTAAGCACCTGTGCCATCAATTTTGTTTGCAGTTTAGGTAAACCCTTTATAGGGACTCCTAAGAGATGGGTCAGTGGGTCGCTGTGTATAGGAACAGAGAACAAATTAGTGAGGAGATCATTCACCTTTTCCCAAAAGGGAACAATATGCGGGCAAATCCACAAAATGTAGACCTCCTTCCCACCTCATTCCTCCAACCTCCTTCCTACATCTCGAACAAAGATTACCGTATTTTTCAGACCATGAGACGCACTTTTTTCCCCCCAGAAGTGGGGGAAAAAAGTCCCTGCGTCTTATGGTCCAAATACAGCCTACACATATGCTGTTAAAAAAAAAGTTTCTTACCGTATTCCTCTCCTGTGTGCGTGTCTCCTTGATGCTGGCTGTGCAGCACGTGCCTGCTCCTGGCTGCAGTGCAGAATGAAACTGAAAGTAACAGCTGGCATTCTGCACCAGGAAGCAAGCTGCTGATCCCTGCCTAACAGAGATCCCTGCCCTAACGGAGATCCCTACACTTAATTACCGGTAAGTGAACAGAAGGGGACAATCAATGGCATAGAGTGATCAGA
>NC_092866.1:39175462-39239956 GCF_032062135.1 Pyxicephalus adspersus | reverse complement strand
TTATGACTGTGATGTTGGTTTTTAATGCACATAAAATATTTTAGGACACTATTTGTTTCAGAATCTTTTTTTTCTTCATTTCCCTTCTCTAAAAACTGGTGCGTCTTATGGTCCGGTGCGTCTTATGGTCCGAAAAATACGGTACCTGCTGTTGGATAAATTGCCTTCAGGCCCACTTGCACAGGCCCCCTCAAACAGAGTGAGAGTCTTAGAGCCCAGGTGCCATATTTTGTCAGAGTTGTAAGCAAATTCGGAAGTTTGATACATGGGTTGGTGAGTGAAAGTAAGATATCATCCGCATATAGGGAAATTGTATATACTCTCACTACAATATTGACCCCATCAATCAGGATGTCACCTAATTGTTTCCGGTAATGTCTCAATGCACAACACAAATAGCAATGAGGATAGGGGGCAGACCTGTCTATTACCATTCAAAACTTTAATAATAGGGGACATAACATAGGAAAAGTTGACTTCAGCCATGGGTCCGAGTATAAGGCCTTTATAGCCTGTAGGAAAGGCCCTCCTATTCCCTCAGCACATAATGTTCTAAGCATAAAAAGGCTAGCTAAGCCTATCAAAAGCCTTCTTAGTGTCTAAGCTGAGAAGTAAAACCTCTTGATCTAGTTTATTAATTGCATCTATTAGAGACACTGTTCTCCTCGTATTGTCCGCTGCTTGATGTCCACAATAAACCTCACCTGATACTTTGAAATCAGAGAAGGGAGCAGCTTACCTAACCATGTGGCCATAATTCCAATAAAAAGTTTCAGATCTGAATTTAGGAGGGAATTTGGGCGGATAGATAGTGGGGCCTGCTCTATCTTTACCTTGTTTCAGAAAAAGGGATGTGTGAGAATGTAGCATGGTAGATGGAATAACAGATCCCTCCATGAAACTGTTAAACAAGGAGGTAAGATATGGTACCAAGACAGAGCTAAACGATTTATAGTAACATCAGCCAAAGAGGTGGCACTATTAAGCAAATCAACCACAAAAGCTGAGAGTGTGGGCAAAGATCAATGAATTAGGTATGAATCTATTTTACTGTGGAATACAGATCAGCATAAAAATCACTAAAGATCTGTGCAATGTGTTCGGGATCATGTTTCAATACCCCTTGTTTATCCCTAATAGCCCCGGGAATGGCTGCCACTGCTGGATCTCGAGCCATCATTGCTAACAGTGAACCAGCCAAATTACCTTTATCGTAAAATCCCCTACGTGTATACAACAAGGCCTTTTTTATTTGTTCGACATCTAGTTCCTTCAGCTGATTGCGGACTGACACCTGACAAGTTACTGTTATGGAAAGGTTCCTCAAAAGGTTCTGTTCTAGTGTTTTCAGGGACAGTGCGAGTTGATACCTACGAAATACCTTATCCCTTTTAAGCCAAGAAGACTCTTTAATGCAATGCCCACTAATCACCGCTTTGTGCACTTCCCAAATGATTGATACTTCAGAGACTGAATCAGCGTTCTCTCTAAAATAGCGCCCCAATTCAGAGTTTAGAGCAAGTTTAGTAGGAGAATACTTAGGTAAATACTCATGAAGTATCCAGTGGCATTTTCGGCGTCCATATCTTTAGATACTAGAGCATGATCAGACCATATAATGTGTCCAATACAAGATTTCCTAATGGCCTTAAGCACTGGGAAATTGATGAAAAAATAGTCTATCCTAGTATGGGTGTTGTGGGGTGTGGAGTAAAAAAGTAAATTCTTTGTCTCCAGGATGATGGACCCTCCAGGTGTCATAAAGAGAAAATGTATGCATTAGGGTCCTAAAGTAGGAGGAAATACAGGAGGTGGGTGCTTCCCTCCATCAGAGGAGAGACGGTCCAATGAAGGCGAATGAGGAAGATTAAAATCCCCCCAACCACTATGTATTTATGGGGTAGGAAATGTATAAGATTCAACACCTTCCCTAAAAAAGCAATTTGCGCGGTGTTAGGAACATAAATATTCTAGAGTACAACAGCTACAGAATTAATATGGCCTTGAAGCAGCACATAAGGACCTTCCGGATCTATAATTGATTGGGCTAAGGTAAAAGGGATCTCTAAACATATCAGGATAGCAACCCCTAAAGATTTAGAGTTGGCCATTGTGGTTGCAAAAATCAGAGGATAGTACCTCTTTGCGAGGCCCCAGGATCAGTCAGATAGGTTTCTTGTAAGAATGCAACATCTCCGCATAGGCGTCTACATTTCTGTAAGGCCAGTTTACGCTTGGAAGGAGAATTTAACCCCTTAACATTCAAGGATATACACTTAAGACCAACATGCTGGTCTAGGCCACCTCCTCCTGAGATCTTACCAGTATAAGACACATAAACAGGCAGTACATGCAAAACAACCTCTAGAAACCTCATTTAAAACCAGTAAAGTAGAGTAATTTTGGCTTGACAAAAAGGAGTCTAATAGTGACCTAGAGAAACACAAAAAAACAAAGACACTATGGAAAAAAACAGAAAACAAAATTAACACTGACCTACTTCGGTAGGGGCGTCCGCAGCACCCAAAGGGCTCCTGTGGGTGAGACTACTCCCAGGGCCGGAAAAAGATTCGGGTGAGATGGAGGTCCCAATGGGGGTCATGTCAAACATCCCGACCATGTGCAATACAATACAAAATACAAAAAATAAATAGTAAATACAAAAAATTGAGCAGCACATGACAAAAGCACAAAAAAAACAGCTAGTCGCTCAGGTAAAGTACAGGCTAAATGACACAATAAACTGGCGCACAACAAAGGAAATGGCACCCTCCTCCCCCCAGGAAAGGGTGCCACCCCTTTGTATCTTAGCATAAAGTTAACTGTTCATATAGTCAAACATTTGCCTGTTACAAGTGAGCTTCAAAAAAAAAATTGCTAAGGAATGCATAACTGCAGCAAGAAATAAAAACAGAAGAGGCATGACAACCATGAGTAGCAAGCATAATCATTCAATTTCACTTTCTGTTAGTACACAGATAAACCACCTGCTTAGCTGTACGCATATATAAATAGTTGCCTACAATAGGCAATCTCCAGAGAGTTGAGATGGTTACCCCCCCAGGAAATCGCAGGGGGGGCACCACCCCACTATGGCCCTGATTCATCAATGAAATCCGCACTCGAGCAAACGTCCGATTCTGCTTGATGAATTAGGGCCTATGTCTCGGCATAAAATGTTCTGTACATTTAGTCAAACCTTTGCCCATTACAAGCCAGCTTAATAAAACATTGCTAAAGATTGCATCACTGCGGCAAGAAGTAAAACAGGAAAAACCAGGCAATCATGAATACAAGGCTTAATCATTTAGATACAGATGCTCCACCAACTTAACTGCACTCCTATTAATACGGTTGCTTGCAACAGGCAAACTTCAAAAATTGCAGAGGATGCAGAGGCTGTAAAAGGAAAACAAAAAAAAAAAAAACCAAAGGAAAGCAGACCAAAGAAAAAACAGGCATAATCACTTATATTCAAATGTCCCTTAATATGCTGAAGAACCATTAAAGAGCTTAAAAATGCTGTAGGACTTGGATGCGCTGAGCACCTCCGTTTCTGTTTCTGTAGCAGTTGGTTACGAACCGCTGCTATCAGTAAAGGATCCCAACCTAAAATTGGCAGGCAAGCAATCTCAAGTTCCTGGCAAAAGAATTGTAAGTCTTCAGGATAGCATAGAATGACAGATCTGTCTTCCTTCCAAGCTTTGAGGCTAAAGGGAAAGCCCCATCTGTAGGGGAAAGATTTATCCCCTAGCACTGTGGTTGTAATAAACGGTGTCGCTGTAATGTAGACCAGGAGAGATCTGGAAATAATTGTACCACCATCAGTTGTAATTCCAACTAACTCACCGGACCACATGTTCCGGGCAGTGCTCATGATTTCCTCTTTGAGAGTATAATTTTGAACTCGACATATAACATCACAGGGCCTGGAAGCTGGGCCCTCCGGGCTAGCTACCCTACGTGCATAATCCAGTGCAATGGAATCTGTTGGTAGGCGACCAAGAATATTATGGAATATAGCTTGTTGAACCCGAGGAAGGTCATTAGCAGAAGTAGCTCCAGGAAGGCCCCTTACACGGATATCTTGGCGCACCCTTGGTTATTTAAATTTTCCAGTTGGTAGCCAAGGTCCTGGTTAGCGACCTCCTGGGCTTGCACACACTGTTGTAAAAGAGTAACAACTGATTTGGAGGCTTGTAAATCTTCATCCACTGAATCGACCTTTTCTGTCTGTGAGCAGAGGTCCCCCCTCTCACTACCAAATGTCTCCTTGATCTCATTTATAAGTTGGCAGAAGTCCTCCTTAGTGGGGATAAACTGCATATAATCTTGCCACGGCAGGTGAAGGTTAGTAGTAGGTAAATGCTACCTGGCAGAGGTTACTTCTAAGCCAGTATGAAGAGCTTGAGAGGGGAGATGATGCTACAGTCAGAGCCACGGGGGAGGCTGTATGAGGGGGGATCCTCTTGGGGAGAGGGGGCTGGAGGGGCTGAAAACTGCCATGGGCAGCAATGCCTACCTTGATGTGGGATCCCCCATCCGCACCGAAAGTATCCTCTGTAGCCATTATCCTGGATGTGCAGTCAGCAGTGGTGGGCACAATATGTGAGGAAGCCCCACTGTCTTGAGCTTGTGAAACTCCTGTGTGAGAGTCAGGTGGGGGGAGCCAATAGTTGCTGGGGTGCACTGGCCCTTTAAATCCCATGGGTCGCCATGTAGTCCTCCTCCTGGAGCCCGTTAATGTCGGGGGAGGAAGGTGTGACTGATTGAGGAGAGGAACCACAAGGAGAAGGTCCCACTCTCCCTGATAAAACTGCCAGCCCAGGGGAGGAAGGGGGAGAAGCCTCATGGTCTCCCCTGTGTAGGGAGAAGCTGCGAGCGCAATCTTGGCTACGTGGTTCCCAAGTGCCAGCTTTTGTTGTAAGAGAGCCAGGATCGTGGACCGGTGAGCAGAGGAGGCTATTGCATGGGTCTTGGAAGCCTTGGGATCTGGCTGGTGCTTCTGCTTGCCCATAATTCTGTGTTGAAACGAGCCAGAGTGTGGGCCGGTACAGGAGCTGAACTAGGCTGCGTCCACCGCTAGCACCGTGCGACCACACCCCCCAGCCTTTCTGGTTTTCATTAGGAGCACTTGCTCCCCTCCAAAATCCTTGATGTAAACAAGCTACTAAATGAGAGCCACATCCTAGAATTTTCAGATGATGAACAGCAGCTTCAATCAAAACATTCATCAATTAAATGTTGATGAAAGATTCATGAACATGCCAGGGAACTGACTTTTCAAAGCTGTGCCAAAAAAAGGCAGTATAGTAGCCTTTTCGGGTTAGCAAGTTACACTATTTCTACTTCAGAGATTCAGCTTTTTCCAGTGTTTATTAAGTAAAAACATACCAAAAATACAGAAAAATAAAGTCTAATCAAAGAACAATAACCGAACAATAGCAACAGCATGAAATAAAAGGGAAAACTGTGAAATAATACTTAGGGTAGAGTTGGTTTGTCTTGGTCCAGGTTGCTGTGTAAAGTCCAAGTTATTAGAGTCACTGGGCTCGCTGAAGTGCTCAATGTGTCAGTGCTGTTGTCCTTAGCAACAGGATGGAATCAGTGAGAGCTCCCTCTGCTAGGTTTACATGGCTTTTTCTATGCCAACCACAGAGGTGGGAAT
Source organism: Pyxicephalus adspersus (assembly GCF_032062135.1). Taxonomy (NCBI): domain Eukaryota; kingdom Metazoa; phylum Chordata; class Amphibia; order Anura; family Pyxicephalidae; genus Pyxicephalus; species Pyxicephalus adspersus. The sequence goes on along the minus strand of NC_092866.1, from coordinate 39,234,288 downwards.
AATACAACAATCCAATGACAGCAGGGTGGGAGCTGTCTCCACATGAATTATGATGCTTGTGGACACTTGCAAAATGCCCTTGTTCTAGCCAATATTAATAGACTCATAAGTACAGGTTTTATGAAATGCCAACCCCCAGATTATTAATCACCTCAAAATACGGCATTCACAGAGACCAAACTAGGCATGTCCTGGGACTTATGGTTCACCAGAACAGGCTAAATATGGTTTCCAGGGTTTCCTGAGGCCTAGGAGACTAGTTCTTGGTTTTAAAATGCCCACCATAATGATCTGGCTATAAATAACCCAACTACTACTTTATACAGGACATTATAATTGAAATATAAAGAATATTAATAAATGGGTTTCTGAATACAGCTCAGAGTTCAATCTGAGGCCACTCTACTAGCATTATCTGAGGTATATGACACATGGAGACACAAAACTCCAACTTTTACAATGGGTGTTATAAACTAGAGGGTCGGGAAAGATGCTGGTTGTCAGATGAAGAAATATCTGATAAGGGGTAATTTATGACCCTTGTCTGTTATATTTTCAAACAAAGACCAAAGACATTTACAATTAATCAGCACTTATTATGCCCAATATCACAGCAAGCAGAGAACAAAATTACTAGTTCTCAGTAATATTTCATCATTTTCAGTCCCCTGTTCTACGCCATGTGGAGGCTGCCATCTTGGTAGTAAAGGCTTTTGCTTCTTTTTGTCAGAGCCTCTAGCAAGAAGCAGTGCACAGTAGCAAGATCATTAAATCTCACTTCAATTCTAATTAGAATAGCTATCTGATGCAGTAGTGTCTTAACCTCACACTTCAGATATACAGGCTGCAGGCACTCTCTTACTGGGAAATGCTCTTCCAATCTTAAGGAGAAATTCCAAAAAATGTACACTTTTAGGGTACTGCTTAAGCACAGTAAACATTTCCAACATATACAGTTGTTGGTTTTAGCATTTATCCTGTTTTTTAAATAATACAAAGTTTATTATGTATGTATTTATATCATGTGACTGATTTATATTATCTTTCTGTATGGGATCATTTTGAAGCTAAGACTAGTTCCTATCACATGAGTGCCCTTGGTTTCCTTTAAAATCATGGAAGCCCTAGGCATATATAGATGCTAGAATGTAGACTAACCACATAGTTTGAATGCCTTATCTCTGGAGAATAATAAAACAACTGTCCTCTTTCTGACTGGCCTATATCACTGGATATTTGAGCAATAAATGCCTTTAGTACAAGGAAAATAGTTTGAATACTTCTTATTGTTAACTTTTGCAATGCTGATCCACCCTCAGATCCCACAAGTTGTTTATTGTCATGAAGTAGACAATAACTTGTTACCAAGATTGTGTTGAGTTTATTGAACTTTCAGTAAACAATAAAAGTGTATTTTTCAATTTTGCGTCCACTGGTTCAGCTGACCTTTGCCCATATTTCCAACTGTGTTATTATTATTATTATTATTAAACAGGATTTATATAGCGCCAACATATTACGCAGCGCTGTACATTAAATAGGTGTTCTGAGACTGATTCACTTTTCAACTATCTATATAAAAATGTTTAAGGGATACCCCAAGCAGGTCATTTACAGGATCAATGTTGTTCTCTAAAGATACTTTCCCTGACAAACAAAATTTTCAAAACTTTTTTTTGTAGTGGTAATCCAAATTTGACAGTGCCTGGCTCCCCATACCTTTCTTAAGCAGTAGTTTGTCATTCCGTTTTTTGCATAGATGTAATTGGGGCTCACCTGTGAATGTTAGGTGGGAAAGCTGGCCCACTAGTACATTCCAGATTTGCTTGATCTTCAACCTGGCTAGATTTTTATCTAACAAGTGTCAACCGCAGAATATTGAGTTTTACCTAGAGAAATCTTACCTGAAAGTAAAGACAAATCCTTTTGAATATTAGGGATGAATTTGCCTACTTTTTTTTTAACCTGGCAAACATTTTGTAAATATGTCCCTACGTGTGCATGTTGACTGCAAAAGAATCTGCATAATTTCTAATAACATCTAACAAAACAGTTGGCTATTTTCAATAACATATCTATATATATAACTGGTGAGTAGGAGCAAGGCTCTCATGTACATAGCAACCATCCACTTTATATACACACATGCATAATACTCACTTTCACTGGCCATATAGAAAACACAGCGAAGACCCTTCACATGCCAGCATTGTCCCTATCTATAATACAAACACATAAAATACAAAAGTAATATGACAGCTTTAGAAATATTGTACACATGTATGCTATGTTTTGGGGCTTTTGATCAATCAAATACCATTTGCAAAATTGGCAGCAGATGCTCTTGTGTACCAACGTTTAGAATCCCTTTGGCAGCACTAATAAACTGATGAGAGAGCCATCTTAATGATTTTTCAGTCTGTTTGTTCTATGATTTCAAAGAAAGTCTTTGACTTGGACCTTTCACAAGGTCTTGAAGACAAGGAAATTCCAGTAAGCATGAAAACTTTAGCCAATTCATTCAGAATAGTACTTGTTATTTGTGTAGCTAGAAATGAAAATGTTTAACTACTCAGTATTAGTAGTGTAGCCAACTAGGTTGTTATTTTTTTTATTTTTCCTGTGAAAAATTAGTCTACTAATTCATTAGAAGCTTTGCAACTAATCTACAAGACCTTTCATTCAGCCTTACAAACATCTGACATTGACATGACTTTAGCTATATTTATCCACTACTCTTCTTTCTACCCTGCTGTCTTAGACATATATCAATGCCTGCCATAAAGAAAAAAAACATTAACTGGTATGACAGGGCACTTTTCCATGGATAAGACAGGACTGCAGAGTAACAAAGCAGAACAGATCGATGGCCCTATTATAGGTCTGGATCTGAGCTCTGTAATTTAATTTTCTTTTTTTTTCATGGAGGAGTCAGTTTGTGGTAGGCAGGTGCCTTTTTCTTAAAAGTACACCAATCCTTTATGCTTTCGCTTTTCATTATATAACTGTTGGAAGTTTCAGGTCTGTGTTTTTCCAATATCAATCTTCAGAAATGATTTGAGTTCTCAATTAAACCCTTAAGCCCAGGCAAACAGCTAAGCAAACAGTTAAAACACATGTTTTGTGTGTAATGTGTCACCTGCCAAAGACACTTTCTAAAGCTAGTTTTGTTAACCAGATGCTTCTGCCAGACAGCACAGGCAACTATTGGACCTTTGGACCTTCAAACTAGACTACAATTGAGCAATACAGCTATTATGAATTTGAATGTGTTGTTTTAAGTATTGTCCTTTTTTAGTCAAGTAAACAAGATGCCTCCAAAATGCAATGCAAAGAAAATAGAAAAGCATTCAACATGATGTTAGTAAATCCATCGTGTTGAATTTCAACTTTTATTATAAAAAAAGTTGCCAGTTACAATAGTTACCACATCGCTTAAAGGCCTTGGACTTGATATTACAAGACTTGGTGACTGGTTAAGCTCTTTATAGGAAAATACAAATATATCCTGATAGTGTCCACCCGAGTATGTGTGCCCTCTGCTCTGTAAGTACAGTAATTTAGGTGAGCGTGATGAATGATGTAAAGCCCCGAGAAATTAATGAACATAATTATTGCTGTCTTTGGACTGTGTTATTGTTCCCTTTATTTCTTTCTCTCTTAGGTTACAAAGACACAATTCTTCTGATAAACTGGTCAGAGATGCACGAGATAAAAACAAAAAGCTGGAAAAAAAATCTGTCTCATCCGCAAATCTTTTCAGTTGTAAGTATTGGAGGTGGGAATGACAGTTAAATTACAGATGAACCCCTCTTCCTTTTGTATACCACAAATACTTGTCCAATACTTGAAATGATCCTGCTTAATAGAGAATAACTTAAGAGTATTATTTAGACAGTGAAGAACCCAAAGTCTCCAGCAATGGTATATACCCCAGGGTTACTTCTGATACACTACTATTTCACTTCCACTTTCAATTGTAATCTGATTCGCTCTACATAAGACCCCCAGTTGTCATCCTGACACTAGAATCCCACATGTCTCATATGGGTGCTAACTCTTTAGCTAACATACCAGTCTTACTAAGTGAGTGTCTCATAACTACATCTAGCAAGAGTCTCTATTTTATTATCCATCCACATCACTAGAGATGAGCGAATTTCTCAAAAATTCGATTAGACCATTTCGCTGAATTTTTCAAAACGATTTGCTTCGATCCAAATTTATTTGCGGCGAATCGCGGTACAAAACGTCTCTTTCCGGCCTGCAGAGAGCCTTGATAGTGGTGTAGAACACTGTGCGTTGCAGTAACATGCATAGGGAGTCTGCTGGGGTAGTGAAACAATACTGTGAGTCAGTATGACATGCAGATGACAGGCGTTGCTATTAGAATCACTCCACACTTATAACTCAAGTATGAACTCCTTACAGGACCTTGTTAGCGTCAGGAAGAAGCGCACTCCTTTTACACCCTCGTCAGCTGATTCCACATAGATGTCTATAGAACCTGTTCTATTAACAGCTTATACAAGTAGAGCCCTCCCCGACAGAGTGGAGAGGGTGTCAGCAGTAATTTTGTGTTGTCGTCACTGATTATTTTGTCCTTTCTCTGATCTGTCAGAACAATAACCCACAAAAATCGGATCCTGTCTGTGGAGCATATGCCTTCACTCGGTTAGCATTTGCTCAATAATCCATCAGTATTGCTAATGCCAAAAAAAACAGGAGTGGATCCAAAACAGAGATGACACGTGAATTGAATATTTGCATGTCTTCTGTGTTTTGCACCCACTCCTGCTTTTGGGTACTAAATCATAAGCCAATTTTGAGGGGACCATACAGGCCTTACAGCTGCTACACAGACAGGATCAGTTGTGCGTCTCTTTTTTCCTTCCTTCTGACAGATCAGAAGATGGGTCAAATAAATAGTGATGTCATCCAGGCCAAAAAGGCAAAATAGTGGCCCAGTCATAGAGTGGGTAGGGTGGGAGAACAGCTTGAGAAGTCCACAGAGTGGCACAATGACATAGTGGTGAGGTGGAAGCAGCATCAGGAGGCCACAGAATGGCACAATGGCAGTGTGGAGGTGGCAGCAGCATTAGGAGGCCACAGAGTGGCACAATGACAGAGTCTGGAGGTGGCGGCAGCAGCAGCATCAGGAGGAGGCAACAGAGTGAAGTCTGGAGGTGGCGGCATCATGAGTAGGCCACAGAGTGGCAGAATGACAGAGGCTGGAGGTGGCGACAGCATCAGGAGGCCACAGAGTGGCACAATGACATAGTGTGGAGGTGGGGGTAGCATCAGGAGGCTCCAGAGTGGCACAATGACATAGTGTGGAGGTGGCGGCAGCATCAGGAAGCCACAGAGTGGCACAATGACAGACTGTGGAGGTGGCGGCAGCAGCAGGATCAGGCGGAAGCCACAGAGTGGCACAGTGACAGAGTGTGGAGGTGGCAGCAGAATCAGGAGGCCACAGAGTGGCACAATGACTGAATGTGGAGGTGGCATCAGCATGAGGAAGCCACAGAGTGGCACAATGACAGACCGTAGAGTTGGCTACAGCATCAGGAGGCTACAGAGTGGCACAATGACAGAGACTTGAGGCTACAGAGTGGCACAATGACAGAGACTTGAGGCTACAGAGTGGCACAATGACAGAGACTTGAGGTGGCGGCAGCAGCAGAATCAGGAGAAGGCCACAGAGTTGCACAATGACAGAGTCTGGAGGTGGCGGCAGCAGCAGTATCAGGAGGACACCACAGAGTGGCAAGATGACATAGTGTGCAGATGGCAGCAGCAGCATGAGATGCATCTGGCATTGGTGAGTGAAAATCCTGGCAGGTCCACCCCTGATTCATTTTGACAAAGGTCAGTCTCTCCACATTTTGGGTGGACAGGCGAATTCTTCTTGGGGTAACTATGGCCCCCGCCGCACTAAACACCCACTCTGATGCCACACTACTGGCTACAAAGGACAGCTTTTCAAGGGCAAACTCAGCCAGTTGCGGCCACAAATCCAGTTTGGCTGCCCAGTAGTCCAGCAGATCTTCAATGATGGCAGGCAGGGTGCACTCCAAGTATGCCACCACCTGCTGGTTCAGGTTCTGCTGTCTAGCTGCTGGTGAGTAGTTTCTTCACTATGTGAGTAAAGAAAGCTGCTCATCAGCGACTCTAGACTCAGGCTGCTGCTGATAGAGCTGGTACTGCTCTTGCCACCACACCCCTCCCCAGCCATGGCAGTGGAACGTGAGTGCAGACAGCCTCCCTCGGTTAGACCTGCGAGATGATTGACGATGGCGCGGATAGGCAGCGGCCAACTGACTACATAGGATGTCTCTGTAGTAGTTCAGTTTGTCCTCCCTTTCAGCGGGTGTAAAAAAGGCCCCCATATTGGACCAGTAGCGAGGATCCAACAAGGTGGAGAGCCAGAAGTCATCCCTCTGCCGAATGGTGACAATTCGGCTGTCTCTACGCAAGCAAGTGACCATGAAGCGGGCCATTTGTGCAAGTGACTCGGAGGGACTTCCTGCCTCCATCTCCACTGCATACTGCCACGGTGTGTCTGGGTCCTCTGCCTCGTCATCTCCCTCTTGATCCTCTGGCTGCTCCTGCTCCTCTTCTCCTGTCACCTGAGTAGAAAAACCACCCATTTTGCTATACAATGCCTGTGCTCCAATGTCCTCCTCCTCCTTCTCCAGTTCAGCCCCCACAGGACTCATGTGGCCATGAGATCTAGGCGCCACGTCTCCAGTCCCCTGACCAGCCAGATTTACCAGCATCTGTTTCAGGACATGAAGCAGTGGAATGACGTTGTTCATCCTGTAGTCCTGGCGACTGACAAATAACGTGGCCTCCTTAAAGGGCCTGAGCAAACAGCAGCCGTCAAGCATGAGCTGCCACTGGCTGACATTGAAGTTACACATGGGAGTACTCCTATCCGCTTGGATCATCAAGAAATCGTTGATGGCCTTTCTCTGTTCGTATAGTCGGTCCAACATATGGAGGGTGGAATTCCAATGGGTGGAAACCTCTCATATCAGCCTATGTTGAGGGGTGCCGTTCTGCCGCTGCAGCTCAAGGAGGGTGTGTTTTGCAGTGTACGAGTGGCTGAAGCGCATGCAAAGTTTCCTGGCCATTTTTATGATGTCTTGAAGATGGGTGGAAGACTTCAGGAACCGCTTGACAACCAGATTGAACACCTGTGCTATGCAGGGCGCATGGCTCAGCCTTCTTCGACGCCGACACCATGTTGTTCCCGTTTTCGGTCACCATGGTTCTGATTTTGAGTTGTTGCGGAGAAAGCCAGTATTCGATTTCTTGATGAATCACGGGAAGCAGTTCCTCCCCTATGTGACTCCGTTCGCCCAGGCAAACCAGGTGCAGAACAGTGTGACACCGTCGTGCCCTGCACATGTGGTATGCTGGAGGGGCACTGTGAATTGTACCTGCAGTGGAGGCTGAGGACATGGTGGAGGATGAGGAGGCAGAGGCGGACGTTGTCGCAGGACTAGCGGCGTGAGAACGTGGGCGGAAGCGGTGTCACCTGGCCAAGTTGCTGGTGTGGGTGTGCAGGAACCACATTCACCCAGTGGGCCGTAAAGGACATGTATTGTCCCTGATCGTGGTTACAGCTCCACACGTCGGCGCTGCCGTGCACTTTGGCAGACACCGACAGGCTCAAGGACTGGCCCACCTTCTGTTCTACATATTTGTGCTGGGCTGGTACTGCCTTTTTTGCAAAGAAATGACGGCTTGGGACTCTCCACCTCGGCTTGGCACAAGCCATCAGTTCTCTTAAAGATGCAGAGTCCACCACTTGGAAAGGCACGGACTGCAGCACCAGCAAATTTGACAGGAGCTTATTCAGCTTCTGCGCCGTTGGATGAGTGCATGCATACTGTTGTCTCTTCGCAATCGCTTCGGTGATCGATTGCTGACGGAATGACTGACGAGGAGTAGGGGGAAGAGGAGCAGGAGCATCTGGACCAGCAGAAGATGAAAATGACATACAGCTCCTTTCAGCTGAGGTGGTGGAGCCTTGACTGCCTGAAAACTGGTGCGTGCCACTGGGTGATGTAGCAGTTGCTGCGGCAAGCTGGACCACCACACCAGAGCCACGGTTCTCCCAGGCCACTTTATGGTGACGCTGCATATGTTGACGCATGACTGTGGTGCCAACATTGGCACCCTGGCCACGCTTCACCTTCTGTCCACATATTCTACATATGGCCATGTTAACCTCCTCCGGTGGCAAAAAACTGCCACACCGCTAAGTAGGTGATTTTCTCCCCAACATTCCGCACTGACTGCTACCGCCGCTGCCTCCCTGAACCCCTCCACCACTACTTCCCAAGGAGGTAGGCTGCTGCGAAGCACGTGGTCTACCCCGGGCACTTTTGGCTTCTGACCACCCAATGCTGCCACCCTGCGGACTCCCAGCCATGCTACCACCTTGCTGGCTCAGCCACTGCTTTACGGGCAAACTGCCACCCTTTTCTCCTGATAATGATGAAGCCCCTTTCTTCTCCCGGCTCCCAAGTGCGATCAGCTTCATCATCATCAAGTAGTGTCTGCAGGTCACGGATGTCTCCTCCAGATCTTGGCTGGGCAGTAGCTGCTAACTGTCCTTCACTAGCTTGTCCTTGCTGTATAGTGGAGCTGAGCCCACAGCATACAATACTTCTGTGGCTGAGGGAACAACAAAGGACAGAGGCAGGTTGAGGACAGGTGAGGGCACGGGGCCTGCTCCTGGGCCATGCCAACTAAGGGTTGTGCCTGACGAACCCACCGACTGTTAGCTGGGGGTGTCTGATGTCACTTAGAATGAAGTGGATGACCGAGTTAACCAATCAAGAACCGCTGGGTTGCTGGTCAAGACACGACCGCTAGATGACAGCAGGAGCTCTGGACTCTCGCTGCGACTCCTGCTGACACACCCCCTTACTCTGCTGCGACCTCTGCCTGCGCCAGAAACCTTTAGGCCTCTGCCACTCCTCTGTGCATGGCCTGGCACTTCTCTGTCTGACATACTTTTAGCTGAACTAAATAAATTAAAAGCAAATTAAAACTCCCCTAAAAGCAAAGAATATTTTTTTGTACAGAAATAGGCCACTAAACGCTTTTACCACAAATAACTGCAACAGTGAACTGCGTACATATTTTTCTTTTTGTACTCAAATACGTCACTAAATGCTTTCACCACATATAACTGCAGAAGAGAACTGAGAATATATTTTCTTTCTATACTGAAATAGGGCACTAAACGCTTTCACCACAAATAGCTGCAACAGTGAGGTGCGTATATATTTTTCTTTTTGTACTGAAATAGGCCACTAAATGCTTTCACCACAAATAACTGCAACAGTGAAGTGCGTATATATTTTTCTTTTTGTACTGAAATAGTTCACTAAACGCTTTCACCACATACAACTGCAGAAGTGAAATACGTATATATATTTCTTTTTCCACAGATATAAGCCAGTAAAGGCTTTTCAACATAGCACTTGCACCCCAATAACAAGAACAAACTGCTGGAATGACAGAGCTGTATAATGGCTATTTGGATCCCCAAATAATCTTTCCCTGCACTTGTAAATCGCTTTTCTAGCACTGTCCCTAGCGCCTTCTGACGTCTCTCGCTGCACTAAGATGCTCTAAAATGATTCCTCCCTATCCTTTCCCTGCACTTATAAATCATTTTTTTTCACAATGAGGTTTTTCCTATCACTCTCCCTAGGGCCTGCAGACGTCCCTCCCTGCACTCAGACTGCTGTAAAATGTCCTAATCCAAGATGGCTGAAGCTATTTATAGGGCTGTGACATCACAGGGCTGGCTGCTGATTGGCTGCATGCATGGCATTATGGGTCATCCTGCCTTCCCAGAGTTCCTTGCCTCATGTCCTCACACGTATAGCCGCCATTTTAGGAAAAATTGCGATTCGTTACCACAAAGCGCGAGGAAATTTGCATTCGTTGCAAATCGAATTTTTCCTGAAATTGAGATCGAATTCCACTTCGTCAGCTTTGATTCGCTCATCTCTACACATCACCTTTACTCCACTCCTAAGAGCCTCCCTTTGACAGTCTTTGCTAGTGACAGATTATTGCATGTATGAATCTCTGCCAGACCTGTTTGTCTTGTAGGTATGTACTTACCTCTGCAAATCAGTTAGTATCTTTGAAATGATCCAAGATCCAAAAACATACAACTACAAACATAATGCAAATGCAAATCAAATGTTGTATCAAATATTTCAAACAGCAGTGTGTAATTAGAACCACAAAACATTAATTACAAGATTACCTTAGCGTCCACTTTAATCTAGTTTAGAAAATTAGATGATTAAAAAGATATCAGCTGCCATTTTACAGGGGCTTGGGTACTTGTTTTTTGTATTAGGTGTTTTATGCAAAATAAAAACAGTTCTTCAACATTCTTGAATATTCATTGAGTTTTATTGCTTTATTGTAGCTGCCCCTGGGTCTAGAAGAGGAAATTATAATTTGGGTAAGCACTAAATACTTGAAACGAGGGCTTCTATTTATTATTGATCATTATTGGATGTGAAATTTGTATTTTTAACTGTTGATTGCTTAACATGCAAAGAGGTTTCCAGATCAAGGCTATGTACACATGTCAGATGCCTATTACCGGTCGTTCATGGATCTGTCAGGACAGAACAATCATGAAAGATTGTTTCCAGCGACAGATATGTAAATGAAGTTAATAGGTGGTTTGTCTTGTCACTCTTGTTTTTGAAATTTAAAAGTGTTACAGCAATATAAGTTGGTGAAATATGCAAACTCAAGATATTAAGCTCAGTCTCCTTGTAACAACCCTGTATATTTTGTAAAGGTCCTAGAACTGTCATTGCAACCTGTCTGTTCATTCTTTCTTTAATGCCCTGAAATGTGTATACATATTTGGCCAGCATTATTATTTTATAGCAAACACACATACCTGCAGTTATCCACACATAGACCTCTTCATAAATACAAAGATGGCCAGGAATTTATTGGTGAATCAGCTCACCTCCCAAATCTGGCACTCAGATCCCATAACTGCAGTGTCTTGCTGAAAAGAATAACAATCACATTGCTACCTAAACTGTACCCTCTCCAGAGCTCCACCTTTTTTGTTTTGCACTTTCTTTCTGCCTGCTAAATTTGAAAACAGTTTTGAATGTGCCACTGATAAACAAGATATTCAGATTATATAGGGTTCTGTGTAAAACCTTGTATGATTTTAGTAATATACTGTATTTCTCTTTTCTCCTATTCTTCCATAAAAATTTCTGTAAATTATTGAAACATATGTTTTTTTTTTAGAGGGAGTCAGCGTTAAAGTTTTTCTCCGTGGCCGCCCAATCACAATGTATATTCCATCCAATATACAGAACCATGATGACCAGAAGCCAGAGCTTCCAAGTGAAAAGCTGCAGTTGGAATGGGTGTATCCTAAGTGTTGTGTGTTGTCTACAATTGCCTAAATACTTGCAGGTGTTTTGTTTGCTAATACTATAATTTGACCTACTTGATTTCCCTTGACACCATTACCTTAAGCTATGGCTGTCGTGGCCGGGACTCACGTTGCACCCTCCGCATGCTGCAATCTGGGGAGGTGATCTACTTTACTGCCTGTGTCATTGTCATGTGTGATGTCAACCATGGGACCCAACGCCATTTTTTGAGGCACACAGATTGTGTACGCTGGTAAATCAGAAAGGACGTAATATTCAATATGAGATGAAATAGCAATAATTTTTTGCTACCGTAATTTTCAAGAAACCACTTTAATTTTAGTATGGCAAATGTAATAGAAAACCTAATAGGATATTCAGCAAAGAGTATTGTACACAGTAGCTTTTCACTACTTTAAGCACTAGCTAGTTATTGTAGAGGGAATCAATGTCAGGGAGGGTTTTAGACAAAATGGAGCCATGGACAAATATAATGAGTGGCGGGTCCCATGTAAATAGCTTTGCATTCCTAAAGTTCTAAATCTTATGGATACATCTGTATTGTGCATCAAACCTGAAAATCTGCCAGTTCATGGCAGTACTTTAATATTAAGTTCTTTTGCATTTTGGGGAAAAAAGAAGTTATACACTTTTACATACTGTTTAATTTGTTAATGCTATGTATATAAAGAAAAAGGTTTGTTGTTTGATAACAGGTAAATAAAATGTATGTCAGAGATGTGTTTTTTGTCTAGATAAATACTTTAAGTGTAAATATAATCTGTCTGCTATTTAATATATCTATGTCCATTCCTCACACAGTTTAGCTGTCCACCCTGATGGGGTCAGAGTAGCCTCTGGACAAACAGCCGGAGTAGAAAAGGATGGTAAGGTAAGTGGGGAGAAGCAAACATACTGTAATCTGGATCACCATACCTTTGCCACCTGGAGTATCTTGCCTTCTCCAAAATGTCCAGAAATTGTCTTGGGGTCTGGGGTGACTTAAGACAGGAACTCTTCCTGTCACTGCTAATAAAAGCAATATTTCAGTTTAAAACGCAAAAACAAAATCAATTTGAGTTGATCTAGTTGATAACTGAACAAAGTTCAAATTGAGAGAGGATGAATGCACTTTCCTCATTGCATGCAGATTGCTTGGCAAATTCTCAGTCTTGAAATTCTCTAGGCTTGTGGAGTTTTTAGAGGTAAAGATCAAAAACAAAAAGGCAACTGGTGGAAGCTCATTGGGACAAGAAACACATAAGTACAATACAGTTAATACAAGCACATATCGTTTTACTAGGTTAGTGGCCAACTGTGGTTAAAAAAGTACTTGATCTCCTATTCTTATCTTGAGACTTCACCTAGATGACTCATAATTGTGCTACAATATATGTAATTTATTCTGTTTTAAATACATGCATCAGGCTTTTTTTTTATAGACTGTTTTTAAGGCACATATTGGATTGGCTTAGGGTGTAAAGTGGTTTCTGTAATATTATTCTGGTTTCCAACTTGGAACTGTATGTACAGTTGCTGGTGCTGGTGCTGGAGATATTTTTAGAATTCTTTTAAACTGTGAGTAGGAGAAGGTAAACACATCATTCAGCTGCAGCTCATTCCTTGAAAAAAGTCCAATTATGCAGAATGTAACAGCTTGTTTATATTTCTGTGTACTGGTATGCATCCACACGAAGACTGCAGTTTAATTATATGACTGGCAGAAAGCCTCAGACAGACAAAAAGCTTAAAGATTTCACGCTGCTCCTGCTAGAGAGTACATTACTTGATGGGGGTCTGTGAAACCTTATAATGAATAAATATAAAACAAGTAAAGAAGTTATGTGGACTTTTAACAAATGCAACAAAGCAATACTTGTTTAAAATAATAATTAGCAGCTATCGTTGCCATTGCACCTGGCAATATAGAAGTTAGGAAAAAGTATTTGTAATTTTGTTAGTATTACAGTCACACAATTTCACCAAAAGTTGAATATTTGTTTATTCATTTATATTATATATATATAAAAAACATTGCACACACCCTGTGCCTTTTATGTGCTGTTCTCTTTGCAACAAATGAATAAAGTAGATTAATAGCAATGCAATCACTCTATCATTAATTTATTCTGACTTATTTGTAAAATTTCTTTTGCAGCCTGTGGTGTTTATATGGGATTCTTCAACACTCCAGATACTGCATCAGATTGGTCTTGGATTCTTTGAAAGGGGTGTTGGCTGTCTTGCCTTTTCCACCCAGGTAGGTTTTGCCAATAACAGCAATTCTGTTCTTGACAGTTTACTGTTACACTTTTATTAAATGTGAAAGTTCTGATTCCAGTAGCTTTTCATGTTTAAAAATATCTGATTGTCATATTTGTTATCAATAATGGATTGCATGATTTACCCTTTGCTTTTTCCATTCATTAGATATTCTTGAAGTATCTATTAATATATTATTCAATATTACATCCACTTGTTTATGATTGTCGTTAGCTTTCTATAATCTCCTGCACAGCAAGACTGGTAGAAGGAAGGCAAGCTCTAGTCGGCAGTCAGGAAGCCAGGGGCTGAATATTGGCATTAGGCTCCAACTATAACTAAGGTATCATTGTGGGTTGACTGACAACTTATTGATAAAAATGATCTGTAACAGAAATGTGCATAAAGGAGAGCTACACCATAAAACCCGAGTTTAAAGTGTATATAAACAGTTAATAATTGGAATCTGCTATAGGCTTCCCAGTGCTAATGAAAAAAAAGAGAATCAACTACTAGCACAGATAGGTAACAAGCAATGATTTACCAAAAGGAGAGTTATCAGCTTGTTGACCGTAAGGGGGATAATTGCCTAGCCTGTGTGGTTTGACATGAATATTTTTACTCGAAAGAAGGAGAAGAAAGGACAGGCTTTTGGAGTTAGGTATTTAAATAAAATCGTCATATTTTAAAAACCAAATTAGCCTTATTTGGCAAAGTCCAACAGAGCAAATTTTTAAACTAACATAGTACTTCCTGCACTAGTTAGTAACATGTTACTCAGTGTTTTACAAATCACATACAATACATTGGTCTTTGCACATTGTCCCAGTGCCCGACACATTTCACCCAGAAGGCTTCTTCAAGAGATTATGAAACTAGGGCTATTAATAATTAACAAAACAATAACAGATAAAAAGTATGTTTTAAAAGATAACAGGTATTAATATGAGAAAGAGTTGGGCAAAATTAAGGTTGACAAAGCACCAGGACCTGATGGATTTCATCCATGTGTCCTCATAGAGCTGAGCCCAGTTATCTCAAGGCCATTGTTTCTAATTTTTAGAGGCTCTTTAATCACTGGCTTGGTACAGATGGATTGGCGTAAAGTCAATGTTGTTCCTATGTTCAAAAAGGAAGCAAAGTTATTACCAAGTAACTACAGACCAGTAAGTTTAACGTCCATAGTTGGAAAGGTCCTAGAGAGTTTGATAAAGATCAACATAGAAGAGTTACAGCTAGAAAAAAATAATATAAGTGATAGCATGGGTTTAGGAAAGAGCGAAGCTGTCAAACAAATTTACTCTCTTTTTATGAGGAAGTAAGTAAACAGGTAGACAGTGGAGTAGCAGTTAATTAAGTGTACTTGGACTTTGCTAAAGCATTTGACACAGTACCCCACAGATGGGTAATATGCAAGTAAGGGTCAATAGGTTTAGAAAAGTTGACCTGTAAATGGATAGAGAACTGGCTTAAATACTGCAGCCAGAGAGTAGTGATTAATGATTCATACTCTGAATGGTCTAAGGTTATTAGTGATTTACACCAGGGTTCAGTGTTGGGACCTTTACTGTTTACCATCTTTATAAATTATATAAAGTTTGGGATTAATAGTACCATTTCTGTGTTTGCAGATGACACCAAACTATGTAACGGAATTAGGTCCATACAGGATGTCTATAATCTACAAGCAGACCTGGATGCACTGTTTGATTGGGCAACCAAGTAGCAAATGACATTTAATATTGAGAAATGTAAAGTTATGCACTTGGGAGTGTAACAGCTGGCCAAATTAATCACAGGGTTCGTCCAGGATGACAGGTACATTTGCCCCAGATACAGGTTATACGCAGAGTATTTTTCTGTTTAGTCAGTTTTCCTTTTAACCTGAAGGTGGGGTTGAAGTACCAGGCCTAATGACCATGAGCTTCTTGGCCAGGTGGGGGAGTTAAAGAGGCCTGGGTATGATCAGGTGTAACTTTCTCACCTGAAATGCATCCTGGAAATTAGGCTGGGGATATAAACTCCCAGCCTGCTTATTCCTGTGTCTCTGTCTTGGCTGGGGAGCTTGGAGGAGGTCCATGGTGACCTGGGAACTGTGAGTAAAGACACAAACTTTGTTGCAAAAGATGTATGGTTAGGAGTCCTGCACAGCAGCACCAGGTTGGGAACTAACAGTGAGTTTGTGGCCAAGTGGCCAGGCTTTATTTTTGCTGTTTGTTTTATTTTGCCTGTTTTTGTGTGGAAATAGTGTTAAGTGAAATAAAACTTTTAACCTGCTGCCCCTGTTTCCTGCTTGAAACACCCCCCGTTGCTACAGGTGATCTGACATATGGTGGAGGATTCGGGCAGCTTTATAAGTGGGTGTTTGGAAGGCCAGCATGGAGGAGATACTAAAACAGCTTGTTTTGGCCAATGCCAACCAGCACCAGGCCAATGTGGAGCAAAAGCGTATAACCCACAAATGCTGCTAGGTCTGGAAAAAGCAACCCGCCACAAGGAATTGTTGATAATACAAGCACAGAACTACCAACAACAATTAGATGCCCTAAAACAGCAGATATCTTTACGAGAGCAGGCCGATGCCAAGAGTGCTGCTGGGTGTTCGCCAGTTTTTCGGGTAAACTACTTGTTGCCAAAAATGACTGCAGATGATGATCCTGAGGTGTTTTTGACCACACTTGAAAGAACTGCCGAGAGGGAAAGTTGGCCTAGGGAAGAGTGGGCAGTATTAGTGGCCTCGCTATTATCTGGAGAGTTCCAAAAAGCCTATTATGACCTAGAGCCGTCGGAAGCAAGCAACTATGTCTGCCTTAAGGCAGAAATACTGGCACGACTGGGTGTCACCCTGGCTGTCCGGGCCCAACGGGTGTATAACTGCTCCTATCGAGCAGGAAAACCTCCCAGATCCCAGATGTATGACCTGATACATCTAACAAGGAAGTGGCTACAACCAGAGCTGTTGTCAGGACCACAAATTGTGAAACGAGTAGTCATGGACCCCTCCCTGTTTCCATACAAAAGTGGGTGAGCCATGGAGACCCGTCGACAGCCGACAAGCTGGAGGACTTAGTGGAAAGGTACTTGGCTGCCGAGAACTTAAACACCTCTCTTCAGTACTCACGGGCTTTCCAGACCATGCCCAGCTGTGGGTAAGAGTGAACCAAGGGATGGGGGTGGAGAGAACCAAAAAAAGGGGAGCTAAGGGTAATGGACAGTCTCCAGTGAATGTATGGCGGGAGAGACTGGGAACGCTAGCCCCCCAAGAGGGAGCATGTTATTTGTTATCGCTGACGGGAAGAAAGACATATTGCTGCAAATTGCCCTGTGGTGGATGAACCATTGCACTGTGACTTTCTGGGTGGCAGACAACAGTCTTTTTGCCACCATTGCATGCCCTGCTATAGGGGGCCGAATAAAAACATTGGTGTGAAATGTTTATGAATACCAAACCGATTGTGGGGCTGTTAGACTCAGGTAGTGTGGTAATGCTGGTGAAAGCTGAGCTAGTGGTTACAGAGACCTCCTGTCTTAAAACAGTGAGGGTAAATTGTACACAGGGATACTAGGGAGTATCCTGTGACGTCAGTTTCTTTTGAAACCTCCTTTGGTAAACTGTCATCAGGTGGGGTTGGTTCCCCACTTACCATATGATGCTATCATTGGGAGGGAGTTTCCAAAATTCCAGGAGCTCTGGGATTACCCACCCCATGCAGTGCTGACATCCTCAGAGCATGAGGCTACTGAGAAGTCCTCTGATTATTGTGGGGGCACTCCGGGGTTTCCTTTGTCTGTGCTAGCAGGGGAAACAGTTAATTCTAGGGAAGAACCGGAAACTTCGGTGGAAAGCCAGCAAACCCTGGAATTCCCTGACTTACAGGTACATAGAGAGAACTTTGTTACAGAGCAATTGAAAGACCCCACACTGTTTAAAGCCTGGGAGAATGCTGTAAAAATTGATGGGAACCTAGTGCACCCAGACAAGAGGGTTGCATTCCCATTCTTTAATATTGAAAGGGACCTACTCTGGAGCTACCTGCTCGGTCTGACTCTGTAATCCAAGAAGTCTGGATACCAGACACCTTGTCAAAGAGTCAACAACAGCAATCGAGAGATTTTGTGCTACAAAATAGAGATATGTTCTCCAACTTGCCTGGACGAACATCCATGGCTACACATGATATTATGAGTCTCCTGGTAAAAGGGTAAGATTAATCGAATTCCTGAAGCTAAACCAGAGGTAATACATCAGGAAGTTAAAAAAAATTCTTGAATTGGGGGTTTTAGAGGAGTCCAATAGTGATTGGTCCAGCCCAATTGTGTTAGTTCCCAAACCAGATGGGAGCTAGAGATTCTGCAACGATTACTGTAAGCTGAATCACATCACAAAGTTTGACACCTATCCTATGCCCCAGATAGACGAGTTGATTGATCGGTTGGGGAATGCTAGATACATGACTACCTTAGATCTTACCAAAGGATATTGGCAGATCCCCCTATCTGAGTCATCTAAGGAGAAAACTGCTTTTGTGACCCCTGACGGAGCATTACAGTGTCGAAATATGCCCTTCGGACTACAGCTACAGGATGGATAAAGTACTCCAACCCCATCAAAAATATGCTGCGGCCTACCTGGATGACGTAATTATTCATATTGCAGATTGGGCCTTGCATTTAGTAAAGGTTCAGGCAGTGCTAAACGCGCTAAAGAAAGCCGGGTTTGTTGCAAACCCTAAAAAGTGCGCTATTGTGCTGGAAGAAGCCAAATATCTGGGGTACACCATTGGAAGAGGAATCATAAAGCCTCAGGAAAAGAAAGTAGAGGCCATCTAGAATCGTCCATGCCCAATTAATAAAAAGCAGGTTTGGGCTTTCTTGGGGATCGCTGGCTATTATAGGTGCTTTAGTCCTCACTTTGCATCCCAGGCCGTTACCCTGACAAATTTGACAAAAGGGAAGGAATCGGTAATGGTTAAATGGTCCCCAGAAGCAGAAGCTGCATTTGGGGCATTACAGAAGGCTTTGTGTAGCAAGCCAGCGCTATATTCTCCTGACTTTTCTAAGAAGTTTTTAGTGCAGACGGATGCGTCCGATGTCAGACTAAGAGCAGTGCTATCCCAGGTTCAAAATGGGGAAAAACACCCCATTGTTTACCTCAGTTGGAAGTTAAAGGCCCATGAGTTAAAATATTCTACGATTGAAAAAAAATGTTTGGCTGTGAAGTGGGCACGTGATTCCTTGAGGTACTATCTGCTGGGCAGACAGTTTCTGCTAATAACCGATCATGTCCTATTAAAGTGGATGGCTCAAAACAAGGAGACTAACAGGAGGTTAAAAGATGGTTCTTAGCCCTTCAAGAATTTAGTTTTACTGTCAAGCATCGTCAGTGTGTCTCTGTCTTGGCTGGTGAGCTGGGAGGAGGTCCACGGTGACCTGGGAGTAAAGACACAGACTTTGTTGCAAAAGATGTGTGGTCAGGGCTTTAAAATCCTGCACAGCACTAGGTTGGGCTGGATTGCTAGTTAAGGGAACTAACAGTGAGTTAGTGGCCAGGCTTTATTTTAGCTGTTTGTTTTGCTTTGCCTGTTTTTGTGCGGAAATAGTGTTAAGTGAAATAAACCCTTGATGCACTTTTAACCTGCTGGCCCTGTTTCCTGCTTGAAACACCCTAAATATATAAATGGTCCATATAGAGAACTATCTACCCAACTATTTACTTTAAGATTGTTACAAAGAACAAGGGGGCATTCTTTGGGTCTGGAGGAAAAGAAGTTTAAGCTCCGGATAAGGAAGGGATTCCTCACTGTAATGTCTGTAAAAATGTGGAATAGGCTCCCTCAGGAATTAGTTTCAGCAACTACTACAGATTGTTTTAGGAAAAAGCTGGATGCTTTTCTAGAAGAACAGAATGTAACTGGGTAATAAAGCTTTAGAGTAAAGATAACAGAGACTGTTGATCCAGGGAACATCTGATTGCCTCATGGAATCAGGAAGGAATTTTTTTCTCCCGTTGGTGCAAATTGTACCAGGGTTTTATCTTTTGGCTTCCTCTGAATCAACTATGTCCATAAGGTTTTATATCTGGGATATTTTTTTTTCCCTAGGGGTTGAACTTGATGGACTTATGTCTTTTTTCATCCTGACTTACTATGTACCTATGAAATTCTCCTATTTTAATGCTTTTTTGTCTGTTTAATATGCAGTTGTGTTTTATTGTATTTGTTATTGCAAAAAAAAATCCTGTTTATTTTACCAATAGCCTTCTACAGTAGTGACTTCCTGCGCTCTCTGCTTGTACGCAAAGGAGGCCTGAGGGGATGTAGAAATATGTTGGACAGGGCTGGAAAAATTTACTTTGGAATTCAGAGCTATGTTGTGATATCATAGAAGAGGCTAGGAGCATACTTTCTGGAAAATTAACAATTATTTTGTTGTACTTGAAATGTGTGTTTAAAGAAAATACCAGGGAAATGTACATATAGTCCATGTACAAATTAGGGTTTTTATTTAATTTTTTCTTGATACACTTTAATGTATATTTTGGTCATCATGCATAAAATTCTGCTCTGTAATATACCTTTATAGTATTCTCCTATGTACCTTTCATTGCCATGACTGCCTTTACCAATGTAGCATGATTGGTGTAAATGGAACCAGATCCAGAAGATGAAAACACCAAACACGTTTCTGCTTCTTTTTTCCTGTGTACCAAGTCATTCTGTTTTATTGTTTTTGTCTCTATTCTGTTCACAGGATTCAGGCTCATACCTCTGTGTTGTAGATGACTGTAATGAGCATGTGCTGTCTATTTGGGACACAGCCAAAGGGAACAAGATAGCAGAAACAAAGGTATATGTGATATTGATATGAAATATCAAAGTACAGGGACTACATAGAACAAACATAGTGGTATATTGTCAAGCAAACCTGAAACCAGGCTTCAAAAACCATATGTTATACTGTGCACACTACCTTTGCAAATCAATGATCAATTGTTTTCTTATAAATGGTGCAACAAAAACTAGTAGCTGACACAAGTAAATATAGTGGCATATCACTCTTTGGGCCTGATTTAATAAAGCTCTCCAAGGATGGAGAGGATACCCTTTCATCAGTGAGGCTGGGTGGTCCAGCAAACCTGGAACAGATCTGGTCCAGGAATAAAAACATTTGCTAACAAATGGCAAATTACTTTTAGGAATTTCATTTCAGGTTTGCTGAATCACCTAGCTTTACTGATGAAAGTGTATCCTCTCCATCCTTGGAGAGCTTTATTAAATCAGGCCCAAAGCGTGATATGCCACTATATTTACTTGTGCCTGCTTCTAGTTTTTGTTGCACCATTTATAACAAAACAATTGATCCATAAAGTTTTGGTTAACAAAAAATGAGGGGTGCTGCTCCCTAGATATTGTCAAACTTCATGACAGCAGCCCATGATTTGAAAAGGCAGTGTGCACAGTATAACGTATGTTCTTTGGTATTTGAAGCCTGGCTTCAGGTTTGCTTGACAAGCTTTAATAAGTCAGGGCATTTGTATCTATTGCTGATGTTGGTTCCTTGTCAGGTGTTCTATTTTTATTCCTAAAAAAAATAATTTCTTGTTGACAGATGAGTTATGATTATTTGGATTACTAGATATTCTTGTATAGTTCACATTTTAAATGCACGGAGTATGTTCACAGATTTTAAATCTAGTAGAACAAAAAAAAATAGCACTGTACAATTATAAAAATACATACAAAAAAAAACATTTTAGTCTAAATATAGTTTATCAGTAGTCATCAAATATTTTTTAATTGAGCAGGTAAAATAGCTTAATGTTATTTTTTTTAATGTAAAAGAATAATATAAAATATATATGAAATAAAATGATATTTACAGTAGGGGTAGGTATGACAGTAAGCTATTATATCTTGTCATTATTTTTATATTATTGAACGTGTAGTTTAAAAATGTGCTTGCGCTGTTTACCAGTAATACCTAAAACTGTAGTTGAACATGACCCAAAACTGTACCTGATTCATCAAGCATGTGTATACAATTCTATAACATGTCATTCGGGCAATATTTAGCACACCTACATTTTTTTGCAGATTGATGAACCAGGGCTGTTGTATTTATGGGACAAAGAATGGTTATTTTTTAGTTAAATATGCATTTGTATACATTTATGTGTTTTGGCCGAGTGCTACAAAAATAAATAAACAAGATAAACAATACCATGAAATTGTTTGTGTACAAAGAATGGAGATCAGGGGAAGGAGGAAATAAAAATGAAACCTTGAAATTTAAAAGTGTGCTTCTTTTTAAATGTGCCCCTCTTTCCCAGGCTGAAACTGAATTAAACCTAAAAACTTGTTTTTAAAAAAAGTTAGATCATTTTTTCTTCTTTCCTTGTGGTGCCTACCGTGACATCATTCTCCTTTGGGCAAGATCCTGGGGAATGGTGAGTAGTCCAACTCTCACTGTGAAAAAGATCATGCACTGTACTGCAGTATTTTCTCATAAGAGAAAAATGGAGTCCTATGCATTCTCTTAATCCTAAAGCTAGGATGATGACATTGCCCATGCTTTTCAGACTCCAGGGAAAGTTGGGTATATTAGCTAACTTGTTTTTCTCATTATGTTGTTCAGCATGTTGATAAGGAGGAAGGGAGCACATTAAAATGTGTACCTTGTATGGAATTGCAAGGTCAGTTGTATTTTGGTCTACTTGGTGTAGAAGGGGGCGAAACAGGAAGAATTTATTCAGTTTGCAGGTTTTTCACCTGAAGTTACAGAGCAATTTACAGGAAATGTCTGTGATTTGCATATAACAACCACAACTAAATATAACCAAATAGTTACATTGTATCTACCCATAAACTTGTTAGCAAACTTTCTATACACACTTTTTCAGACAGTTTGGAAGCAGCTTTCAATACCGGTAGCAGAATTGCATGAATGCATTAGTACATTACAGTAGTCTGCTACCAAGTTTTCACTAAAACCATGAAAACAGTTGAAATTTTGGGAAGATTTGTTTAATTACTTCCCCAATCAAGATCTGTTTTTTTAATATTAGGTTAGGGCTAGGTTAGGTTAATATTAGAGTTAGGGCCTTATATAATCTTCTCCAAATGAAAGTGTATAATGAGGTCTGTAAACTTTGGACCTGTTTCAGTAAAACAGTTACCATCATTAGGATAATTATAAAACTGATTCTAAAGTGGCACTTGCAATTTTAAAATTATAATTTTAAAATATTGTGTAATAATTCATACTTACTAAACAATGGGGTCTATTAAAAAAAAAAAAACCCTGTTTTATAAATAGGGAAAAATAGTACATACATTCATGTTTTATTTGTGTTGTTTCCCTTGAGCTGCCTCTTAAATACAAACCTTTTATACCTGTAGAGTACAAATGAACCGGTTCTATGTGTGGCCTTTAATCCTGTGGACAGCATTTATATTGTCACCGTGGGCAAGTCTCATGTACACTTCTGGACATGGAGTGGGACATCACTTACAAAGAAACAAGGGATTTTTGGGGTATGTGTTTTGGTCCGTTACATTTCTGCTGTGTCCTTTTCAAGGCCATTTCTTCGTATTTTTATTTTTCATTATTTGATTGTTTGCTGTCTCTTTTGATTCTTGTCTCCATTTAGAAGTATAAGAAGCCTCGCTATGTTCAGTGTTTACTATTTGATCGAACTGGGGATGTCCTCACTGGAGATTCGGAGGGACAGATATTGACCTGGGGAAGAAGTGCAGCAGATACAAGGACTTTAGGAAAAGGTGCAAAAGGTGAAAAAAGATACACCAGTGATTGTATAGGAGACAAATGGTCATCTTTAAGAAAATCAATTTACATCCCATAGAAATTATTGACTTATCTACACTATTTTGCTTACAGTGGCACTAAAGCTTCCACTTTTAAAATTTAAAGGTAACAATGCAGAAGGGAACAGGCAATGCTCCTTCTGCAATATTCATTCTTATCTGTCTGATTACTCCAGTAAACTGTCAAAAACATTGAGCTGGATAAAAGAAAGAAGAGAAAAGCCAGGGTGTTTGCTAAGCAGCAGTGTATTGAAAAGAAAAATCATACTAAAGTAACAATAATTCCTTCAATAGGAATGTTCATACAACAGTTTTTAGTGTTTTGACAATTAAATTGTTGCGTGGTCATCCATGATGAATTTCATGAGGGAGGCCAGTTAGCTTGACATAGAATCCCTGAGACAATTGTTGCAATTAAACATTTAGTGTTCTGATGCGTTTCACCTCTAGGAGCTTCCTCAGGGGACTTGAGGTAGGATGTTAAATTGCTGGCTGCATATAAGCACATCATAAATATATAAATACAAATAAATAGTGTATTTAGAAGTTACTAGTCCAATAATAAGAAGAAATTGTGCCTAAATTAATATTGGCAAAAAGAATTTGAAGACTATTCAAAGGTTCATCTATACTTATTAGTATTAACACAAAATGTAATAACTAAGTTAACCATCCGTATAATGATGTTTAAGTATATAAATACATGAACAATATGTAACTCACGAAGAAATCTATGTATAACTACAAGACAAGGTAGGAGCAAGATGATAGTAACACTCATAACTCATGAACAGATTAATAAATAATAACATGACAAAGTAGTAATAACATAGATCAGGAGTGCCCAAAACGTTGATCACAAAGGCAACCTGAGTCGATCACAGAGCCCTGCCTTACCCCTCCCTGCTGTTTCCTAGCAGCTGGCTGCTGCTGTGTGAGAAGGCTCTGTGTAACAGGGTTTAGCATTTTTATTGTTGGTAGAACCTTTTTGACTTGGTCATTTAAAAAGTAGCTTGCTAGCCAAAAAAGTGGGGGCACTCCTGACATAGATAAATCAATAAATAGATTGCCACCACTGGATATGTTATGCAATCAGCAGGGAAATAAATGAGTAACTAGATCAGTATGTCCAAATGGTTTATGAAATTGTATTGTTTATTAAAAATTTACATTAAGATCTCTAATTGAAAAAAATAGATGTACATACTTGTGTTGGTGCAACGGTCAGGAAAGAAAGAAAGAATGGAATTCAATAAAATGTGTACAATAAAAGGTGTACAATAAAAAGTGACACCACCGTCTGAGATGGAGAAGTATACATTTTATTAATGTTATACAATAATAAAATATACCAGTGTTCTCCCCAGCCCATTTTAGCTGGGTGCACCACCCGGCACTTTTCAGCAACCACCCGGCTGTTTTTGGGTGGTTACTGAAGAGTTGGTCACAGTTCATGGGCTTCCACCCCCCTACAATTTCTTCCCACTCAGCTTAAAAAAATTTCTGGGTTAAGCACTGATATACTATATTATTATTAAAGTATGGGGAAGGTTGTTGTGTTATATTAATGGTGGTGAGTAGTATATAGATAGTATGTTAGATAATGTTTGGGGATGTTAAGAAAACTAGTTTAAACAGACTAGGTTACTGTCAATAGTAATAGTAATCTGAGTTGATATTAAAAATCCTGGAAATGCAGGATACTAGACTAGTTAATGAACTGAATGAATTCTGCCAGCAGTATTAAAACACACATCTAGAAAGAGATAAGAGGATGGATTGTATTACCTGATAGTGATCTGGATATGGCTTGATGAACTGCTTCCGTCCTGTGTGTATGCCAGGGAGAAGCTGGAAGACTCACAGCGCATTCGCGATATGTCGTGAGAACATTGAGGCATTTCCACCCCTACGTCGCGCTGGTCCTTATTGGACCGCCCCTTAACATGTTGTAAAGTTATTCGTTGACCTAGTCACAACAGACATACTGAAAAGCAATTTTGCAAGTGGATATACAACATGCAAATGCAATGAAAAAAGCAGTGCACAACCTGAAGAAGCACAAAGAAATCGTTATTAAACCCTCAGATAAAGGGGGCAACATCGTGATCATGAACACCTCTCACTACAAATCCATCTGTTCCCAGGTACTAGATAATAAAGAATGGTATCAATATCTTCTAACCTTTTCGAAACTTTCAAAATTAAATTTCACAATATAGTCTGGGATGCTTTTAGGAAGAACATTATTGACAAAAATACAAAGGACTATCTCTTAATTCAACATTCTCTGATACCCACCTTCTACATTCTGCCAAAAATTCATAAGAACCTACAGAACCCAACCAGACAACCAATTTCTCTGGGATTCCCTCAATAGCATTGCATGCTAGTGAACTTGTAGATGCGTACCTACAACCTTTGGTGATACAGATGCTGTCATTCCTAAAGGACACCATTGAGCTGCTTAAATCCATGAACAATTTGCAAGTACCACCTACATTAGTAACCATAGATGTAGAAGCGCTTTATTCAAGCATTCCACACGAGAAAGTCCTCACTATGATATCTTAATGTCTCACTAGACATCGACCTATGTCAACTGACGGAAACAATTTCATTCTACAGCTGTTACGATATATCTTAGAGAGGAATGTATTTACATTCCATGGGGTTATGTACCTCCAAACTCAAGGCGTTGCCATCGGGACCAAGTGCGCTAACTTATACCTTGGCGAATGGGAGAGGGAGCTCTTTACTACCATCACCACCACCAACTCTGCCCCCTACATACTATCATGGCAACCCTATATTGTCCCAGACACACCACAATAATCATTTTATTCAGATGATAGCAACTTCTCTGTACAGAAAGTCCACTGCAGGAAACACAAACCTGCACGCCAGAAGTACACATCCACAATCATTGATAAAAAGCATTCTGTATAGTCAGTACTTGCGTTTAGGACGCAATTGCTCAACCCCGGGAGTGATTTATATGATTACGTGCCCGTGTGGTACATATTATATAGAGAAAACTAAAAGACCCTTACGTAAACATATCTACAAGCATATTTATGCTGTGATAAATGGGAATATTACCACTCTACTTAGCCATCACATGGCAACAAGGCACAACTCCAACGCACAAGAACTCAAATTCTTTGGTTTAGAACAGGGGTGTCAAACTCAAATACACAGAGGGCCAAAATTAAAAACTTAGACAAAGTCATGGACCAACCTTGAAATTTATTGAAAAATTTGAGGAAATGTTTCCTCTTCATTAGATATATACCCTTTTCAAAGGGAAACAAAGAGGTTTTGCTTCACATTCAATCTGGAACAAGCTTATAATAGAGAAAGAGGCATATATATGTTTTTATTTATTTAGGAAAAGATCCTATGCCCCCTCTATTTGTAGCCTTCTGAGTTAAATTTTTATGGTAACCTTGTTGCACAGGCTAACAATAACAATATTCTTCTATGAAAATCCAACCATTCAAGTCCATGCCTTGGAGTAGCAAGGAAAAGTACAGCTGAGGAGGAGTGCTGGAAATGCCAGACGTGGCCAATGCGAAGCTAAATCTTATGAGTGGCCTGCCACTGAAACTCCCTCTTCATTGAAATAGCGCCGCTACTAAAATTCCTGGCATTATTTGCGTCTATAAAACAGTCCAATGCAGGGCCATGCATAGGCAGAGAGCCCGCTGGTCTAGATGCGAGTGATGCCGGGAATTGTAGTAGCGGCGCTATTTTAATGCAGCGGCAGGCCAGTTCAAATTTAGAATTCCTTCGGGGGCCAAAAAAAAGGACGCTGGGGGCCAGACTTTGACACCCTTGGTTTAGAACATATACCCCCCAGCCCTCAGGGAGTTGATATTGACAACTTATTACTACTATCAGAATGCAGATGAAGAAATGTTAAGTTTTAAACCATTTTTACCAAAACTTTAACAGCCTTCTTGCTTTTCCAGTACCCCACTACTGTAGTAACCATTACCTACTATTCGTACAAAATAAAAAGGTTTTCTCAATACTTTTCCACACCCCTCACAGTTATCCCCTATACTTGTTCTATATATTCAATATGGTTTACACGTGGATGCATCCTCTAAAAATATAATGTGTATTTACTGCATTCATTCTCAATTTCTACAATTTTTTCCATAATATCTGGTATTAGGTGTTCTTAATACACCAATAATATATATAAGTGATTATATAGCAATTATGGTCACTTTAAATTTTTTTGTGTCCTACTTTATAGGCTATGTGTGTACAAAGATGCATTCTTTTAATACAATGTATTTTTGTGTATTTACTATATTCATTTTCTTGTTCTGCATTTTTTATGATATCTTGTATTAGGATTGTGTATTATAACGCAAATATACATATTTGACTGTACTGTATTTATAGTGACCCTCAGTACTATGTGACTGCTTTATTTATTTTTAACAAGAGTAACCATTTATTGGTATACTTCCAGCAGCGATCATTTAAATGTATGTTCCTTTTGGTTTTCATTAGCCCTCACCCCCACTATCATCTTTACCTGTTACACCTTCATACATCACATACATAGATCAATACAAAATATTTACCATAATGGAAGCAGAAGCGGTTCATCAAGCCTACAAAGCATGCGCAGGAACATCGCGCACGTGCCATTGGTCTCCTAACCCACTCTGTGTCCACCCCCCTACTTCCTCCTAAAAGGACAGACGCCAACTCTGTCCTTCCACATTGCCTTTCTGACACAGGGCCTCTGCTGCATGTCTCAAGCCTTGGAATTCCATTTCCATATTACTATCGTAATACAATCCACCCTCTTTCTTTTTTTGAAAATTATTTTTATTGAGGTATTCCAACGTTTACATGACAATTAAATGGCATATTACACAATGTTCAAAGAACCAACATGAAAACAACATCATGAGAAAACACAAGCCAAATACACAAACACATTAACATATTGCAAGGAGGTAATAGTAAAATAAAAAGAAACTCCAGTATCTCAGTTTTCTATATATTTGCGGAGGAAAAATGTGTTTTCACAACATCCCCAAACATTATCTAACATACTATCCATATACTACTCACCACTATTAATGAAACTCAACAACCTTCCCTATACATACATTTTAATATAGTATATGTTATTATTGTATCTCATGAATAAAATGTATACTTCTTCTCCATCTCAGACGGCGCTGTCACTTTCTATTGTACACCTCCTTTGAATTCCATTCTTCCTTTCTTCCCTGACCATTGCACCAACACAAGTAAGTACATCTCCTTTTTTAATTAGACATCTTAATGTTAATTTTTATTAAACAATACAATTTCATAAACCATTTGGACATACTGATTCAGTTACTCATTTATTTTCTTGCTGATTGCATAACATATCCAGTGGTGGCAATGTATTTATTGATTTATCCATATTATTACTACTTTGTCATGTGATTATTTATTAATCTGTTCATGAGTTATGAGTGTTACTTTCATCTTGCTCCTACCTTGTCATGTGATTATACATGGATTTATTCATGAATTAATTAATGTTCATTTATTTACATACTTAAACATCATTTTACGGATGGTTAACTTAGTTATTACATTTTGTGGTAATACTAATAAGTATAGATGAACCTTTGAATAGTCTTCAAATTCTTTTTGGCAATATTAATTTAGGCACAATTTCTTCTTATTATTGGACTAGTAACTTCTAAATACACAATTTAATTGTATTTATATATTTAAGATGGGCTTTTATGCAGCCAGCAATTTAACATCTTACCTCGAATCCCCTGATGAAGCCCCTAGAGGTGAAACGCGTCTGGACACCAAATGTTTAATTGCAACAATTGTCTCAGGGATTCTATGTCTAGATAACTGGTCAATAATACCCTTACGAAATTCGACATGGATGACCACGCAACAATTTAATTGTCAAAACACTAAAAACTGTTGTATGAAAATTTTGATTGAAGAAATTCTTGTTACTTAAGTATGATTTTTCTTTTCAATACACTGCCGCTTAGCAAATATCCTGGCTTTTCTCTTTTTTTTTTATTTATTTATTGTTATTGACATTTTCAGGGTACACGACAAAAAACCTATTGTTAGAGATTTCTGATTAGCACTCCCTTTAACCATTAAAAACAGCGAGCTGTGCATGGTTGCCAGTTTTCTTGGCATTCTCGGGTTCCAGTGTGCTTGCTGGGACTGATTGAGTTACGTCATCCTGACCCAGCCAATCAAGATGGCCAAAGAAGAAAAGAAGAAGGAAGATGGTGAAACCTTGCAGTGGAAGGGGAGAGGTAAGTATATCACTGCTATAAGTGCTTAGTGCTGCTTTAAGGTTAGGATAGGATAGTATTTGATAAACCTTTGGTTAAGCTTTCAAACAAATAATATTTATCCCAAGAACAATATTTTATTACATTTTTTCCTCAGAACTTCAAACTGCAGACACTCTTTATCTCTATAACATAGGAGAAGGAGTTCTGCACAGAAAAAGATCTGGGAACAATGATAATTGACAAAAACATGCTTATGGGTTATTTGGCTTCCCCTCAAAATTGACCTTAGACTATATCAAAGACATGTGACTATGGTAGGGACATTAGATTGTAAGCCCCTTTGAGGGACAGCTTTTTGCATGACTATGGACTTAGTTTGGTGCTGCGTAATATGTGGACGCTATTTAAATACTGTGTACTAATAGTATTAAAAAGTCAACACAGAAAGTTATCAGCTCGAAGAATTACTGGCCAGATAAGATAGGGTAAGATAAAGATAGGTTTTTAAATAAGTGGTCTGACTGTATACAGTTTTTATTTACACTTATTGAGGATGCCAAAACCCAGTGAACTAAGTAAAGGAAGGTTTCAGTTATAGCCAAAAATTTTTTTTGTTTTGGATAGTGTGGGAAAGTTAGAACTTCAAATAACCTAGAGATGACCCAGGAGAGGTTTTTCCTGTTTCTCCCACTGGCAGCAGATAGAATTTTTTGGATTTGATTAAAAACAAAAGCATATAGTTCAAGAACTGAAGATGATTAAGTTAAGATAATAATCAAACCCATGTTTATAAAAGACTTATTTTTAACTCAAAAATAAAACAGAAATATGTAATATTGTAATATAAGGAAGCATTTAATCATAGCACTGTATAGCTCTACTGCTCTTCCTAAGCATAATGCCTACTCTCTGTGCATCAGACTGCTTGCCACCAATCCAACAAATACAAGTATATGAGTGTAACAACAACAAAAAAGAAGTACAGTACACAAATAACCCTTTATTATCAATGCAGTTCCACTGCATTTCAGTGCACCACAACACACAAAAGGGAAACAGCTGTGCTATGTGGTGCACCACGTTTCCAAAAAAATGCTGTATGTTAAAACCTACATTGTAATTAGGTGGCAATCTATTTAAAAAGAATATAAAGCACCATACGTGCCTAAATCAGCCTGTAGGTATTGGCCAATGGAAATTCAGCTTCATCTCAACTGATAGTTAGAAACTGATTTAAAAATGTCTGTAACTAGAGCCGATACTAAGCTTTTTTTTTTTTTTTTTTACCAATCTTTAATTTTTCTTTCAGACACATACCAAATATTACGCCACACACGTGCCCATGATGGTAGTGTATCTTCACTAACTGCTCTCAGAGGGGGATTTGTTCTCAGTTCAGGAGGGAAGGACAAACGTTTGGTACTGTGGAGTGACACACTGACCCAACTTAAAGAATGTGAGGTGAGATGGAATTTATTTATACCTGTTAAAAGCATAGATTCCCTAATAGCAATAACTTTGTTACATCAGCTTACACAGTGGGATTTTAAGTACTAAAGGCCTGATTTATTAAAGCTCTCCAAGCCTGGCAATTGACCATCCAGGTTTTCTGGATCACCCAGCTTCACAGATGAAAGTGTATCCTCCCCAGCCTTTAATAAATCAGGCTTTAAATCTCAACCTTAAAACATTCCTTGTCCATGCTGGCAAAGCAACAGGTTTGCATCAATACCCCTTCCCTAAGCAGCACATACTCACACTTCATATAAACTTTACTGCTCCTTTATCCACCAGGGTGAAAAAAAACACTTATTATTTCCTAGTATGGAGGGCCTTTTAAGACATCTGCTACCTTTT
The DNA here is from genome assembly GCF_032062135.1 of Pyxicephalus adspersus. Lineage (NCBI taxonomy): Eukaryota > Metazoa > Chordata > Amphibia > Anura > Pyxicephalidae > Pyxicephalus > Pyxicephalus adspersus. The sequence goes on along the minus strand of NC_092866.1, from coordinate 39,202,578 downwards.
TATCTTGCTCATTGGCCTAGAGTTGTGACATAAGGGAAGGGAGACAGTCCTTACCCATGTGTTCCAAGTTCCATTGAGAGTGGCACAAGGTTTTGTTCCTGGTAAATGTGTAGAGTGGTATTTATTAGAAAGTATATGTTGCTGGAGAGGGTGGTATTTAGGTGAACCTATTGATTTGCCCTGCATTGACAAAGCATAGGATCAATTGAAGTTTTCAGTGCTAGTCCTACATAAAATAAATCAAGTAACTGTTAACTGAAATCCATTGTGTTTAAGATTTTCTGAATCTAGTTGAAAGTTTATGTTGCTTCTAGCAAGATTGACTCTTGAAAGAGTTGGTCGGTTACCAGTTAACAGCGGTCTTTCCTATGGTTTTGTGAATGGTTACAGCAAGAAAGAGTTTTATCAGTACTTTATGAAGTTTTTATTAGGTGAAGTGTTGAACCTGTTTCAGGAAACTGTAGGTGAGGAAAAATAGACATCTGAGGGAAAAATTCTGAAACTTTATTGCAGCACTTTTTAAATCTAATAGCACAGTTGTGAATTAAAACTTCTCTAATAACAACTTATGTGATTAGCAAAAAATTGTGACAAAACTGCAAAGTGAACTAATGCTGACATAAAACCATGAAATATTTTAACAGATGCTTTTTATATAATAAAGGACTTCTTTGTGGAATCTGCACAGACTTAACTATGGTTTTATAATGATTAATTGTGTCTTTTCAAATGTGTTAGTATCTGAGTTTGACTTGGTTTCAGCCTTTTGCAAAGAGGAAGGAGCACATGGAGTCACTGAATAGTACTTCAGTGCTTGTGTGCTAACAAGGAATATTCTGATGGCAGAAAAGAACAGAATGACAAAGATAAGCACATCACATCTAATGTGTCTTTTTTAATTGTGCAGTCACAGTGACTGGGGGTGAATCCTCTCAACAGGACAACCTTTATACCATGGAGCACAGTAATATGCATTTAGAGCAGCTAGGTCTCAGATACAAAGTAGTGAAAAGGTAAATGTTCCATGATATGCAAAGTCAATCTAGGGTTTCCATGCAGCCTGGAACTGCTCATGTATATTGACCAGAATTGCAGTAAATGTCTCAAAAATAAAGATATGCTGTATGCAAACTTTCACCTTGCCATAGCAGAGTTTATTTGGCATTACAAAAGACATGTCAAATTAGAATATGTTCTTGTTTAGATAAAAACTCCATTCCTCTGATGAAAAGGGCTTCTCACAGTTTGAGTAGTAAGAGATGTACAAACAATAAGGTCCATGTAATGGGTAGACAACTTATTATTGTGTGCATGGACATGTCCACCACACATGATACTTGGTGCCAAGTGCCCTCAATCCCCAAAACAAAGAGGAGAGGAGATGAGATAGGATAAAATTCTTAGGGGAAGTATAATTGATAGGACTGTGGCCCACTCGTAACCAGATCTGCATTCGTTACTTATCTGATAGGACCTGTGGCATGTCCCATTCCCAAGTATATGCATATGCCAGTTTATACACATAGAAGAAAGATAATATGTAGCAGTTATAAATTCAGGTCACATGCATGAGGCTGCAGCAAGCTCTTTTCAAGTCAGTGTATAAGAGAATTTACATAATGCCTAACGAACGACTAACTACCATTTGTCCTATAATTGTTAACAAAAAAGTGCACAACGACTGGCCAACGACGCAGAATGTTGCTGGAAACGAATGACCATCCCAGGGGATCTGATTGGGCGATGATCGTTCGCTATCTATTGTGTGTACAGTCATTCAGTGATCGTGGATGTTTCTGCAGCACACTTTCTCCAGTACATGTCACTTCCTGCACCGTTCAAAGGATCGCATCTCATGTGTGTGCATTATTGGCAGATTATATTTGAACAATCGTATCGTTACAGCCTGTACAGATTCGTGTACTATGCGATTGTTCAAAATAATCGTGAATAATTGTTGATCGGGTCATTAATCGTTTGTTTTATAGCAACAATTATTGCACGTGTGTACGTAGCCTACAAAGCAAATGGCAGTGTACTCTATGATGTGGCTTCATTGTTCTACAGATACCTGAGCAATTTGGAGTAGTGCGTTCCATTGCTGAAGGCGTAAATGGTGAATTGTTGGTTGGCACAGCAAAGAATGCTCTTCTGAAAGGGTCACTGGAGCATGGATTTACTCCTGTTATACAGGTTTGTACAGTTTTTTCCACCTATTAATATTAGTGCTTGTGAAAAATATCTTTCTATACAGGTCAAAGAGAAACAAGTTTCTTGTAGTAAATGAATGCAGGTTTGAAAATCTTGCAAAGAAAATGTATTATTTTATTTTATAGTACATCAATGAATGAATGAATGAATGATATTATAAAATAATATCAGGACAACTTAACGATGATGGTGATCAAATAAAATTTTTTTATGTTATTTTGAAAATGTCAGTTAAAATGACTGTACAAGGAATACTGAATAGCAATGTTTAGGAAAAGTAACCAAAAATGTTTATAGTTTCCTATCAAGAAAAACAAAAAATAATTTCTTGGGTATAACATGTATATCCCTAATAAAACCAGTGTTCCCAGTGCTATTTTTGGCTCCTAGATCAGTTTAATTGACACTAATGATATTGTTGGCTATGTGTAAGGGTGACATTCTTCCCACTGTCTACTAGTGAAAGAGGCATTCTTTTGACTGACCACCATACTAATGTACTGTGAGCTGTGAATATAGTAATTATAGCAAGGGTTCTCTAAGACCTGAAAATTATTTCAAGGATTTCTCTGTTAAAAAAGTTGAGAAAGGATGTCTGCTTAGACTTTTGATTTGACACAGACATTGAATTGATAATATTGATTGTATTTTCAAATCCGAATTTGGCCACAATGTCAATTGAACATTGATCAGGCAATGCATTTTTATTGAATGAATAACTATTTTTTGGAAACTGAAACCACTGTTAGTGTTGTGGTCAATTTGTCAAATAGACATATTGGGGAAGACAATCGTAATACCAATCAGATATTAAACAAGTGGCTGGTACATCGAAAACTGGTAGTCAATTAAAAAAATGAATTTTAATTTAAACTCTGATAAATTAAAAGTTTCATCTCAAAAATAAATTCACATAGTGCACCAATAAGTCTGTCCTTGTAAATGCATAAAATGGAATCTTTCATTGTCCTGATCATTATTTAACAGAAGGACAAATTATAACCTTAATAAATAGGGGTCATAGCATCTTAAAGGGGAATGCACATCTGTTCTGCTTTATTTAAAGTTAACCTGGATTGAAACTGAATCAATGCTACTTGTCATATACAAAGTGACTGATATTTAGCTAATACTTTTGCATCACTTATTTATATATATAAAAGGGTTAGCAAATTTAAGCATGTCACAAATAACATTTTTTGAGAAATGTTGAACATTAAACTAAACTCAAAATTGAACAATCCAAATTCCAATGGTAATCAGGTTGATAAGTGAATACAATTAGTGTATACAAGCAAAGTGATGGACTTATTTCATTGGCCCAGTGTGTTTGTAAACTGCAGCCATTTCCTTTAATCTCTGAATTCAGACAGTGAAAGGGTCAGTCAGATGTAACCATGTGACACCTAAAGTAGGATGAACAATAGAAGGCAGGCTACATTTCCCAGGATCCCTGCATTACAGTGGATATTATACACAGCATTGCCAACCTACGACAGTGCATAGACATAAGACTTTACATGATATTTTAGTGACTGGATTAACATGCACTTTTGTGTTAATTAAAACCACGTAATAAAAAAAAATCAATGCTTCCGGTTATTGGTTATAACAATGCTGCCTGTGATACTTGGCTTCTTTAACCTGAAGTATAAAGCCTAAGGGTAGTTTGGGAAAAATTTAGTCCCCAGCATATTTTAAAAATAAAATCTATCTTTAGCGCTTCCCAGCAGGCCCAATCTAGCACCACTCATCCATCTATCATGGCTGCTCTTCCAGGTTGAATGACACCAAGGGTCACTAATCCTATATCCTGTGAACCTAGAGCTTTAAGGGCTTATCCTCCATCCCTGGACTCACAGGTGAATACTGTAGATAAGGGTATATCATGTTGTGGCACAGCTTTCTGCAGCATTTAGGAATAGCTTCTTCCAAAGAGAATGAAGGTAAAGAAGGACCTATGACATACAAGAGGGCAAATGATACCTAAAAGGTATGTACTGGTATGTTTTTCATGGGTAAGTTAGGGCACATCAATCTCATACATAAGCATGCTGTATGCACATTCACTTTGTGGCCGTAAATGAAAAAATGGTATGTATTTATGTTGCAATTTTTTGTTTTTACAGGGACACACAGATGAGTTGTGGGGCTTGGCTACACATCCCACTCAGAATATCTTCATGACCTGTGGACATGACAAACAGTTGTGTATCTGGAATGGTAGTAGTCACACGCTTAGCTGGGCATGCATTCTGGAGGTGAGAGATGTTGACTGACTGTGACTCATCTGTAACATGTAAACATTAGATTGTAGTTGACAATGCAGGCATTATCTGACCACCCTAAAGGAAATATTTCATTAGAATAATTCATTTGGCCCAATTAAAAAAATATTACAAATGTGTTTATACAAACATAATTTATTTTATTGTTTATAGGATACTGGGTTGTGTGCAGATTTCCACCCTAATGGAAGAGAAGCTTGTGTGGGTCTAAGCACAGGAAAGTAAGACTGTCATTACATTTTTTTTTAAACAACCTTCTTGTTCATTTTCATTGTGGTGTGATTTTCTTATAAATCATTCTCATATAAAGTTTTAAAACACAGGACATAAATGAAAGGAACTAGGTAGTCACAATTATTACAGAATATGATCTTTACGGACTGTAGTTTACAGTGGGTGGCAAGGCTGCTCTGACTTAGATTCAAGAGTGTTTTTCTTTTTGCCTTGATACCATCAAAAAAAAAGTATGTAATATGTAATATAGATATTGTTAAATAGACATAATTGCTATGATATCCATGCAATGCAAAATATTTTAAATAAGTCTGTTTATTGGCTGCACATGATTACAAAACTGTAAAGTGCCCAGTTTGCTTTCACCTTTTTTGTTGTTGGGCTCATCTACATTTCTTTGAGCCTGGGACCTCTGCAGGGGGAATCAGAACATAGAGAGGGATCTCTTTTAGAACGAATGAACCCGGAGACTGCTCTAAACACCCCAGGTTCAGAGCCATTGAATCCCAGCCCTAGCTAAGCAGCAGAAAATTTCCTGAACAGAAAAATAGTAATTTAAAAATTGACAAAGGTTACATCTTTTTCCACATGGTCCAAGCTAAAAAACAAAACAAAAAAAAAAAACTTTTGGCTGCGTTTTACTTTACCTCTGTGGTCTTGAAAAGGTAAAATGAAGAAAAAAAAAAGACATTTGACCTAATACATTTTTCATTCTTGACTTATATCCCAGGTTTAAAGGCCTTGATAAGGAATTTTTTAAATGTGATTTCTTGGTATTATAATACATTATTGGTTTATAACAAATACCACTCCATCAAAGTTAATTGTATTAAGTTCCCAACTTCGGCTAAATAAGTAAACTTATTTTCTTACACATTAGTGGTGGTGCCAGATTTAAAATCGAACCTAAGTAATCTTTATGATGCTGTCACTTCCTAACATTAGTATTACACCATGAAGACTGAACATCCCAGTCACAAAAGGCACACATTTAAGCTATGTACAGATAACGGATCATTGTCCCTGGACACAGTTGCTAGCAATTGTTTGCAGTGAGAAGTGCTATACAGAAAGAACACTGTTTTTTATGGATATGATTAGAGAAGGATGAACAGAATGCACCCCACTTTCTCTTTCCTAAAAGAGACTACAGCGGTTGTTAGCTGTCAGTTGCTTAGTACACAGTACACTATTGCAACAATAAAAGGCGACATACTGTTTCTGTGCAGCAAAATGAAGATCCAGCCAGACTGCACTGGCAAAATCAGAGTATGTATATAGGAGGCACTAGACCACATTATTTCCAAATATACAAATGACTTGTTCAGTGAACAAATGTTCCCAAAAACTCTTTGGTTGTCGTTTGCCACTTTAATTTAAATTGACTTAAGTTTTCTTTGGACTGTATGACTTACTGTATAGTGTGGTACTCACACTGCTTCTTTTACCCCTTTAGTTTGCACAGGCCGGCAATGCAGTAATCTGAAATCTTTTTCTATACAAATAAACTTTCCTATTAGAGTAAGCAATATCATGTGTGGCTTTCCTGTCCCTGGCAAGCCTGCCACCCTAGGCATGGTCTCTGTTGGCTATGAGGAAATCAAGCCTTGCTTCTTAGTGATATCACTTTTCTACATGTCTTTACAGGTGGCTGGTGGTGGGCATGCACACTCACAGTGTTCTCTCTGTGCACTCTGATGGGAATGAACAGCTATCTGTGGTCAGGTACTCACCAGGTGGGTATGAATTTAAACTTGGGTTTTTCCTTCATAACATTTTCATATATACTCGTTATTGTAGTTACTTTTTTTTCTTACATTGTCAGTCCAGTATTTTTTTGTATTTCTTCTTCATCATCTATTTTTTCTCCACAGATGGGAATTACCTGGCTATCGGATCCCATGATAATGTCATCTATATATACAGCACAGGACATAAGGAACGCAAGGGTGAATTTTCCAGAGACAACTCATCAGAGGAGAAAGAGAGCTCTCAAGAAGAAGAAGTTTCCAAAGGGGAAGGGGAAAACAGTGTGTCTGAGAGAGTACAGCAGTACATGAGATATGGAAAATGCATGGTGAGGGGGTACCCTGCTTTTACCCTAACCTCTCTAGCGGTTCATTTCTTTCCTATTTTAAATGTCCAAAAGCGGGTACATTGTTTTTCATGAAAATTTATTTTACAGTATAATATAATAATAATAATAATAAGTTTAATAGAGTTTGAAACACAAAATCATGTAAAAACATTAAATTGAATAAATTAAACCATCTATATATTTAAAAAAAAAATTAAATTTTTTTAAATTTAAAAAAAAAATACATATTATACTCATACTATTATATATACTGTAAAATAAATGAGCTTGAAAACAATGTACTGCTTTTACACATATAAATCCAATGTATTGCATTCAATACAGTTATTTTGTATTGAATGCAATACAAATGGATTTTGAATTTCCCGCCCCAACCCGCCGGCAATGTACACACGCACCAACGTCACCGGGAACTCCCCTGTGACTCATCGGGTGCAGAAGCCAGCCGGAGGAAGAAGGAAGAGGACAGAGATTGCGGCGATGGACGACGCGGGACTCCGGCGGATTAGGTAAGGCTGTATTTACTATTATCTTCCATAAGTTTACCTACCCCGAGTGTGACTTGGGGTTACCGCTTTCAGTAACTTTTTTTCTACCCCGAGTCACACTCAGGGTTACCGCTAGGGAGGTTAATATTGTACAGATATTGCCCAAAGAATGTGGATGTACTTAAACCTGTGCATTTTGGTGTTGTTTATTGCAGAACAAATTTGCTTCCTTTTAGTTCTGTTGCAATAACAGGCCTGTGCATAGTTGCTGTACATACTACAAATCTTTAATGATTTTTTTATGCTTAATTTATGTCAGTGTTAAAACCCTTGTTTTTCTATTTTTACAAAAATAATATTTTGCTTTTTATTTCTCAGTCCAAATCCATATATCCTTTATTATTCTTTCTAATCTACATTATTTCAGATCATTACCTCTATATTGTTCTTTATTTTCATAATCATAGGGTCATTCTAGTTTTATAACACATTTGGATTGGTCAAAGGATGGAAAATATATCATGTCAAACTCTGGTGACTATGAGATTCTGTATTGTAAGTATTATTCATGGTATAGTGCCTTTCATATTCTCATATATTTCATAAGCCTAAAAATGTGCCTTCAAAAGTGAATCAAGAAAATACTAGAATTCAAGTACAAAGCGATTTGTGTAACAGATAACCTGGAGGCAAAAGCTTGGTTGCATGTTTCCTCCCAGCCTGTGCGTTTTCAGCTCATCTCTATTGTATAGGATCAGACATGTGATCTGTTAGGTGTGCATTAAACATTATTTCTGCGGGTATTGCAGGACCTCATCATTGCCTGAGGCAACAAAGTGATGTACCAACACCCAGATACAAGCTGCACATATCTGCTATTTCAGGTTCTGAAAGTCTGGACATTAAGAAACAACCTATAAATGGAAATGTTGAATCCCCATATTTTCATATTCTAAATGCCATCAGGATGCAGCTGGGGACAAATTCCTATCTTGTTTCATTATATGAATGACCCTAGCCAAGAGCACACCCATCAGTATTAATAGTTAAAAAGAAAAGAAAAAAATATTTTTCGATTAAGTGACTTACTAGGTATAAATTCAGTAGTAACGTAAATTAGAGCTTATTAAAATAAATGGTTATTTTATTAGAGAGTACTTTGGTAAATAACAAGGGTTTGGTTTTCAGAAATATAAATGCCTTTTTATTACATATTTCTATGTCCAATTCCAAGAGAAAGGATTTATAATGGAATTGGTGACCTGTACACTACAGATCTTAACATTTGTTTTTTATCCCATCCATATGACAGGGGATATTGCTGGTGGTTGTAAGCTTCTCCGAAACAGATTTGAGAGCAGAGACCGTGAGTGGTCAACTTATACCTGTGTACTGGGTTACCATGTTTTTGGTAAGCAATTTCTACTTTGACAGTGGCAGTCTGCTATATAGTATTTATTGTTATTCTTGCACATCAGCATATAGACCATATATGCACAGCTCACAGCAAAGTTAATGTGGTGATCAGTGGGATAAATACTACTGGCCAGTGGAAAGAATGTCACAGCAATAGACATTGTCTTCACATGTGTCTTCACTTCTCCTGGAAGGCCATTATTCTTGATTCTCCCATCAACCCATAGTGGTATGTTTTCACTTATAGTGGACTTTCTTGTAATTATCTATGTTTTGTACTAGATGAACTATGTCTAATTCTTTGTAAACTTCTTGCACCTAAATTAATAAAACCTAATTGTTTCATATTTGCCAAAAAAACCTCTCTTTTTCTTTTCTCCCTTCTTTATTAAAACAAGAGTGTGGAACCACCTCTAGCGCTACCTTTCATTTTTATTTTAAACTGATTTAAGAGTCAAAAATTGCTTAGGTAACCCCTAGCAACCACTGTAGGAACCCTGGTTGGGAAACATTGATTTAAAGGCTGTGGCCAGTTGCTCTTCTATATGATGGTGCCTGCATAGTCCCAGGATCGTTGCTATTTTGAATCCGGTAGAACAAATCTGTTATTCTAACTAATTCTAATTCACTCAGTGAAAAAGATTTTGAGGGAATAATGCTAATGATAATGGGGATAATGCTAATGCGCTAATTAGTCTGCCATAAAGCAAAATGATTGTGGGAAGTATATCACTTCCTTTTTACTATAAGTGGTATTAAGGGAAACTCAGAACATATGTACAAATCCCCATTGTGGAAAAGTATGCTAACCCTATGTCATCTGCCTCTGACAGCACTTTGAAGGCAAGTTCAGTTAACTTGAAAACAAAAAATGTCTCTTGAGAGCTCTAGTATGGATGTTTTTGGATGGACATTGTCATGGCTGGAAGCTCAGGTGGCTAGCAGTGTAAAAAATATTTTTTTACAACATATTTCAGTCAACAGAACAGCCATTTAAAACATAGAAGAATATAGGTAATATATATAAATATAGGGAATAGTCAGATAGCAGCCTCTCAAGATATATATATATATATATATATATATATATATATATATATATATATATATACCCTACCTGAGCCAGTCAATTTTTCTAAGAAAGACAGATAACACATACCAATAGAAGCCGGATGCTTTTTAGCTAGATGAAAGCAGTGTATTGGGTGGTCAATTTTATCAAAACAATTTAAAGGTGGGAGAGTTGGAAAACCACTTGTATTACTTGTGCCTTATTTACATACAAATCAAATCATTTGTTTATAAAAATACATTTTTTCTGTATGACCAATAGGTGTATGGCCAGAGGGGTCTGATGGGACAGATATCAATGCACTTGCTCGGTCTCGTGATATGACCATGATCTCCGTTGCTGATGATTTCTGTAAAGTTCACCTTTTTCGATACCCCTGTAATAAACCAAAGGTAAGGTGCCAAAGATTTCAAGCTGTTCTAGTGATGACAGTGCTTAACATGTGACTAAAGTGCACCAGTCAGTGAATTGGCCCCTGTTGGACATACACATTTTACATATAATGAAATAACTTGAATGTACTGTTTATTAACTTTAATTTTTTTGTTCATACAAAGGATTTATTGTTACTCTGTGACTCAACACAGATGACCCAGTTGTGTTGGTGATATTGCAACAACTCAATGACTCTCTTTATGTCTGCATATTCTTCACAAAAAGAAACTGAATGGCCAATATATTGCCATTGTGAAGGAGGACACATTTTAAGCCCTGCTTTGAGCTATCGATGAATAGTGGCCATTCAGTTGAGTTATAGATTGGAATTCCCAATTCCTTCATTAAATCAGGTATGACATGGCAATACACAAAGCCACGCTAAGTACTGCAGAAATGCAATTTCTCTGGTTTGAAAGTACTATACCTTCATTCCTTTTTTTAAGTAAGTTTTTCTCACGCAGTCTTAATGCTAGGAGTTCTGAAGCCTTCTTCAAAAGTCCCAAATCACGTGCCAAATCACTCAACTCATACTGATCAAATTCCTTACGAACAGAGTCCTTTTCAATTTCAAACGCTTCATTATTGTTGTCACCCAATTCATCGCCATAATCATGTTCTTCAAGAGAGGATAGTGGAACGAAAACTGGCACTGGAATTTCATCTGAATGAGCCGCTGGGCGTATAACCGATGTTAGACTAGGATTCTTTATGTTACATTTTTTACTCTTGTTGTATCCTGAAGTTTTCACTATACAAAGGTACCAGTCACTGAAATGATCTCCTGGCTCTCGCCAAACCATAGGTATACCAAATGGCATCTTATCACGTGTTTCCTTTGTCCACATCCATAAAACCTCGACATACTGTTTGCATACCTTATGAGGGGCTCAAGACTTATTTTGATCACCAAGTTTAACTTTCAAATATGCCAAATAGGCTTGCTCCACAAATGTGCTGATGTTTGTTTGCCCTTTGACTGGGAATAGCGAAACTGCCACAGGTATAACAAAATGAATCAGGGTTGTTTAGCCACTTACGACGAGAAACAGCAGAGCCAGACATGATCTGAAAGAAAGGAAATACGTGTGTAAGTAGAAAAATAAATTTTGCTTATTTACTATCACTAGTTAGAGCAGCACACAACCTCTGACCACACTGTCTTGCGTGTAAATGAATAGCCTATACAAATCCATGCTAGAGTAATTGCATTAATATAAGCAGTAGAGAAAAAATAGAAGAAAACTAACTGCACTTTCAGAATCACCATACCTATTTTAGTGTAAATAAGATTAAAAATTCAACAAAAAAATTGTTCAAAATTGTTTCTCAATGTAATTACCAATGAAAATGTACCATTCAAAATGTTGTAAATTGCACAGAAAAGTGCATAAAAGTACACTCACAAAGATCCTACATAAACCCCCTGAAATCAACAAAGCCCCTGATACTTCATTGGAAATTGTAGCTCAATAAGACATTTAAATGTAAAAACACTCCTATATCTCCACCTGCTGGTAGAAAAGGGTTTTACATTTTTTTTACATTTTGCTCTTGTATAGACTATATACAAAACCACTATGCATTTTTTTATTTCAAGCATTCATTTTAGGTATATATAGCTAAATAAGCAGAATTTATTTTAAGGAAATCTGATTCAATATGGTTGCTTTATACTGTAGCAGAAACTAACCGTCTAAAAACTCCAAATTTTACTGATACATTGTACCTGATGTATTAAAGATCCCCAAGATTGGAGAAGGTAGACTGTCATGAGTGAATCTGGGTGATCCTGCAAACCAGGAATGGATTTTGCCCATCTGCCTAGAAATAATTTTATTAAATCTGTTCCACGTTTGATAGATCACCCAGATTCACCCATAATAAGTTTTTTAACCATTCCAAGTCTTTAATAGATCAGGTTCTATATATCCATCACTATGAAGCAGCTCATGCAGGGAAGGTTGCAACTGTCTTTACAGTTTGAGATAAAGATAGTTGCTGTGTACCTGCCCCTCTTTTTATCAGTGAGCTGACAAATGCTAAATCATTTACAACTGCTGAGTAAAATGTATAATCTGTAATGTGATTTAGAATTATTTAACTGTTCCTAAAACCTAATAAATTTACATGTTGCAATATTTCTAAAGACAGGAAAATGTTTATTATATGTATTATCACTGGGTATATATGCAGCACATATAAATGTCATTTTAAAATTTCTCTTGTATTTATAATTCTCTGTTAGGCTCCTAGCCATGTGTATTCAGGCCATGGGAGTCATGTGACCAACGTCCGCTTCAGTCATGATGACAGTCGCCTCATCTCATTGGGTGGAAAGGATGCAAGTATTTTTCAGTGGAGAGTCGTGAGAGGAGCCAACCTGCCCCGCAGCCAATCATTGTCCTCAGCAGCATCACTGGAAATGGCCTCTTGAGTCACGTTTTCAATTAAATAATTTTTTTCTTTCTGTCAGTGATACCCCAGCTAACAAAGAGCCAGCTGCCATTATACTCAGCGGTTATTTTGCATTATTATTTTTTTTTATACTGTGTTTTAACTAACTAAAATGCAACAAAACATATCTGAGCCAGTCTTACCTGAAGACACAGCTTCAGTCACCAAGATTAGTACAGCTGACCTTTGCTGCATTATATCCCTGTAATTTACGATACAGAGAAATGTGAAGATTACCATAGTGAACTCAGTACCTTATCTACCATGGACCGACCATTCTGTGTAGTACAGTTAGTTCTGTAAAATCCCTACTCAGACATCAATCCAAAACACTGAACTACTGAAAAAGACATTTAAGCCACATGAATATTGTAACCTAAACGTTCTAATGCAGTAGAAGCTAATCTGTGCAAATACAGGATGACAGTGGCACAATAAATGCAATGGATTAGAATCTTTAATGGATGTCACTGTAAAACACAACATAACTTCTCAATATAAACATTCAAAGCACAATATTTCAAGTACTAAAACATGTACCATGCCCTATTAATTGCTATATAAATCTGTACAACTTTTTTGTGCTCTGTATAGGCAGCAGAAACATGTTTGTAGTCTTCTATACCCCACTCAGCTGCCAGTCCTCGTCATATATTCGGCTTGGTACATCTTGGCATGAGGATGCCCAGTGTGACTCTCTCTCTACCCTATCTGAATGAGTACTGTCTCCAAAAGTCACTATTCACAAGGATCAAGAGCTGTCATATACAGAGGTGGTGTTAGGTTAGCGAAGTCTTCAAAAAACTTATTTTGCTGTATGTGATATGTGAACCTGCTAATTATAAATCTATATTGCTTATTTTTAAATCAGCCCGTTGTGCTGTCATACTGCCTTGTCTTGCACTCTTTTGTTAATGTTTGTAAGCTGCCTTTCAAAGCACTTTCTTCTATTGTGTAATGTATATAAGATATATGTTTAAACTATCAGTGAATTTACATGGATTTTTATTAAATATATATTTGAAATAAAGGGCGGACATTATTTTACCTTCTAAATGTGTGATCAGTTTATCTTAGTATGCAGTACAATTTCCAATTTTAGACAAAAGAAAGCAGACATGGGAAATTAGGTTAATAACCTTTTTGTATAGGTTGACAATCGAAAATCCGGCCATCGATAATCCAGTTCCTTCAATTTTCCAGCATGAATTTCGGAGCGCATTTTCAATACAGGGACTGTAGTACACTGTTTGGCCATTTATGTTTTGATGGTGCTGTTCTCCAGAAACAGCTGTTAGGTCTTGCTTGTTACTCTAAATACACGTTGAGATGTCCATGCTGCCTGCTCCCTGGAATTGTGCCAGATGTCTGCAGGTGCGGCGAGAGGAAGGCTGCCTGTGTGTGTGCTGGCCTCCTGCCTTTTCTTCCCCTCCCCCCTCAGGCCTTTCTTTCCCTCTCCCCTCAGGCCTTTCTTTCCCTCTCTCCTCCGGTATTTCTTCCCTCAGCCCCATCTCCCCTCAGGCCTTTCCTCCCCTATTCCCTTAGCCCTATCTCCCCTTGGGCCTTTCTTCCCTCAGCCCCCTCTGTCCTCAGGTCTTTCTTGCCCTTTTCCCTCAGGCCTCTCTCCCCTCAGGCCTTACTTCCCCTCTACCCTCAGGGCTCTTTCCCTACCTGAGCCCTACCTGGCCTTAGGCTTTAACTCCATCCACCAGTCTTAACTTGCAATTCCATTTTTTTTTTTACATCAGCCTGGTGCTTTCTAGCCATCTCCAAATTCTGCCTGGGATGGAGTGCCTGGCCCATATATTCCATCCAACACATCTCAGGCATAGATACCAAATAAAAAGCTGCATATCTGCAGCACCACAATTTTTAGCAATTGACATAAATGCCATCAAATACCCACTGCCTTTGGCATCAAATATCCCCCAACATTACAAAGGGTACCAGTAAAGTGTATCCCCAGCCAAATGTATTAATTTATAGGTACTTGGGGCATATTACTGTTATCATGACAATCATTTTACTATGGAGAGCATAGTTTCTCAAGGGTTGTATACATCTCCTACTTTACTTACTTTCTGTGCTCTAGATCAGCTCTAGCAACCCACTTAGTGGTCTGCGAGAAAATTCTGGTGATCCGCGGCTCCTGCCAGTGTGCCGGGGGGCCATGTCTCCTTACGGATTGCAGCCTCAGGGCATTGGGCGGGTTGTGTCTGCAGGCTCAGACCCACGATCAGAGAGTGGGTGGGTTCTGGCATCATGATGTCACAATGGGGGGAAGTTTCATGCGTGGTCCGGAGCCTATAAGTTTAGTGGTCCGTAGTTCTATAAAGGTTGGCATCCACTGCCCTAGATAGCAATAAAAACCCAACAGATGTCTAATCCTCGGGAGGTGGTCACTGTGAAAGCAATTTCTTTTTATTTCACACACATGCTTTATTTGCCAGAAAGAAACAAATACTTTCATGGCAGAAGGACCATACATTATTTTAATAAAACCGGCAGTTATAGCAATAATGGAAATGACCATCCAAATAACCCAAAGGAGATTCTAACTAATGTAATCACATACAATTTATTGGGGAGTTATTGTAAAGTTTGTAAACTGCAACTTGGAGGCAATCAACAAAATGCCTAAATGCAATGATGGACAGTCAACAAAGAGCCCTGTGCAAGAATTATTGGGTCCCTGTTCATCTACTGCTTAAAAACAAATACAGAAGAGATTAGATAGATAGATAAGATTAGAACAAATATATCCAAATAAACATTTTTACAAAAATGTGAAAATCTGATTTAGGCCACGTTCAGACTGGCATACAGGCTGTGGCGTATACCAGTGGTACCCAAGGAGAGAATGCATGGGAGTGGAAGTCAGTGGTTCAGTACCATGCACTGCTGGCCGCTGTCAAAGCTGCAAATGCTGGTTCTTTACGAAGTAAAGTGATGTGGTGTAAGTGGCCGCCAAGGTGCCAGGAGCCGCCTGGGGTCACTTGCTCTTACTGCAGGTATGCACCTGCCCTTATACCAAATAATATTAATAAAACTTGCCTTTTCCTGGTGTATACTATAGTATATTGCGTAACTAATAGTTATTGGTTGCTATAGGATACTTTGCTTAGGAACTGACACCTAAAGTGCACCTGTCATAAAAAGGAATGCAGATACTGCCGTTATAGGCACACATTTGAAATCCATCAATCCATCCAATGCAGGTCCATTTTGCTATGCCTGGATTATGATTATTCTGGATAAACAGTATTTACATAGCACCAACATATTATGTAGCGCTGTACATTAAATAGGGGTTGCAAATGACAGATACAAACAATAACACAGGAGGAGGAGAGGACCCTGCCCAGAAGAGCTTACAATCCAGGAGGTGAGGGAAGTATCACACATTAGGAAGGGGATATGGAATGGTGGGTAAGTGGTGAGGGTTTAGGGGATAGACGAAAACGGGTAGGCAAATTTGAAAAGATGAATTTGAAGTGCTCTTTTAAATGTGCAGAAAGTAGGAGCAAGCCGAATATGATGAGGAAAACCATTTCAGAGAATTGAGGCAGCTCTGGAAAAGTCTTGGAGCTGTGTGTGTAACAACATTATGAGTGAGGACGTCATTAGTAGGTCATTGGAGGAGCAATGAGAGTGTCTAGGGGTGTATTTTCTATGAGGTCAGAGGTCTATAAGGTGGGCCTCATGCTGGTCGGAGACACAGTACACTACATCCAGGACCGCAACATCCACGGTCAGTCTTGACCAGAAGGCCTTCAACTTTGTCTCCCCTGTGTCTGCCCTTTGTAAGTATGGACATGGTGAAATGTTTTGCTCATATGTTAACCTGATGTACCTTGACATCCACAGCACAGTGCTGGTGAATGGCTGAAAGACTGACCCCTTTCCGGTCCTCTCCGGGGTCAGACAAGGCTGCCCTCTTTAACCTCTTGTTTTTGTTTGTTGTATGGAACTTTTTGCAGAATGCATCAGACAGAATCCAGAGATCAGAGAGACCACCCCACCAGGACCAGACAGACGGTAAGGCCGTCACAAAGTGCTCACTCTACATGGACGACATGACGGTGTTTAGCTCGGAGAAGCGTTCCATTAACGTGCTGGTCTAAATCTGCAAAGACTTTGGCCAGGCTTCGGGGCAAAAGTCAACTGCGGTACCTGCCTTTTTCTGCGACCATGCCATTCAACATCAAACCAGACTTCATCAAGATCCTCAGCGTCTGGTTTGGAAAGGAGGGAGCAGCCCTGAAGTCTTGGAAGGAGAGGCTGTAAAAGATGCAACAGAAGTTCAGGCTCTGGAACCTCACAGATCTTACCATCGAAGAGAAATTATTAAAGTTTATTATTTAATCAAAAAAAAATCAGAACAAGCCTGCATATCCCTATGTATTCTGAAATCTTTGGGGAAGGGGGGCACTTTAGCACTTTCGGTTTCAAAAAGAAAAACAAAATCAGTCACTCATAACCTCGTGAGGTATTTGATTGACTTCAATCTTTTGGGACAGGGTCAAAGGTTACCCATGACTTTCTACCACTGCACCCTTCACCCACTAATCACATATGAATTCCCCAGTTTATATTTCCCTCATGTTAGTGTCTCTGATAGCTATGTTTCCTAATAGCAAAGGAAGAAGAATGTGACAAAAGAATGTAATAATCCCTCTGGTCGTATTGTTAGTCTTTTGAGGAATGTAAATTTGCAAGGTTGGAGATAGTGCACTTTAGTAGCAATGAGATTAATCCCGCCTCCCTCAGTACTCTGGTAATCCACATTTCGGCTATTTCCGGGTGCCTCCGTCCCTTCCGGCGGAAGTAGTTCTCTCAACCTTCGTCTTTCCGGAAGTTCTCCCACTTCTTTTTTTCTTTTTTTTCTTAGCCGGAAGTATCCCCTTTTCTTCTCCCCCTGACGGGCACCGGAAACACACTCGGCGCCCCGAGTTATTGTGCGCGGGAGCGGGCAAGATGGCGGCGAATATGTACCGGGTGGGCGGTGAGTATTCGCTGCAGACTATGTGGGGAAAGGGGGAGGATTACCTAAATGGTGTGTGTGTAAAATGAACCGTGTGTGGCGGGGTGCGCTGTGTCTCCATTGTGCAGGCCAAGGCGGCTCCTCTATGAGCCGCTCATCAGGGAGGGGGTAATAGACTACCGAGGCCGCCCATTACTCTTCGGGGGCCCGGTCAGCTGGGGAACCACAAGTCCCAGAATGCCCGGGCGCTGTAGGCATGCACGCACTAAGTTTGTTATCCTTTAGGGAATTCCTCGCGGTGCCCCCTGATGTGGGAAATGTGAGGAGGCCGGGCTGCTGTGTCTGGAGGGGATGAGGAGGAAGGATCGTATTCATCAGTGTGAAATAGGAACTGTCTGTGATGCCAACTCTGTCCCGGTTTTCACCTGGGAGTTACAAACGGGCTGTAAAAACTGGGGGATCTTCTATGAAGGTGTACAGGGGGCACTGAAGCCCATTCAATGATCTGGGCTAATTCTAAATAATATTAGAGCACAGACAATGGAGCCGAAGCTGGGATAAATCATTGGATCTGCCAATCGAGTTTAAGCCTCATACAGACAGTAGATTTGTTGCTGAAAGCATCTTCATGAGCGAGCAATGTACACATGCTGGGGACGGGGTTATTGGGCGAGTGGAACCCTGGTCCGCCCTTCTTGGTAGGAAAGTACAGTCGTTCATCAGTCTGTGTTGTGATGTATTGAACACAGGGTGTTGGCTTACTCTAATGATACTTTACTTAGGGGACAAACAACTAATTACTTTTCTGTGTAGTTATGTTAAGGGTTGCACTCTAAATTTTCACTCCAGTTGAGCGCAACTCAGGCAACAAACCTCTGATGTATGTGCAAAGCTTTAGTTAGTAGTTCTAAAGTCAATATATAACATATTTCTCCCCAGCCTCCTTTTGGTGGGCGGCCTACTTGGCTCTCATCCATAGAAAAAATAGTGTTTAATTGTCTTTGCCCAAGTGGCCATGTGTAATGATGTCATCGGCAACAAATAGCTGTGTGTGTGTAACTGCATTTCATTCTGCAGCCTTTCAACTCCCTGTGTACAAATCTTAATATCTCCTAAACCGTATGTCATATTGACTTACTGAATTTCCACGGTGCACAGCGAACACTCATAGGTAGAAGTGACCTCAGCCATGAAACATTTTAAGATACGGAGATCGGAATTGTAAAAACATGTGAAAATACAAAATTGGGGTTGCTGTTTCAAAAGCAAGTGTGTCTAGAAGTCCTTAATGGAAAATTTAAATTGGGGACCCCTGGGGCCACTTAAATAGCAAGGAACATTGGGGTAGGGCCCCTAAATTGATACCTACCTGTCGCAAATCTATAACTGTCACACTATGTTACCCTATCTGCTTCTCTTTTTGAAGCCCAATTTCCCTTAAATGGTGGGGTGTACAAAGCCGAAATGTAGGTGCACTGGGGGGACACCGTTGGTTAACCCACCCCCACTAAAATGTAATTACTATGGCAAATGCACTGCCCTGTTACACATTACTGCCCACTTCTAACACTCCACAATTTCTCTGGGGAGGTGTCGAAAACTGAAAATGTGTAGGGAACGTCTGTGACTAACACAACCCTAAAATTTCTTCACTATGGCATCATTAGAACAAATAACTTTGCCCATCAAAACAAAATTGGGCTTCAGTTACTGGAAGGGTACAGCCATGTGTAACAGGGCAACTTGTTTTGATGGGCAGAGTTTTTTATGTTGTAATGATGCCATGGTGATGAAAGTTTGGGGGGTGATAGCCACAGGTGTCCCCTACTTACACCTATATTTTTGTTTACCTGCACCTCTCTGTTCTAGAGAAATTAGGGTTCAAGTTAGGGAAGCAGACAGTTTGATGGGCAGAGGTTTTTATGTTTTAGGGGGGTTTACACATCTGCTCCCCACTTGCACTCCCATTTTCAGTTTCCTGCACCTCCCCTCCCCAGATAAATAGGGGTTAAAAGAACAGAAGCAGAAAGGACAACATAGTATTACAATTATAGTTTTGTGAAAGGTAGGTAAAAAAATTTAGGGGCCCCAATCCAATGCTCCTTGCTATGTAAATGGCCCCGGGGGTCTATAGTTTTTAATTTTGGGCTCCTGAGTGCACTTTCATGAAACAGCAACCCGAATGTTCAATTGCTACACGTTTTTAAACTTGTGATCCCCATATTTTTAAATTCTTGAAATAAAAAAAATATATTAGTAGCTATGAGAGACCCCTGTGTACCCTAAAATGTTCATTACAACCAACAATTTAGGAGACCTGAAAGATTGAACACATTGAGTTGTTAGGCTGCAGAATATGACAAGCAGACTTTACACACACAGCTATCACACTGTGGGTGGATACATTTTGTTTTGCAACGATAATTATTGCATGTGTGTACGTAGCCTAACTTGTTACACCACATTGATCACAATATTACACTACTACAAGGGATTACACTATTAAAACATGGAACACTAGGCAGTTGGATTAAAATATACAGCATTGAACAGTTTGGGAAAATACCAAGAAAATTTAAAAACTGGACATTTAAAAAAGCCAGACATTAGAAAGTTGGAACAAAGCCCTGAGGAGGTCTGTATTCTGGGCAGTGTATAACATTGGAAAATAAACCTTTACACCTCTCCCCATAGAACAGAATGGTGCTGTGTGTACAGCGCTCCATCATTCATTTGTCACTGGAAACAGTCACAAATGATTGTTTCAGCGATGTGTTTTTCCATGTGTACATAGCCTAAGTTAGTCTGTCTATGTTTTTATCTTTGGCTGTCCTGTAAGAGCTTATGGCTTTTATCACCTCCATTGCCACAGCAAAGAAGCAAATGTTGTGTGGGCAAAAAGAAAACAAAACTAGATAGTTTATCCAGGGAGCACCCTATTTCCTTGTAAAGGGAAATCCCAAGCAGTGAGGGTCTGCTATAGTGAGTTCATCTACATCACAAGCCATACATTCTACTTGGTTTTATTGTTGGTTACTTTTTGCACAGAACAATACTGGAACGGTGGTTTAGATCTCCAGTTTTCCAAACAATAGGCAATAGGTGGAGTTACACTTGGTAACAACCTACCATTTGTAATTGTCATTTTTCTTAGCCACCCAGCCCTTCTCCACACCTCTTGTAAAATGACAAACAACTAGTTGGCTTTGTTTATATCTCTACTTCTGGGTGAAAAGCATAGGGGTGCTGCATTTGCGAATTGTTGGGAAGAGATGCAGTCCTGTATAGTCAGTTCATTCAGTGTCTCTCTACACATGGGGAGGTTGTCTGGTATATAGAAAAGTATTTGTTTGCTTGTACTAGGATTCTTTAGGGATTTTTATATAGTCTTAATCACAATGACTTTTTTCTAAGCACTGGCAAAGAAAAACAAGAGGAATTCCTTCTTTTGTTCGGTCTTGTTTATTATTTTATTTTTAGATTTACATTGTTCTAACTAGGAGAACTTTTAACTATATTTTCTAAAAATCCATTATCCCCCATCCTAACCCTCCTAGCGGTAATCCCGAGTCACAATCGGAGTCGCTAAAACATTAAAAAAAAACCTGCAGGCCCTCGGGATACGTCTTCTTTCTTCAATCTTTAGCCGGCGAATGCAGAGACCGGGTTTCCCGGTGACGTCAGTGCGGGCAGGATTAGCGGCGGGAAATTCAAATAATTTTGTACTGCATTTAATAGCTGTATTGAGTTCAATACAAAGAAATCTTATATATAAATAATTTTTTTTTTTTTTTTAACAGGTTTTTGTGTTTTTTTTAATTAAATAAATTTTTATTTAAAGTTTAATAAATTTATTAAATATTGGACATATTTCAGTAAATTTTGCCTAAGAATTATAGGCCTACAGTGTAAAATAACTTTCCATGCAAAAAAATGTAATGCTTTTTGCATGAAAATACGGACAGAATTAGAACGCTAGGGGGGTTAAGCATTATACTGAGCTTGGTTCTTCATTTTGAATGTCTGAGGTTAACTGGAAGAGGCCATTCATACCTATGTGTGTTCCATTAAAATTAATGGAAATATATTAAAATATGGTCACATCTCTTTGGATGTTGCAGTGTGTTTTGCATTCTTTGTTTGCATGTCATGTGTGTGTTGGTGATGCACAGGTGCAGTCTAGTTTATTTTTATAAACTGGGCAGGAATTGTCGCTGGCCACGGTCCTGTAGCAGACACTGGGTCCCCCGCTAACCAGCATGTGGACGGAGAGGAGGGGAATGGATGTGTGTTTGTTGAATAGTGAGAAATAATGTGAGGGGTGTGTGTAGAAGAGATGGGGATGTTGTAAAGTTGATGATAGTGAGATATATAATGAAATATGAACTCGTGAGTGTTATGTAAGTGTGATATGGTATGTGTGAGAGGGGTGGTGATAATAGTGTGTATAGACTGGCACATGTAGGGGTGTGGGTTGATATTTGAGTGAATATGTAAAAACATCAATTAATGAAATTAACATATACATGGTAATGATTAAATTCCAATAATCAATAAATATACACAGTATTTTTACACTAATAATCAAATATACACAGTATTTAATAAGCGGTTTGTTGGATACTAACAAATGTGTGCTATTTCTTATATAAATATACAAATTATAAATAATTGACTCCCGGATAAAGTTAATATATGTCCAAATTCAAACGTAATAGGACAATGATACTAGGCTTACACCTTTATAATATAAAAATGAGAGAACCTAGGTATATTAGTATACATGAAAAAATAATGAATGTATGCGACTATGTAGTATTGGGGTATAATACAGCCAAAATGTTACAATGTATTGATATTATTTGGTAATAATAAAAAAAACATAATCCATTGGAGACAATGATTAAGAGTTCATTGATTAGATCATTTATATTGGTGTGTGTCAGTAAGTACCCCCTTTTCTTGTAGAGATACAGTGTAATACGAATTATACAATGTGAGGTTACCAATGTATCATAGTTAGTCATGAAAGTATGACTAAGTATGGTGTTAGAACAGCTAAATATATGGTGTTATTCCCACATCCTAATGTATGGTCAATAATATGATTAAGTTATTATTCTAGTGAGTATAAATGTATCATCTGGATGTGGTATTTCATTTGTACCGAAAAGGTAAGTGGTTAGTTAGGTTTTCACAAGAAAGAGTTTGTAACTTAAGACATCATTTAGTCCTGGGGCGTGGGTGGCTTGCAAGCTCACTATCCACTTGCATTCACATTGTAGTAGTTTTGTATCTTTCACCTTCTCATGGTTTTACCTGGATGCTCCAGGCCAAAAAATTGTATGAATTTAGGATTGTAATTATGGCATGTTGCCACATGTAGACTTATGAAGGTTGTTATTTATTACAATCCTAAAGTGCAAGTTGCAAAGCAACAAAATATTTTAAAAGGGGTGATTATATCTGATGTTATATGTTTTATGTCAAACTATAATCGGGTGGATCTAACTCTGGACAAATCCTGGTCACAAGTTAGGCAGGAGAAAATCCCTGGGGAATGGGCATGCTTTTCATAAACGTTCCCACCCATCAGACTAACCTGCAGCCCTGTGTGTAGTGATGGGGGTACTAGGACCTGGCATTATCCCCACCTCCTTCACCTTTAAAGCTGAATTATGATTGGGTTTCAAAGCCTATCCTTGCCTGTAGTATTCTGATATTTTTTCTAGCTTTTATTGCTGTAGAATTGAAGAAGTTTGTACTTTTCCCTTTTCATTTAGCAGAGCTCTCTGTTTTTGCAGAAATTATGCACACCTTTGTTTTAAACAAATACCATTCTGAGCAATTATTTTTCTAGCCCTGCCAGCCAGCTGTAAATATTACACAAGTCAGGGCTGCACATATGTCCATTGACTAATGCTAAAATTAGATGGACAATATGGACAGGTTTTTTTTTTTACTTTCTTTCTAGAAGAGTTAAAATCATTGAGCTTTGAATTTTATACTTGGCCACTCAATAGGTAAACCCAATGGCCACTTGATTATTCAAGTACTTAAGGTAACCCAAGTACACCTAAAAATCGTCCCGTTGACATGGATGCAACACAAAACATGTCAACTGTAATAATTATAACATGTTTATAAGCATTGATTATAAAACTCAGATTGTTGGTAACATTATATGTAATTTGTAGGGTGTAAGGAAATATAGATACACTTGAGTTTTACAATATTATGTTTATCTATTGCCAACCAATATTATGGTTATCTACCCAATATTTACATTGGCAGTGGGCAACAGTGATGTTTTGAGGCCAGGGAAGTCCATTGTTTTAAATGGTAATGCTGTAGTACTGGCCGTAGTCTGTTTTTTTTGGCACGATTCCTTATTTTTTCAGTTTACCAAAAATCAGGTTTAAAACCAGAAGGCAGAACTAATTTCAGACAATCAAAATATTTATATTCATGTGCAGTGCAACAAATTCAGTGTGTCATGGCTAGTATTGTTGTACATGTGATTTAGTTTCATGTGATTACCTGTTAATGTGTAGGTTTATCCAACAGTACAGTTTCCTTCCAAGTAGGTCTTAAAGTTTACATGACCCTAAGATATGTCAGCCCTGTTAATTGACATTTACCCTCTGGATTGATATTGGAAAGAACACCACATATTTATTTAGCTTTTACATGTATCTAATAATCTGAATTCTGGAAGACGTGTTAAAGGAGATTATATTAAAGCAGACTTTAGTATTAGTATAACTATAGTTCAATGCAATGTCTGCAAACGCATCTCATGCATTTGCGTTCAGTGTTGTTATTTATTCTTAATGGCATCTCAAGCACATATTGCAAGTGCAGTACTGTTTGGTGCATTTTCAAGAAGTTTATTGTGATCATTCAGATTGAATTTGGTTTTAATGCAGCAGGTTAAAGCAAATAACCACTTTGTAAACAATTTGCATGTTTATTACGTAATCAGAAAAATTCTATTTTGATTGGAAAATAAGATCACCATATGAATCTTCTGTTTTTTTGTTTTTTTTCCAGACTATGTGTATTTTGAAAACTCCTCAAGTAACCCGTACCTGATTCGCCGAATAGAGGAACTTAACAAGGTATTTGTTTTTGTGCACCCTGTAAATTGCATGCGATTTTTGATTTTGAACTTGCATGGCTTACATGTAGCCCTCTTTTCTAGACTGCCAATGGTAATGTAGAAGCCAAGGTTGTGTGTCTTTTCCGTCGCAGAGACATCTCCAGCAGTCTGAACAGTTTAGCAGACAGCAATGCACGTAAGTATTGGTGTCGCTATTTGATTTCTATTAAAAAGGTGAACAGGTCAGAAAAGATCCATTTAGGTTTGTTCAGTTCCACCTTCATTTTTGTGCATCTCAAGCGCTAGTTCTATCTTGAGATCACTTTGTGGGCTCTTAGTATTATTTATTCTGTTGTAGGTTGTTGCACATGATTGAGTTTTTTGGTTTTTTTTTTTTTTTTTACGTTTATATACTCACACAAAGATAAGCCCCTCATATGGCCAGGTTGCTTATTTCCCAAAACCGGCAGACTTTTGTCAGATAAGGCGATCTATAGCAAAGCAGCAGAAGTGATTATTAGGCGACTTCCTGTGCTGGCTGCAAGTTACAGTAGCTTTTATGTTCTAGGTTTCCACAGGCCAAGAAAGTAACTTAGTGGACAACGTTCTGATCTGCGGGGCATATGTTGGACACCCCAGCTCTAAAACATAACTTTCAACTGTCCCTGATTTGGTGTGACTATCTCTGTTTATCACATTAATCATCTGTCCTCTTTTCTCTTCAGTTGTCCCTCTGTTTGGTCTTATGTATAGACTGCTGTAATTCTAAATTACCGAAAGTGTAAAACTTTTTTTGAATCATAGTAGTAAATAAAGCACTAATGACTTATCATTTTTAAAGCATCAATTTGTGTAAGTAGGAGTGTGACCGGAATGAGACATCATCCTACATACATTATATAGTACAAGATGTTTCAAAACAGCGGTCCCCAACCAGTGGTCTACGAGAAAATTTTGGTGGTTCCCAGCTACGGCCAGTGCACCCCCCATCCAGGTCAGAAGGACCCCACTGGGGGGGTGCACCGGCCGGAGCCGCGGACCATGTCTCCTGTGTGCAATGCAGGCTCAGGGCGGTGGGCGGGTTGTGTCTTTGGACCTGCGATGGAAGAGTGGGCTGGTTCTGACATCATGACTCACTCTGGGGGAAGTGTTTTCCCCTTTGAGTGACACACGGCTCCTCACGCTAGCCTGGTCCAGAGTCCGTGAAATTAGTGTCCCGTGGGTTCGAAAAGGTTGGCGATCACTGTTTTAGAAAGTTGGAAGGTATCCAAAAAAACATGTCAGTAGGCTGCCATTGCATGATCCTTCAAATTCTAATTGTCTAGCTGTCTTTTAGATCTAGTCGCTTTCAGCATTTGGGATAATGACTAATGCACATCTGTTGGCTTAAGTTTTTTTTTGTAAACCTTTAAATAAGGGTTATTTAAACTGGTATTAAAATTAAAACATTAAAATTCTTAAGATTAGAATAAAGGTCCTGTTCTGAGGTGCCTTCAAAATCAAAAACACTGGGTGGTGTGCCTGGCTAAAAAGGGCTGGGGAGAACGCTGGAGCTTTTTTCTGCTCTTCTACTTCAGTTCATCCTGCAGAAGTCATTTAAAGAGATCATTCCGTATCTAAGCAAGTGTTACCCAACAGTAACTTCAAAAAACCTACATCTGTTCATGATTTGCAGCAAAACATACTACCTCAGTGTATGGCGATACACCTGCTATAAATGTTTTGCTACCTGAGCGTGATTTATTGTTCCTAAATCTTGTCAGAATCGTCCGCAAGTTTTTAAGGCAATGTCACATCAAGCATAGCCGCGCTTTATCTTTATTTCTGTATGTTGTGAGCCAGTATTACTGGGAGGGGCCAAACCAGATATTCTGTAAAATTTAATGTGCTCCTAAATGTCAGCATTTACATTACATTAATGTGGTACTGGTGAAAGTTAAATTGAGAGAAATATTTTCCTTTAAGGGTCAAAAGCCTTATAATATAGGTTAATAAAATGTCAGAAGAACCCTTATAAGTCTCTGGTTAGTAGGACCCTGTGTGGTTTATGCCTAAATCATTTTACAGCACACAGAATTGTCAATTTTTTTTCTGTTTTTCACACTTTTTTGTACAGGGGAGTTTGAGGAAGAGTCAAAGCAGCCAACTGTTGGTGATCAACAAAGGCACCAACTGAAACACCGAGAACTTTTTCTTTCCCGACAGTTTGAATCCCTGCCAGCAACACACATCCGGTAAAACCACATTACCTGATTATCTTTTAGAGGGCTTTGTAGCAAACATTGACTTATTGTAAAGTTGTTTTGTTAAATCCTTATGCAAATTTAGGAT
>NC_092866.1:39140579-39174373 GCF_032062135.1 Pyxicephalus adspersus | reverse complement strand
TTTTTTTTTTTTTCTTTTTTCATGCAAGTTTCATGCAATGGATACCCTACAGAGAAACGGTTATGATCTTGCTCGTGCCATGTCCACACTTGTCCCTCAGGGTGGACCAGTTCTGTGCAGGGATGAAATGGAAGAATGGTCTGCTTCTGAGGCCATGTTATTTGAGGAGGCATTGGAGAAATATGGAAAGGATTTCAATGACATTCGACAAGACTTTGTAAGTTCAATATTAATTTGAGTAAATTGTGTATTGCGGAATGCCATCTGTGTAGTATTTTGATTTCATTATTTAGGACCACAAAATGTAAAGGAAGAAATACATCAATGTTAAAAAAAAAATGCACATCTCAGGGCAGAGTAAACACTGCAATGTCATGCAGATAGCAAGATCGTAGGGTTTCTCAATCAGGGTTCTTCCAGAGGTTGCAAAGGATTCCTTGAGCAAAGGACATTTTGTGCCTCCTAAAACAGTAAACACTAGCACCAATTAATTTTTTTGCAATATGCAATGTTCCCACTAACCAGCAATGTATGAGGCATTCTTCCTGGATGACTGGAAAGTCAATCTATCAAAAAATTTTTTTTTAAAAATCTGTTAACTGCCAGTGTTAAGTAACTAGCTCCTAATGTTTGCTTTAGATATATAGGATATGATTGGTATGGTGTTTTTAAAGGTTCTTCATGCTTTTTTTTTTTTTTTTTAAGCTCCCATGGAAATCCCTGGCGAGTATTGTTCAGTTCTACTATATGTGGAAAACTACAGACAGATACATCCAACAGGTAAAGTTTGTCTAACTACACAAGATTGTGTGTGTTGCATTTATTTACTTGCAGTGCACAGCTCATTAACCTATGCAGAAAGCAGAGGTCTAGGAGTTGTGCACACCTATTTTTCTAGCTATCAGTAAGTTTGTCTCTGCCACAGGATCTTTCTATTAACTACTTCTTTTTGGATCAGCTACTTCTGGTGTGTCCATTAGAATGTAAAAGCCCATCATCTACCTTAAAACATATTAGTAGCCTATGTGTGTCCAATCAGTAATTGCAATGAGTGCTAATGCGGAATACATCTTGAAAATGTTTTCTTTCTCCAGAAACGTCTGAAGGCAGCTGAAGCTGACAGCAAGTTGAAGCAAGTCTATATTCCAACCTAGTGAGTATTACACATCTTTGTTTATCTAGTGTGTGTGTGTGTGTGCTGAGAGTTAATTAATAACTAATAATCCTATGTCTTGGTTTTAGCACCAAACCGAATCCCAATCAGATTATATCTGTTGGCTCGAAACCTGGACTTAATGGAGCTGGATTCCAAAAGGGTTTGACTTGTGAAAGCTGCCACAGTAAGTCAATATTTAGAGCAGACGTCTAAACCAACTGCCTATTAGAATAAATACGTATACAGGATTTGTTTCATATCTACATTCAGCTCTGAGGGCTACACTGCACTAAAACAACACTGTGCAGGAGGGAGAAACTCTTACCACAAGTACTTTACAGCCACAGTCTCTGCACAGTGGTATGCGTGGGGTCCTCCTAACATGCAGTGCCGCCTCTGTGCATCTTGCTGGATCTACTGGAAGAAGTATGGTGGACTTAAAACACCAACACAACTTGAGGGTGCAGCCAGGAATATTGGGGTATGTGAGCATATTAATAGCAAAGTCTTGAATGTAATCTGTAGTAATTTTTGTATTCTTTTATTGGGAAATAGAAAAGGTTAGAAAAAAGTTAGAGAGAAATATGGATCTTTTGTTACTGAATTACCTAAAATGACTTATTTGATGGCAATGTGTACATACATTTTCCTGTTCTGGGAATCGGTCACTGTAGTGTAGTTGTAGTAGTCAGTTGGAGTTCTTGGTAGGTGAAGGATTTCTATTAAAAGAACTGATGCAGTGCTCAACCCAGAAATTTTTTTTAACCTGGGTGGGATGAAATTGTAGGCGGGTGGAAGCCCCTGAATTGTGACCCAGCTCATCAGTAAAAACCCAAAAACAGCCGGGTGGCTGCTGAAAAATGCTGGGTGGTGGGCCTGGCTAAAAGGAGGGGGGAGGGGATAACACTCCAATGCTGATCCCATGTGCACATTCTAGATTTTGCAAGGTTTTGTGGATTGTTAAGGAGCACTGCTTTTGAAGCTCTCATATCCTGTCGCCACTTACTGCCTTAATAGTGAAGTCAGTCGCAAATAGTCTGCCAACCTAATGGCTGCAATGTGGATCTTGGGAATTTGTTTGTGGTCATGTGCCTGTGTAACAAGAATATTACTTCACTGATTCAGAGGAGCCTTCTGTTGATGTTAAAGGGTAAATAAATAGTTAAGATGTCTTTTTTTTTTTTTTGCCCTTGGTACCTTACTGTAGGTCTCTTAAAAACTTAAAAAAGTTAGGTTATAAAATACCTTAAATTTTATCTCAAAAAGTTGCAGTCAGCAGACTCACCCATCTTCACCTTTCTGCTAGCTCTAACAGAGCTGGCGGTTGCATCAAACTAACATCACTGAGCAGCGCTGTGGCTCGAAATTATATTTACTAATATTTCCAAATAATTTAACAGTCCCTGTGTTCTTAAGAAGTGTTTTTTTTTCGCTATGTCTGTGCCAGCTGCATGATACTGTGCACAGCTTATTCTCCATAAGCTCTAATTATTAAGAAGCAATCTCACTGACAGCCATGCAATACTGTGCACATACATATTTTCACCTATCTGGACATTTGTACCTTTTTTTTTTTTAGCTGCTCAAGCACCACTTAAACCGAAAACACCGCGTGGAACAAAAACACCAATAAATCGTAACCAGCTCACTCAGAGTCGTAGTTTGAGTGTGTTACCCACAAAAAGAGCATTTGAAGCTGTAAGTAATATATTGGTTCTCAAGGGAACAGATTATCTCAGAATCCGTTTTAAGTCTTGTGGGCACTGAAATGCCTTTTCCTGGACAAAATGTTTCTTGTGTATGAAAGTCTAGGAATAATTATCCTGTGAATTCTGCTGAAAGGGGCGATCAAAGTTCAGATTGTATGATCTACTGTACAGATCAGTATTTCTCAACCAGGGTTAATTGGAACCCTAGAGGTTGCTCGGGGTCTTTGAGCAATGAGCAATTTCATGCCTCTCAGGTCAGTGTAACTGACACCAATGATCTTTTTGCATTTCCTTATCTGTAAGGATGATAATAAAGGCATTTTTCTCACTGACCACCACAATACTGTACTGTAAACTATGGATAAAGAAAATATACAGGGGTTCCCTAAAACCTAAAAGTTATTTCAAGGGATCCCCTATGTTAACAAGGTTGTTATAGTCAATTTAAATTGTATGCCTCGGTTTTTATATAGGAAAGCTTAAGTGTTTCAGCCATGTTTTTAAGCAATACTGATACCCTAGCTTTGGATTTACCATTTGAATGTAGACCCACACAATATAAGCTAAACATTAAATTTTATTATCAGTGATTTTTTTTTTTTTTTTTTAATGTAAATGTAACTAATAGTGTTTGGATTATAACTACAGACTAATTATTTGGGCAGTTTTCTGTCTTTATCTGTATCTTTATTTGTGAATGTTTCCTACTGTAATAACAGGTAATGGTCTATTCTTTCTTGATTTACTGAGCAATATAATATATTTTGTGTTATAAAACTCATATATATTTGTGAATATTTTTCTTAATAATAATATAGGTCTGACATATATTGCAGTACATATAACCACTCCTAGAATTAGTGGTTCACATTTAGTTGAGTCCTCATCCTCTTAGATAAATCGACCAATTAGGTAATAGTATAATGTATACCAGATATCGAAGCTACTCTGGTAAGCCAAAGGATTTAAAATCACCCATTTCCTTTAGAGTACTGAGGGGGGAGACACTTCCTGCAGTTTACTCTATGGTTGCTTGATTCTTAGATAGATAGGTTTTCTTTGTTGTGATGTTTTATTTCATACATTGTATATACAATTACTTATATACAGAGTTTTTCTCTAGGTATCTGGGGTTGGAGTAGTACCTCCTTTTTCTGCCAATGGCCGCTCCTTCTCTGGTGTCCGTTCCAGCTCCCAGCCCAATGTTAAGAGGCAGAAGCTCAATCTTGCTGATGCCCCTAATCCTGTAGTGTTTGTGGCTACAAAGGACACAAGGTAACTGTTTTGCTCCTTGAATATATTTTCCCTAATAAAGCAAATCTACAGGTAGACTTATTTTGTTTAGGATAAAGCAGGAATGGGATTGCACCTCTGCTAGGTTTATATTGCGGTCTGTGTTTCAGAGTGGTTGGAGAGGTTCCCCTCATTTTCAGTCTGGACAGATACATATACATTTTTATTAGAGTAGGAAAGGATTAAAACCTCATTGTTTTTATTGCTGCCCGTTCCTTCCTGTCCTGATGCTAACCCCTTCCAGTTTTTGTATAGGTATCACAGTGAGGGAAAGTACTGCTGGTTATACTGACCTAAATCCACACTTTTTTTGTTTTCTTTTTTTAATGTCTGAACAAATACTGTAGACCTACTAACACTCATGTTTTACTTTTTGTCACTTTATATTTTTGTAGATGCTTACGAAAATCCCTGTCACACATGGAGATGCGCCGAGCTGCTCGCCGTCCCAATCAGCCCCTGAAGATAAAGCTACCACTGCCTCCAAGAACAGCCGTGCTTATACCCTCGCTTCCTGCAGCCCACCCTGCTAGCACAAGCGAACCTATTGTTTTGGAAGACTAAGAGACTAAAAACATCAGTTTCTATGTAGAAAAATACACCCTACACCCTTTACCCTTCTGACCTATTTCAAGCCAGTACACTTCACCATTACTTTAACAGAGACCGTATATGTGCTTGAGGATGGAAGATTTCCTTTGCCCACCTTCCTATCAAAGATGTCAACGGTCCAGATCCAGCTCAACTATCCCAACCTATCAGCGTTAGAGGCATGTTTTTGTCCTTTCGCTTTTCCCATTTACACTTTTCCCCACTCCCTTATTTTAATATATATATTTTTCATCTAACCTCCTTAAATTGTTGGGGGATACTCTTGCGCCCAGCTTATATCTCAACCCTTTTTTTTTACATTTTTCAACAAATGCCTACAAGCCAGAATTCTTTAACTTTAGGTTTTCAAACATGACCTAAGCTGGATTTTCCCAAAATGCTCACCTTTGACGCCGAACCTGGATTGCTTCTCTTGTATTGCACATAACCAGCATATATGGAGTGGTAATGCCAATCGTTGCGATAATGACTTTCATATTTAAAATGGATTTATTATCACATGAGTATATCTTACAACTCCTGCCCAAGGGAACACATGAATTATTTCAAAGTCCTATGTTGTGGCTTTATGTTCAATACAGCTTCTTGGAACGGGATGAATTTGGGAGCATGATTTTCTATGACCTCTATGATGAGTTATCTGTGTAACAAAGCAAGATGTGTTTACCTAAAGCGGAAGTAAACTAAAATAAATAATAAAAAAAAAACTCACCTTTACTTCCACAGATCCAGCAATCCCTTCGGAATTTTTGGGGGCTGGGTCCTGCGTAATTCTGGAATCTGCCAACATATTTACCCTTTTTCTGTCACCCAAACTCGCACTGCGCAGGCGTGAGATCGGGTGACGTAGGCTGCGGTAGAGGGGGAAAAGAATAGTGCTGATCTCACTGCACATGCGTGAGATTGGCATTTTCTTTTTTCCCCTACCTGAATACCTATGCAAATAGCCTAGTTAAAACGCAAGCCCCCTCCCCCCCACGCCTGGTTGCTTACACCAACAATCAACATGCAAATTTAATTATTTATGATGAACAGCCTGTTTTCATTATCACTACGTTTTTTGTTTCTTGATACAATGTAGGCAGCTAATAGCTGGTTTGGCGCTCTTCATAGCGTGGTAGCGGTGCTTACACCCATATTTGAAAGGGGAGGACCGAGGACACATGGAAGGGAAAAGAAAAAATTCTGGCTGTCCCACAGCCAGAAAATGAGGAATGCTCTAAGTTGTTCCCGATTCGTATGACAAGATAACAGGATGTAATTTCAGTATAGAAGAGCATGTACAACTGTACAATATGCAAGGTAAGGCTGAAGTTTTTGCTTCTGCATGATAATGAATGTTTTTCCCAGATTGCTTTAAAAAAAAACAAAACACTTGTTTGCCATTACAGTGCCTCAAGATTGGTACCCGCTGTCTGTGTCAATGGATTTGTTGCAGAACATAATTTTCTGTGAATTAGAAGCCTTATGCTGAAATGACTCTGTACATTACATAATAATAAAAGAAATACATATGTACTATAGGCCTGATTTACAGCAAGCCTTTTCTTCAGTGTATCCAGTGGGGGTATATTACTGATGAACATGGCAATGGCAATTAGAACTGGCAGTGGAATCAAGCAGCCTGCAGAGAATCTATAAACATCAATTGTTGGGAGGCTACGTACACACGTGCAATATTTATCTTTAGAAAACGAACGATTATTGATCGATCAAGAGTTACTCACAATTATTTTGATCGATCGTATAGTGCACAATTCAGTACATGCTATAAGGATACGATTGTTCAATCACAATCCACCAATAATGTACACACACACGTCGATTGAATGATGCAGGAAGTGACATGTACTGCAGAAACATCCACGATCATTGAGCGACTGTACACACAATAGATAGCGTCCTATTTTCCTTCGTTTCCAGCGACATTCCCCGTTCATTGTCGTCGTTAACTTTTTTTGTTATTGACGATCGGTAGTTGTTCGTTTCCAACGATAAATAATGCAAGTGTGTACATAGCCATAGTATTGTACATGATAATAGGGAGAACTTTCAATGAGCTAAGTCTGTGTTGGTAAAATAAAGGTTAGAAGAAAATCAGGCCAAATGCATTATAGGGAGATTTGTCAGGATTGCTTCTCCATACCATTAGCATTGCCAAGGCCAATGAAGAAGTTCTGCACAAATGCAGCAGGATCTAGTAGCCTTTTTCTTCAACTGAACATTTTTCTTTTTATTTCTTTTTAAATTAAACTCAATGAAAGTTAAACGAATCAAAATAAACTTTAAGAATAAAATGTGCAGAGAACTACATGAAGGCAGCTCTATCTATGAACGGGTAAAATGTCACTGTGTGCTCATGCTGGAAGTGCTGCACTGTCTAACATTGGAGTCAGCCCAGCGGATCCTGACTTAGCCAGTCCACACACCGAGCGCTCACCTCCTTGGCTCTTTGTCTTTTCATATAACTAATATGTATTACGTCAGCAGATGCTTATGAATATTCATTAGGCGCTTGCACCTCTGCCGGAAGCGTTGT
This sequence comes from Pyxicephalus adspersus, assembly GCF_032062135.1. NCBI lineage: Eukaryota > Metazoa > Chordata > Amphibia > Anura > Pyxicephalidae > Pyxicephalus > Pyxicephalus adspersus. The sequence goes on along the minus strand of NC_092866.1, from coordinate 39,167,064 downwards.
CTCGTGGTGACGTTTAATGTGTGCGCAGAAATTGTCAACATCATGGCTTCAGGGGAGGATGGAAGCTGCTCTCAGCTTTCCTCAGATATACAGCCTGGAGACCGAGGCAGCTTTCGGTGCCTCCTATGCGGCATCAATGTCCCGAATCGTAAGTGTTGTCTTAATGCTAACAGATACGTGTCTGTTTTTATTGCGTTGTCAGGATTCCAGCCATACCACCATTGGTGTAAAGCTGCTAGTTATTGGGGAGCAGAGACAATGTGGCGTTTACAGATCTTCTCCAAGAACACTGCAGCCCAGCTGACATACAAGACAATGACAGAGCACCTCAAGTTGTCTATATTTAGAAGAATATTTTAGTTTTGTCCTGATGGAATGGACAGGGAGCGCAGCAAATGCTAGATCCCTGCATGGGATTATGCCAGCGGAAATGATATTTATTGCTTTAAGAAAAAATATTTCTCTTTCTGGCTCTTGTTTTTATTTATTTTAGGACACCTTGTATGACCGGTCCTAATCGCATGCCAAGGGCCAGAAGAAAAAAACAGTTAATTCAGTGGAGATTTAGAAGCTTTCCCTTATCACGACCTATTTTATGTGGCAGGGTCTCTGTTTTGAGAGGACTTTAGGTGAATGTTGGTAATTTAGAACCGGAGCTGTGGTGACTAGGTTCTCTTCGGTAATATATTAACGAGATTTGTAATAGTAATCTAGTTTGTTTTGAAATATTTTAATTACATGTGTTAAGCCAATAAAAAGGCTGTGGCTGAATTGAAGTCTAATAGTGAGTGATAGTGTGTTTTATTAAGCCCCCTTAGCGGTAATCCCAAGTGTGACTCGGAGTGGATTTTACTTGCAAAAAGCTGTAATCCCAGTCACACTCGGGGTCGCTTTAACCTAACAAAAAAAAAGCCCACTTACCTTGCTCTGTCGGTGTCCCCCGTCATCCTGCTGGTGCCTGCAGGTCCTGGGGACACAACCTCCTCCTCTGATCTTCAGCGGCGAACTGCAGAGACGATCTGTGGGGTTTCCCAGTGACGTCAGTGCGGGCGGATCGGTGAGAAATTCAAATCATTTTGTATTGGATTCAATACAAAATAGCTGTATTGAGTCCCCAACACAAAGAGATTTTCATATATATATATATATTTATATTATATATGCTACTGTACACTTGCACTACATTTTTTTTATTATTATTATTACAACTATTTTTTTAACAGATTTTTGTGATTTTTTTTATTTTTTATTTTATTTAAAGTTTAATAATAAATTTATTAAATATTGGACATATTTCGGTGAGTTATGCCTAAGAATTATAGCCTACAATAAATAAATTTCCATTCAAAAAAAAAAAGTAACACTTTTTCCATGGAAATTTGGACAGAACCCTGGGAGGTTAATAAGTAATATAAGATATACATTTATTTAAGTTTGTTTAGTGAAGTTAAAGTTTAGGGATAAAAAATGTGATCTATAATCCCCTGGGGAAAGTTTACTACTCCTGTCATTTTCTGAACACCTCAGCAGTGACAGCCGTTTTTCCCCTCACGACAAATTTCTTCAACCACTTAAGGTTTTCAATTTCAATACATATAAATTTTATTTGAGCCTCAGTGACATGGATATATGATGGTAGGATTGAATGGACACAGCATGTACTGAACCGCGTTACTTTTTCTAGAATGATCTGTCACAGCCAATTACAGTGATAATTCAGTAAAATACTATTTCTGCCCTTTCTCCTGGTGGCTTCTTGTTTTTTATTGGTTACACTGCAAAGTATATGCACCATGCAGATCTTTTCCCAGCGCCATTGGGTCAGCATGTTTGGGGCAATTTTAGTTTTTCCCATGTGATTCATCTAAACCAGCATTCCACAGTATATATTCATTGTATAAGTCAAATACACAAAGTGACAGTATACAGCCTTATTGCTGTTTTTTCCCAATAGTGAATCGGTCACTTATGCCGTACTTTGAACTGTTGCTTCCTGATTTACTTATAGATTGATCTTCACAGCAGTCAAGTAGTCTGAAGTAAGACATTTTATGCATCTCACTTTTTTCGTCTATTTTCTTTTTCATTAATTTTGTTTGTTGTTTTGTTTCAATAGTGCATGGCAGGAAAAGCCGTTTCTTTGGATTTGTATTCATGATAACTTTTATGTCACATCCCTCTCAGGGGTACTCATACTAAAACCCTGTACACATGTTAGATTTCTGTTGCTGGAAAAGATCTACGGACCAGTGTACACATGCTAGATTTTTGCCTGAGAAGATCGCAATCATCCGTCTTAAACAAAAATAATTTAGCATGTGCATGTAATTGAAGAGAGGACGGAGTTGAATGGGCTCTGCTGCAGTGCTTTTGTGCTAATAGAAAATATAGGAACAGGAGTAGGGGGGTCACCTTGTCAACATACAGCTGATTATGGCTGTACTCTGGTAGGGGGTCTCTGGATTATAAAACTGGCTGCACAGAATTACAAATTTTTGACAGGAAAACTATATTTGTTTCTACTATGTATTGATCTGCTCACCTGTAGGTAAGCTTTGCAAAACAAAAATACTTCAATTAGGTAAATAGTACATTTATTTTCAAATATTTGTACATCAAAATAAGGAATTTAGTTAAAGTAGTTGTCTCCGTTGCATAATGTCCTATTTGTTTTGTTTGGTCTGAGTTGGTCTTTTGTTATTACAGGCCAGATTGAGACAGTAAAGCAGGATCAAGCTATAGTATGTAAATAATTGTTCAGTGGCACTAGGTTTTAGCTTCTGCGTTTATATCTCTTCTCTAGGCCCAAGCCTTAGTGATCACCTATGTGGGAGACGTCATACACGAATGTGTGAGGAGCGTGAAAAGCGCCAACAGCAGCAAGAGCGTAGTGTGTTTGTCAGTGGTTTCCCAAAAGGCACTACGGAAGAGCAGCTAAAAGATGTCTTTCAGCCAATATCATCCATCAGGAATATTGTCATGGACAAGGACAGGGTCAGTTTTTTTTTTTCTGTTCTGTAATGTACATATAAAAAAACAGAAGTATATCGGCATTAATACTAGTAGTTTTCCACAAAAATATAAAGTGCATGATTATAGCTATCTGAGTCATTATACAAAATGGCTTCTGCAGGTTTGCCTACAAGTTTTTTGCATAGCCCTGCATCTTGTTGAACTTTTTGTTAACCATAAATAGGGAATATTGATATTTATGCTTTAGGCTGTCATTACTGTATTGACAACTTTTAGGTATAATGTGGCTTGGTCAGATACTAGGTTCACTTTTACACAATATCTCAGAGTCTATTATTGCAGCCTAAAACTCATCCTTTTGATTACATGATGTGGTACATGAAAACGGTAGCTTATCAGCCTCATTTTAGTAAAACTATGCACGCCAACAATGCACATGCAAAAAAGTATGGGCTTTTATGTTATTCTGTTGATATAAGTAAATCTGCTTCCTTTTGTAGGGCCTTTATGCTATTGTGGAGTTTGAAAGTTCAGATGGCGTGAATGCAGCCCTTGAAGTACAAGATATTAAACTAGAGGGGCAACGGTTAAGAGTAAAACCTCGCGAAAAAAAAGAGTTCAAGAAAAAGAGAACTGGATCACGTAACTTGCAGCCACCTGACCCAGAGGCACTAAGCAAGGAACTTATGCACTGCAAGGATGTGAGTATAAATAAATGATAGTATGTGTTATGTCTATTGTAGAGCCACTTATGGTGGGAATATCCTGCTAATATACTGGGGAACAACACTAAAGAAAGGCTGCACAGTGACAGCTGGCTAGCAGACAGAATTAGTTGTAATGCAAAACCATGAGATCAAATTAGTTTGACAGTTTAAAAGCTGGTGGTCAAGGCAGGGAGGTGGCAAATCTAATCCAAAAACAGGAAAAGGTCAGGACAGGTGGCAGACAAAAGCACAATCTGTGAATAGTCCAGCCTTTACCCGAACTAGCCAAAAGCAGACAACCCCAATCAAACACCTTGAATCAAATGTGGCTGCATGCATAGGTTTACTTTAAAGTCTGCTGATTAGAATAAGATGTGGAGTTTGAAACAGGACCATGCTGCAGTACAAAAGAATGTATGGGAACTAGTAGTATGAATAAGGGAACTAGATGTCCACAACCTGCAAACACAGTGCAGCCACAGACAGATTAGCAGTGAAATGCAGAGGTTATCAAAGTACAATTACAAAAATGAACCAATTTAAAACTTGTTTTGCTAACCTCCTTGGAATTGCGTTGAATATACAGAATTGGGCTGATTTATCAAGCGAGTGTGTGGAAGCTCACCAGTCGCATATATGATCTGCTGAGCACAGCATATTACTGAGATCCAGTGGCGAGGGCGCTCTCACGCGCGGGACCTCCAGATTAGAGCATTGATAAATGATGCAGTGGTCGAGAATTCCCAAATTAAGGTGATTCATTTTCAACTGCACGATTTATGTAGATCTGTTAAGCTCAGATTATTTTGTATTGGATTGGATACAGGAGTTTGTATTCAATCCAATACAAAATGTGTTTGAATGAGTTTCAATTTGAATTTCCCGCACACGCGCCGTCGTCATCGCCGAGGGACACGCACACGCTACAGACGGAGAAGAAGAAGCTGGCTGGCTTCTTCTCCGCCGGCCGGCTTCTTCTCAGAGAAGGCACCCGACGCTGGAGATCGACGCCGGGGGACGACGCTGGCACACGGCGCTGAATGATCGCAGCGGGACCAGGTAAGTGATCGATAAACCTGAACTTTTCTCACTGTATTTTCATACAGTGAGAAAAGTTTGGGTTTATCGATAATTGTAATTTTTTTTAACCTGAACCAAGGTCGGGTTTAACGGTTGGGTGGGTAATAATTAGCACTTTATAATATGTCATCTCATCACACAATAGTATGAATGTTAACCAAAAAAATGTTCCAAAGCATTTTAGATCTAAATCAAATTTCATAATAGTTTGGCTTTAGAGAAATCACATTTTTAAACAAATTATTGTTGTCAAAGATGTTATAATAAAGGAACATATAGTGATTTCACTTGTTTGTGTGTCTGTAAAAATAGATTTAAAGGTATACATATATATATTTTTATTTTTTACTATTTTAACTGCACTGGTTTGGGGGGGGGGGTCACTTCCTGACCAAACAGGTTGTCAATTAGCTGTCCAGCTAAGTTGCATACTCATTCTAACACACCTGATGGTGATGGAAGGAGGTCCAGGTAGCCAAGCACAACATTTATTGACAAGCTCACAAGTGGGGTCAAGCACGCTTAGAAATGAACAACTGTTCTGTTGTTGCTCAACTTAATTTTGCTGTTATACTATGTTACCCTATCTGCTTCTTTTCTTTGGACCCCAATTTCCCTAGAATTTTGGCACCTTTGGCTAACCTCCCCCACACTAAAATTTCATTACTATGGCAAACGCACTGCCCTGTTACACATTACTGCTCACTTCTAACACTAAAACCCAATTTCTCTGGAATAGGAACGTGTAGGAAACTGAAAATATGTGGGGAACATCTGTGGATAACACCCCCTAATGTTTTATCACAATGGCATCATTGGAACATAAAAAAACTCTGCCTATCAAAACAAAATTGGGGTTCAGGTACTGGTGAGGTAAGTCATGGGTAACAGGGCAGCATGTTTTGATGGGCAAAGTTTATGTAAAAATGCCATGGTGATGTTAGCCACAAGTGTCCCCCACTTGCACCTATGATTCTGTTTATCTGCACCTCTCTGTTCTGGAGAAATTAGGGTTCAAGGTAGGGAAGCGGACAGTTTGATGGGCAGAGGTTTTTATGTTCTAATGATGCCATGGTAATGAAATTTTAGGGGTTAATACATCTGTTCCCCACTTGCACCTACATTTTCAGTTTCCTGCACCTCCCCATTCCCGATAAATTGGGGTTCAAAGAACAGAAGCAGAAAGGGCAGCATATTATTACAAATATAGTTTAATGAAAGGTAGGTAAAATATTTAGGGGGCCCAACCTAATGCATTTTGCTATGTAAGTGGCCCGGGGGTCCTTAATGTGCATTTTCAATTTTTGGCTCCTAGGTGCACTTTTTTTAAAACAGCAACCCAAATCTTAAACTTCCACAATTAGTAGCTATAAGAGTCCCCTGTGTGAAGCAGATCACATGCATGATGCTCTTTGTGTTACTTAGGTATAGCACTAGGAGGTGACATCTGAAGGTAGGCTAAATTCACATTGGCAGTAAGTTTGCATTTGCTGCGTTTACCGCTCACTTACTTCTCACCAGGAACCGCTGCTGCTTGAAAACTGCTAGGCCTGAAAAGCCCAGCACTTACCGCCTGTTACCAATCCCAGGTGCCCAGCACTTACCGCCTGTTACCAATCCCAGGTGCCCAGCAGTTATCACAGGTTACCAATCCCAGGTGCCTAGCAGTTTCTAGGAAGTAGTCCCTCAGGAGGGGCATTTCTTTTTACTTCTAATGTGAACTAAGCCTAATTTGTTAAGCCACATTGATCACAATATTACACTACTCCAAGGGATAAAACATGGACCTCTAGGGAGTTTGTTTAAAATACACATCGCTGTACTGTTGGGGCATAATACAAAAAATGGAAATATTGTACATTCTAACAAGCCAGGCATTAGAAAGTTGGAACAAAGTATAGGGTGCAGGTAGAACACTAACACAAAAGCAGGAGTTACTGGATACCTATGGCTTAGTTTCCTTCCACCTGGCTGAAAAAAATTCTGGGGAAAACACTGATGTAGTTTGAATGCCATTTTAGACCTTGGCCCCCACTTCCTCAACTCATGTTTTATTGGCAGCTAGATGTGCTGTATTGTATTTGTCCTGCTTTTCAGGCTGCATAAACACTGCTTGGCCTAATCTAGACATGTGTATGTATATGTATGAACCAGGAAAAAAAACCAAGAGGAAGAGAAGGCTGCACGCTTTCCTTTAAAAAGTCTTAAACTAGCTTTGAGCCAACCCCATGACATCAGAAATCATAGGAAAAAATAGGCAATATTTCCAATTTGAAGTAAATACGTGTTAAGCAAAAAACCCTCTTTGCCTATTTCTTCCTATAATTTCTCTTTTATATGTGTGTGTGTATATGTATGTGTATATATATATATATATATATATATATATATATATATATAAATAATGTATATGTGAGTGCACAGCACAAGCAAAAAAACCATACACACACAAAAAAAACCTTACCGAATGATGATGCACCTTCTCTGCAAAAGTGGCAGGCGTTTTTGAACTGCTGGGGAACACAGTTCACGAGCACATAGCGGGTTCGCATTGGCGCACAATAATGCCCATCAAACACCTGATTTTTTTTTATTATTTATTTAAAACATTTTTTTAATTTTTTGTTTAAATTGTACAAATATTATGGTATCTTTGTATTGGACTCAATACAGCTATTTTTGTATTGAGTACAATACAAAATTATTTGAATTTCCAACCGCTAAGTCCCGGCCGCACTGACTCATGTACCGGTGCCGATGTCACCGGAATACCCCGTACGACGTCTCTGCACTTTGCAGCTGGAGATCGGAGGAGGCAGACATGCTTTTAGGTACCCCGAGTCTGACTCAGGAATACCGATTTTTTTTTTTTTTTCCTCCCTCATGTAAAATCCATGTCCTGAACTAGAATATTATATCTCTGGGAGGACAGAAACACCTGAATTTTAATAAGACAATTGTTCTGTTTTTGGCTTTTCAACAGTTCACAGAAAGGAAATGCTCAAAAACACAATCACAATTCACTTGTTAAATTGTAGGTCTGTTGTATCACCCAAGGTAAAGATCTTGTGAGATTGTAAAGGAGATCACATAAAAAATGAATATATATATATATATATATATATAATATATATATATATATATATAATATATATATAATAAAACAACTTTTTTCTTCAAGAGAACCACATTTTCAGAAAGGTCAGATTAAAATATAGAGACCACACAGACACCACTAAATTTGCATGACATATTAAAAAAAAAACACACAAACACATGTAAACCCACACTTTTCATATAAAGCCAAAATATTTCAAAACTAGCCCGAGAAATATTGCATTAAAAAAATACTTACAAAACCAATATACAATTTGCACCTATCAAGGGTGAAAAACTGGAAATATTTATGCAAAACAAACATTTCAAGGTGGTAATAAACATGATATTGAAATGAAACAATATGGCTACAAACTCAATATTATAGCATTAACATTGACTTATGAATTGCAAGATGGACATTCAAAGTTTAAAAAACAAAAGCAACTATTGTGCTAAATGGTTAGCAAAGTAATTCATTCATGCATTGTAATTATTGTGTTGGAAAAATAGTTATAGTAACAAGAAAACCCTAACCAAACTAGAGCAAGTATAAGGCAGAGGAGAGTATAAATCTGTCTATAAACTGATGGTTTCTTGCAGGTGGAGGAACAGATGAAGAGTGTGGTCACACTGTGTTCTCCATCTCACCATGAAAGTCATCTTCGCGAGCTGCTTCTGTCACTGTTGCGAGAAAGCTTTACAGAGTTCTTTCCAGGTACCTAAATAACATTATCTAAATGTCTGTCAATGTTTGTGTTGCTTTTTGGATTTTAATCTTTTGTATGACAGGCTGCCAGCTTCACCCTTTTGGATCTTCAGTAAATGGCTTTGAGATCAGTGGCTGTGACCTAGATCTATATCTGGAGCTTTCAGAATCTGAAGAGTTAAAACTAGAGAGTGTGAAGGATGTAAGCTTAAAAGAAGATATTGATGATATGCAGAATGAGGACGTTAAAGGAGAAAAGTTATTATGTTTAGAAATGAAGGAAGTACAGAAAGATGATATGGATACTGAAGAGAATAATTCTGATGATGATGAGGTGAGATTTTAATCTATTTAGGTTCGTTAATGGTAAAATGTTGTCTGTCTATTAAGCACCTCAAGTGATTTTTATCATAATAATGGTATAATAAATTGAAAATAATCAGATAAACTTTTTTTCCTTTTACAGAATATTGTTCCTGGCCTGTCATTAAAGGGTCTTTCCAATGAGGAAATCCTTAATTTAGTTGAGAGAGTTTTACGTCAGTGTGTCCCTGGAGTGCATGGGGTTCAAACTGTTCCTTCTGCACGACGCCCAGTTATACGCTTCCAACACAAGGTTTCAGGGCTTAGGGGAGATATCACTCTCAATAACAGGTAACAAATATTTTTGTATGTCATATCATTATATGTTTTTATTTATAATTTTAAAATACAAATGTATCCTCCTAATCTTTGTTTTTTAACCTAGGCTTGCCCTGCGTAATTCCCTCTTTTTGCGATTTTGTTCTGACCTAGACCCTCGGGTCTCGCAGCTTGTGTACACCGTGAGATATTGGGCTAGAGTGAACGAGTTGGCCGGTAAGTATATAGAACTGTTGAGGGTATCAGAAAAGTTCACTAATGTCCTCCAGTTTAGCATTCTGGTAGATACGCACTGCCATTTTACACAGAACAGCCACTGCAGTTTTCAGGACAGACTTGTCACTGTGACTTGGTTATTTGTTTCTGGAGTAGTGAAAATCCTGCCCTGCATGTTTTACCAGCAGACCCATTTCATGTAGATCGCAGGTCACATCTTTTCTGCAGTAAGGTGGTGGCCATGGTCGGTTAATGCACTGTATGGAAAGAGCAGGGATGGTTGTGCAGTGGAGGAGGACAGAAAAAGGAGGCATTAAGAATGCACAGTAATGGGGGGGGGACTGCTAAGGTGTTTCAACATCTCCTTAAGGTTTCTTAACTCTGAATCAAGGGACAAGGGTATAGAGAGGTTAGGTACATGTGGGCATTAATAGTCTGGAGCAATGAATACCTAGACACTCTTCAGGGATCTTTGGCAGAGGCAGTAACCTCTCTGCAGACAGTCAGCATTAGGGAGTACAGTGGTCTGCCCAGAATTTTTTTTTCAGCTGGGTGGGGGAAAGCTGTTGCCAGGTGGTGAAAAAGTGGGTGGTGCAAGACACAGCAAATTTAGTGAATATCTATGTCAGTTATCTATGCCACAGGTATCCAGTAACCCCTATTATTGTGTTAGTGTTCCACCTACTCCCTATACTTTGTCCCAACTTTCTAATGCCTGGGTTGTTAAAATGTCCATTTTTTCAATTTGTTTAATAGTGTAATCCCATGTAGTAGTGTAATATTTTGATCAATGTGGTGTAACAAGTTAGGCTTAGTTCACATTAGCAGTTAAAAAAAAAAACTGGGCCATGTACGTCACCTGAGTGACTACTTGGCAACTGCTAGGAACCTGGAATTGGTAACAAGGCGGTACGTTACATAGTTAAATAGTAGGTTAGGTTGAAAAGACATAAGTCCATCAAGTTCAACCACTAGGAAAATAAACATATCCCAGATATAGAACCCTATAGGGCATAGTTGGTCCAGAGGAAGGCAAAAAAAACCCTGGTACAACTTGCTTCAACAGGGGGAAAAAAATTCCTTACTGATTCCATGAGGCAATCGGATGTTCTCTGGATCAACCGAATCAAATCAAAGTGCCAAGCTTTTTCAGGCCTAGCAGTTTTTTAAGCAGCAGTGGTTCCTCTGGCGAGAGGAAAGTAAAGAGGGGTAAATGCACCAAATGCAATCTTCTTGCCAATGTGAATTCAGCCTAACTTCAGATTTCACCTCCTAGTGCTAATTCTAGATAAAAAAAAACTTTAAAAAAAAAAAAAATTCACTTGATCTTTTCACAAACAGCCCAGTGAGTCCCATGCTTGCTCAGCTTCCCTCTTCTTTCCGGTGTTCACCATTCCCATTCCATCAAGTGCTGATCTCATTTGGCTTGAGATTGAGCACTTTTTTTACATTATAGAAAAGCCGCTGATGATACATTCTCGTTGCGCAAAAGCAGCAGCCCACAGCCACCTGGAATATGTCACACAAATATCCCAGGAGGCTGCAGATTTACCTTGCAGGCTTTACCACCATCACAGTAACGATGGAAGGGGAGGGGTCCTCCCCAAAAAAACATTTTTCTATTAAAAAAAAGAGAAATGTCACTCGTTATATAATGTAAAATGTGGTGTTGCTTTAAGAACATTGTGCATATGATAGCAGATAGGGGCAGTACAGCTAGTACTGCCCCCCTCCTCCATCACTGCCCATATTCAAAGCTGCCTGTGTAAAGTCTGTTTGTCATATTCAGCAGGCTAACAATTCATGGTGTTCAATCTTTTCAGTTCTCCTAAATTGTTGGTTGTAATGACTTAAAAGTTTTGGGGTACATAGGGGACTCTCATAGCTACTATTAACTAAAAAAATTGAAAATACAAATTAAAAACCCCCGGGGCCACTTACATACCAAGAAGCACTGGGGTGGGGCCACTAAAATTTTGACCTACTTTTCACAAAACTATAATTGTAATACTATGCTGTTCAATTTATCTGGAGAGGGGAGGTGCAGGAAACTGAAAATGTAAGTGCAAGTGGGGAAACTGAAAATGTAGGTGCAAGTAGGGAACAAATGTATAATCCCCCTAAAAAATACTTTGCCTAACTGTCCTCTTCCCTACCTTGAACCCTAATTTCTTTAGAACAGATAGGTGCAGGTAAACAAAAATACAGGTGCAAGTGGGGGACACCTGTGGCTAACACCCCCCAAACTATCATCACCATGGCATCATTACAACATAAAAAACTCTGCCCATCAAAACACGTTGCCCTGTTTTACATGACTGTACCCTTCTGGTACCCTAATTTTGTAATGATGGGCACAGTTATTTATGTTCTAATGATGCCATAGTGAAGAACTTTTAGGGGGTGTTGGCCACAGATGTTCCTCACACATTTTCAGTTTCCGACACCTCCCCAGGGAAATTGGGGTTCATGTGTTATAAGTGGGCAGTAATGTGTAACAGGGCAATGCATTTGCCATAGTAATTACTTTTAGTGGGGGGTTGGGGTTAGCCAAAGGTGTCCACCCAGTGCATCTACATTTTCAGTTTTGTACACCCCACCATTCTAAGGAAATTGGTATTTAAAGAAGATAGGGTAACATAGTATGACCGTTATAGATTTGTGACATGTATCAATTTAGGGGTCCTACTCCAATGCTTCCTGCTATGTAAGTGGCCCCGGGGTCCCTAATTTGCATTTTCAATTAGGGACTTCTATGCATACTTGCTTTTGAAACAGCAACCCAAATGTTGTATTTTCATACGTTTTTGTCAATTCTGATCCCCATAGCTTGAAAATTTTCAAAGCTGGGGTGCTGTGGTTACTTCTAACTTTGAGTGTTCCCTGGGCACCCTGAAAATTTCAAGTCATTATGACAAACAGTTTAGGAGAAAAGAAAATTTGTACACAAGGAGTTCAAGGGCTGCAGAATGACATGCAGTTACACACACAAACAGCTATTTTGATGCCGATGAGGTCATTACACATGCCCACTTTGAAATGCAAGTAGGACTAATTTGATACAGTTTCACGTACTCATTCACCTGTTTCACAAACTGTGTTACATTTCATATCAAATTATGATTTTACCAGTAATATGAGGTGTAAAGAAATTAATTTATTAGGTGGTGCCTGAAAAATCCGGTAAAGTATTTTTTGATTAAATAAATACAGGCAGCAAGGCACAGAGTTAGGGATGGGCAGTGGTGTAGCTGTGTAGAGAGGATGATGTGGGTGCATATGAAAGTCCCCCAGTGGCAAAATGAAACTACAATTTAGGCACTCTACTAAAAGGAAAGTCAAACTGTCCGTTAAAAACAAAACTTTAACTTAGCTTTTATTTTTTTTAGAGATGCTTACAGCTGCCATTGGTAAGCCTTAAATAGGATGACAAGAACCTTTTGACAGCACTAAACTCAGTGTGTTATATCTACTGTACATCTTGGAAATTTTTGCTATAAAGAAAATGAGCAAATTCATTTTCACTAATGCATCTGTTTTTCTAACATTCAGGTAATCCATTAGGAGGGGGCCCCCTGTTAAATAATTATGCATTGACATTGCTTATTATTTTCTTCCTACAATCAAGGAGCCCTCTGATTATTCCCAGTCTAAGGCAGTTGAAAGAGATGGCTGGTGAGTGTGTTCCAAAATTTCTATTGCTGATAATGCATAGCATGTAGACCTGTTTCAGCAGTGGCCATGTTTTTGTTTCAGGTGAGGAGGCCACACTTGTCATTGATGGCTGGGATTGCACTTTCCCCTCTGATCCTACACAAATACAACCTAGTAAAAATGAGAAGAGTCTTGGTGAGCTATTCCTCCTTTATTGCTGTGTTATATTGAGTTGGAACTTGGACTAATTAGCAACAAACTGAACAAAAAACAACTGTGAGGGATTAGAATTAGTTAAAGTTCAATTACAAGCTAGTATTATTCCATGCATATCTAGCACTAATAGTGCTATGAGTAGCATTATGTTGTAGTTTGGTTGCCCACTTCCCTGGATCTTACAGGGGGTATTAAAAAAAAGCATTGCTCTCATTAAATAATTACGTTTTGTTATTTTGCAGGCCTGAAATGAAGGCGCACCATTTTTTTTAGCTGTATTTACTCAATGCAACTAATACCATCCAAGTGAAAGATAAAATGGCAACAGTTTGAAAAAAAAAATATGAAACGGACACAAGAATACAGATGCTTTAATTACAATCTGAATTCTGTTTGGATACTTCTTTACCAGCTTTGAACATTTTTCCTGCGCTTCTTTTCAGAACTGTTGAAGCTCAGTCAAACTGGATAGTGACTGTTAGTGGGCTGCAATTCAGATTCTTCTACAGAGTAACAGTAGGGTTTAGTTCTGGGCTTTGACTACGCCAAGCAAGGACATTCATGTTTTTCTCCTTCAGGCACTGTGTAGTCATTTGTGCTGTGTGCTTCAGGTCATTGTCATTTTAGAAGGAGAAACTTCTTCCCATTTCTGGCTGAGGGAAGCAGGCTTTCCCTAAGAATGTGAACTCCAGAGCCATTTCAGGTTTGCTGGATCACCCAACATCTCAGATGAAAGTGTATCCTCTCCAGCCTTGGAGAGCTTTATTAAATCAGGCCCATAGTTGCCATGCCACAGGGCAACTGTAAAAGAATATACCTGGAAAGGAAGATTTTGATTATAGAGGTGTGCTTGGTGTCCAGTGCAATAGCTTTATGTAGTTTATCATTTAATGTAGTTTTATCACTTCTAAAAAAAATGTTACTCTCTTTTACCCAGGTTGTCTTCTGTCTGAGTTTTTCACCTTTTATTCTACAATGGATTTACATTCAAGCATCTTCTGTCTCCGAGATGGTGGAATTATCACCCTGCCTTTTACCTCTCCACCTCCATCCTGGGCTGAGGGTTTTCGCCTGAGTCCATTCAACGTCCAGGATCCATTTGAATTGGGTCACAATGTGTGTAGTAACGTCAGCACAAAAACAGCTCGGCGTTTTATTTCGCAGTGTATTATTGCTGCAAGGACTTGTTGTTCACCTGTTTATCGTCTACGGTCTCTATCCCGACCTTGGGGCATAATCCCATTGTTACTACCAAATACTTCTGAGGGTAGTAAGAAAGAAGGGATAGAAATCTCCATTCCATTAACAGGAACTTCACTGGAAGTTTTGATTTTGGCTGTCAAGAGAGTCCTAATAGAGGTATTGTTATGTAGTTGTGTGGAGGAAGGTTCAGAAAATACAGAAGGGGGGATAGGTAAAATAGAGAGAAGTGGAGATGAAGGTGAACAGGCAATGTCACACATGGAGGCACTTAATATTGGCGATGACAAGCCAGAGTTGAAAGCCGAAGAATTAAATGAAATTGAGGTAAAATCAATCAAAGAGTCATGTGGGAGGAAACGAGAAAGCGTAGAGGAAAACCAGAATGAAAACAAAAGAAGGAAGATAGAAGATACAAATGACAATGCTATTGTGATCAAAGAAATGACTATTCCTGAACAGAATGTTCCTAAAAAAGGACAAAAAGCCAAAAAGATAAAACAGCTTGCAAAGGAAAATACGACCCTCATGAGGATTAATGTATGGCATCAGGTGTGGGAAGGTAGACGCAGACAGCGGAGAAGCAAGTTTGGAGAAATAACAAAGAAAATAGAACTTGAGACAGCAGTGTCCCATGCTTTGTCTTCTGAGACCGTGGATAGTAAGCCATGCAAGCCTTTAATGCAAATAACAGTAAAGACTGAGCTGACCAAGGAAGGAAACGCACAGCTACACCTTACTCCAGAGGTAGATGATTATCACTGCAGCACCAATTTCTTACACTTTTTAAAGGTATTTTTGCCCCAAATGGTGCATGAAATTTTAAATTCTCACAGCTGAGCTATTTGGGTGTTATAGAAAGAATTATTGTCCTGGAAAGAGATAAAATTATTTTTTCTCCTCTCCAATTCCTTGACCCAATAGACTTTACCAGTCTGTATAGTGTAAATAAACTTTTATAGGATGAAAAGGCGTAATATTGTGCTTTGTGATGTTTTGTGTTCTGTTTTTCTGTTTTTTTTTTTTTTTTTTATGACATTAAGATGCCCACATACTATAAACTCTGTTCCAGTTGTGATTTTGGATAATATTTTAAAAATAAAGGACAGAGGTTCTTTTTCCTATATTGATTAGGTATACTGTCTTTATTGCTGGTCGTGTCCCAATTTGGGATCACATCTTGTCTTGGTGACAGGTAGTAACTATGTGTAAACCCCTCCCCCACAATCCATAATTAAAATTCTTTCGAGTATTTTAACATTTCTGTACATTCTACAAAACTAAAAATTTGGATGGATTTGGTGTTTCAGACTTTGGCTCTCATTTATCCAAGGTCTCCAAGGCTGGAATGGATCTGGTCCAGGATTGAAAACATTTGCTAACAAATAGCAAATGACTTTGAGAAATCCATTCCAGGTTTGCTGGATCACCCAGCTTTACTGATGAATGTGTATTCTCTCCAGCCTTGGGGAATTTTATTAAAACAGGCCCTTTGTTCTTTTCCCGAAACAAGGAGCTATTCTCCGAATTAAAATTCAGCTCTGCTTACTTAGAAAGATATAATGGTGTTTTATAAGTGTCTTAATATAGGAGCCCGACACCAGTTGATCAGAGATTGCCCAGAGATTGGAGTTCAAACTGTGGGTGCTATACATTCCCTGTATAGTATATTGGACTGTGGGCACTATACACTCCCTACGTATTCCCTATATTTACTTTTATATATAAAAATGATCTAATATTTTACAGAACAGATGTACTTTGTTTCAAAATTTTTATGGAAAATTTCAAATA
This sequence comes from Pyxicephalus adspersus, assembly GCF_032062135.1. NCBI lineage: Eukaryota > Metazoa > Chordata > Amphibia > Anura > Pyxicephalidae > Pyxicephalus > Pyxicephalus adspersus. The sequence continues at coordinate 39,150,777 of NC_092866.1, read as the reverse complement.
AAGTAAACAATACAATTACACAACAAATTTGCATAAAATAACAAATAGAAAAAATTAAAAAAGGGGGGTGAAAGGGCGAATAGGGGGCTCAAAAGACGAGCGCCAACCAGTAACCAGATATCAGTAGAATAAACATATCAAATGTAGTTTAACACCTCTTAGGTTACAAAGTCTAAATACAGCAGGCAATAAATTAGTTTTTTAATTTTGACAATAAAAAATATAGTACAATAGTACAATATTAGCGTTATTCACAGATTTAAAACTTGAGGTATACAGGCATATCAAGTTTAGAGTGAGATCATAAAGGTTGGCGGGTAGAGGTACCTTTTAATCATTCATGTAAACAATTAAAATTGAAGTCAAAATTAAAAGAAAAATGGGCTGGGGGGGGGGTCAGGGTCCTCTGCTTGAAATATACATGATTATAATCTAACCACAGGTCCCATGTGTTGTAGAACTTGTTAAGGTTGTGTTTAAGAGTACAGGTCAATTTGTTGTTGACTATTATCCAGTAACTATATCCTCTAACTGGGAAAAAAGAGCACACTCTACTTTTCCTCAGGATGTTTACCTGGGTGACAGAGCATATAAGGTTGAAAATCGGGATTCAAAATCTCTGAACCCTAGGACATCTTCACCAAGCATGGAGTACAGTGCCAGTGTGACCACCATCCTCAAATTCAAGAGAGAGATTGGCTTTATGGATCCTAACCTGGGACCAGGTACCATCTCATCAAAACCTTATAATTGCCCTCTATTATTGAAGTGTTCAGACATATTTTGGAAATGGACACTGATAGGTCCTGCAATTCTTGGGCACTCTGCTCCACCTCCAAATCTGACTCCCATTGTTTCATATAGGAAAGTTTCATATAGGAAAGTGAGAAGAGTCTTATACTACCAAGATTCTCCCTTTTGGATGCTGTTTTTTGTTTTTTTTTAAATCCCGTACTCTGGTAGGGTGGATTCAACCCTTTAAGTTTTTTTTTAAATAAAGGACCTGTTTTGTTGATAACAGAAAACTTCTGTATATGGAAGGGAGAGGCTCAGAATAGCCTTGCCATCAGGAAAAATTCATATTATGAAAAACCCTTTGCTGCACCACCCAGAGAATTGACCTGGCTCACAACCTGGAAGAAATTCAGGAATATGCCATAGGGGAGTAAGTGGAGCATGGGCGGAGTGCAGGTTAAAATTAGTTTTTCGTCCATCCCAAACCGAAAGAGCATATGATAGTGAAGGACAGAGAATCGCAGGTTTCTTAGAGGAAGGGATCCACATAAGGACTTTGACCGGTTATGAAGGGCAGGCCAGGGCCCCCAGGCCAGTCCATTGTGGTCTTGAATGTGGAATAGTAGTCTTGCTTAATGCTGCGATTTGGGCTGCTCTGTGGTATAAAATTTTTAGGTACACCCAATCCTCCCATTTTTAAATGTAAGTAAATAATAAATAATGTAAGAGTAAATAATGTAGTTGCATTAATGAGGTGAAGTTTGTCTCCCCAAACAAATTTGATGGTATTGTTTTGGATATTCTTTAAGACCAGCCTGGGTATAGCAATAGGGAGGGTGTGGAAAAGATAAAGTAATCTGGGTAAAGTGTTCATTTTGATTTCAGCTATTCTGAACCAGGAGGCGGGGCTAGAACGCCATCTATTCAGATCTCTAGCTATTGCACAAAAGGGGTGGGTAATTGGCGTAATGGGTAATGAGTACAGATCATGGTGCGAAGAGGTAATATGAATGCCTAGATAGGTGATTCCTTTGGGTTTCTAGGTGAAGTCAAAATTATCAAGTTGAGTGACTGTTTGGGGTCAATGAAATATTTAGGGCCTCCAATTTGGCTCTATTGAGTTTTAGACCTGACACCTGTGAAAAGGAGCTCAACATTTTAAATAAGTATACAAGAGGAGAAGTTATACATATTAAGATGTCAGCAGCAAAAAGTCCACATTTATGTTCTATAGGACCACATCGGATGCCCTTGATGTCGGGATTAAGCCTTACAGCTATTGCTAAGGGTCCAATAGCTATAATGAAAAGTAAAGAGGAGAGAGAGCAGCCTTATCTGGTGCCTCTGCGGATATTAAGGGCGAATAGTGTCCTTTAATTGCTATTTTGGCGGAGGGGGAGGAATATAGAGAGGATATATTCTGGCAAAACGCTAGGCCAGGGGTCGGCAACCTTTTGAGTCAGAAGAGTCAAAAATTATAATTTACAAAATTTCAAAGTTTTTAAAGAGCCACAAAATTTTTTCTTGCCAACAATAAATAGTACTCGCATAAATAAAGTTTTTTGATAAAAAAAAACTAATCTATTCATAAGAAAAAATATCTATTTATTCATATATAAGTAGTGTTTTTCACAATAAATATATATATATATATATATATATATGTATTATTATATATATATATATGTACATACATAACTTTGAATAGATAATTCACTTCTAACTCTTTTACTTGAAACAACAAACTATACGTCACAGCCAAAGCACTGGTGAAGACGCCAAATTGTCTTGCGTCGAAAGCGAATTAAAACCTACATAGAAACATCTGATGACGGCGTCATTCGAGAGCTTCCGACGGACTGACGACAGTGACAACGCGTGTCACGGGGGAGGGGTGCGGTGAAAAGCGAGTACAATGGGCTGAGAGATAGAATCGGTGCCTAATCCTCGTTAATCGATTCAGAACGATTTTGAAATGTTTTTTTTTTTGATAAAATAAATATTATTTGCCTATGGAACTAAAGAGCCGCATGTGGCTCGCGAGCCGCAGGTTGCCGACCCCTGCGCTAGGCCAAAGCCCATTTTAAGTAGAAAGGCCTTTCAGATAATCCCATGATAAACTGTGTGTAGATCTAATGAGAGTAACATCGCTTCTATTTTTGGCCCAGCATCCCAGTTACCATTTACAGCTGAAATCAGGTCTATTGTACGTCTAGTTTGGTCTGGGGCTTGACGATGGTGAAGAAATCCCACCGCGTCGGGATGGATGGTCTAGGGAGGAACCTAGGCGAAGGGATAGGATTTTCGTCATAATTTTATTATCCCAATTTATTAGGGAGATAGATCTATAACTAGAGACTTCAGCATGGTCTTTGACAGGTTTGGGGATAACACTAATTAAGGCTTTATTATCTTCTACAGGTACTTCATTTTCTTTGCGAAGGAAATTGAAATAGTCTGAAAGTTGATTCGCTAATATCTCGCTAAAAGTCTTCTAATAAAGCTTGGGTAAGCAGGGGAACTATTAGTTTTAACATTTTTTATGACTCCGAAGACTTCCTTAGGAGTAAATTCTTTAAGATTTTAGCATGGGATTTAGGTAATCTCGAAATTGGGAGCCTAGAAAAAAAATGTTTCAATTTTAGAACTATCTTTGGACTTCTGGTAGAAGCTATGAAATGCTTCCAAGACCAATTTTGGATTTTGTGATGATCTTCCATTGCCCAGCTTAATTTTTGAAATCGCAGTTGTTTGTGCTCTAGGATTTAGTTTATTCGCTCGGAGCATGCCAGGTTTGTCATCCCAAGTTGGAAATTTGTCTGGCCCATTTTAGTTTTTTTTTTTCTGCCTGAGGCAGAGGTTTAGTTCTATGAGCAGGACTTAAATTTGGTCACGTATATCTATGTGGGGATTCTGCTTTTGTTGTATTTGTAACTTGGATGGTGGTTGTTTTTGGTCAATGAGGAGTGTGGCTTGTTTTTTAGGTTTGGTACCCAGGGATATAAATTGGCCCCCAATATGGGCCTTATGGGCCTCCCAATTAGTAGAAGGTGAAGTATCAAGTGGGTCATTAAATCTAAAGTATTCTTTTAATTGATTACCAATAGTCTGGCAGTGGGTGGAGTCACTCAAAATGGATTAATTAAGCCTCCAATGTGATTTAAAGTTTTTGGAGCCGTTGTGTCCAGCGTCGATCGCTGGACAGAAAAAAAAAAAATACCTTCTCCCTCCGCTCCTCCGGACACGTCTGTACTCTTCTGTCTTCAGCCGGCGAGTGCAGTGACGATCACCGGGGTTTCCCGGTGACGTCGCTGCATGCATCGGCGCGGGAGGGAGGCGGGGCGGGAAATTCAAAATTTTGTATTGAGTTCCTTTGCATTGAACCCAATACAAAGAAATCCTTATATAATATATATTTAACTGTATTATATATATAATATATAAGCTACTGTACATTACATTATACACTATTTCTTTTAAAACTTTTTTTAGTTTTTTTTTAAAGATTTTTTTTTTAAAGTTTTTTTTTTGTTTTATAAAAAAAAAATTTATTATTAAATTTATAAAATTTTGGACATATTTCGAGTTATGCTGTAATTCGGTGAATTAGAGCCTGCAATCCAAAATAAATTTCCATGCAAAAAATGTAACACTTTTTGCATGGAAGTTTGGAAAGAATTAGAATACCCGGCGTTCGCGTACACGTCCCTCGGCGATTCCTGATGATGTCCGTGCGTGTGCCAGTCGATGGGGGTCGTAGCGGGAAATTCAAATATTTTGTATTGGATTCAATACAAAGTTCTGTATCCAATCCAATACAAAATAATACAAAATATATTTATGTGGTTTTGTCTATAGGTATGTGACGTTGGACGGTTGGACACTAGGGAGGTGTTTTAGAAAAATATATTATTATACAGTATACCGAAATATCGCATTTTCAGTATTTTTCATTTATTTATGTACTCTTGTTTAAGCTGATTTTTGTGTATTTTAATTTTATTAAAAGTATTTTTTTTTTTACATGATTGTGTGTTTCAAACATTTTTTATATTCATGATATCTACTAGAACCCTGTTCAGACATATTTCTGTAAGTTACAGATCTACAATTTAAAAAAAAAATTCATTAAAACCTGGTACAGAAACCTAGACATCAGTGTAACGCCCAGGTGGTTAAAAAACTCTTGGCAAAAAAAACAAAACAAAAAGAGTCAGAAAATCCAAACAAAAATGGGAGCTGGATCTTCATAACTAGCATACCACCACTCCATGGGAGGCCATGTTTGATCCCCTCTGGTATTTTTAACTAGTATAACAGGTTGAGTTTGAATTAACCAAGCCAGAATAGCAAACAAATCAAGTCAAATCAAAAGGTCAATATCCAAAACAAAATTATTTTAGCAGTTACACTGCTAAATATACACTCAATGGAAAAGGATATGTTTAATGTCCACGGCCAGACATTAATTTAGGCAAGGACCGTTGTACTTTTATAACAAAACTGATGTATGACATCCCCTTTGCTCTCATAGTAAATTTGGCAACCATCAAATCTCAGCTGCAGCCCTGTGCCTCTCTACACTGGCAGTATATTTCCCACTACCTGTGCAGTGCCTCTGTTGTGCATTACATTCTTTTAAGAAGTTAAAAAATGGATTACACACTGTTCCTATATTACAATAACAAGATTTAAATGTATCTCTTCAGCTTGAGCCACTCTGGATACATAAATAACACCAATACAGATTTACTGTTCCTGTTTCGGAGATAACCCAACACTGTTTTTTTTTTTTGCTCAGGCTGGACCTGACAAGTGAAGATTTGCTTTGTTACTACTAAACATGTACTTCCTTGTATGTGAAGTTGCCTCATCCCCCAGTGTGGGATCCATGATGTCTGTGACAGCTAGACTCAGAGTGAGTTCCAGTAATGGTATCACTGTGCATCTTCTTCTCCATCTATCATGTAAAAAAGCAGCATCCTTCCTCTACCAATTTGTTTGTTTCTCCTTTTCACAGAACAAAGTCCAGAACAAGACTTTGTAAATATTGAGTAAACAACATCTGCAGGCAGTTTTTCTCCATTTTGCCCCTCTTTAACTGTCACAATTTAGGCAAAACAAGTGGCTCTCTGTTTAGGTAGACTGCCCAACAACATGCAGGACAAATGTAAGTGCTTCATCAAACGGAAATCTAATATTTTAATAAGCGGGAAGTGATAGGCTAAATAAGTATACTACTACCACATGTGGAGGCAAGGGTGAGATCACGTTTCCCAATGTATTTTTCAGGGCCCTGGCACACCAACGGCCCATCTGATTTTATAAAAGAAAAAAAATCTAGAAAAAAAGTTTCGAAGAAATTATACTGATAATGTATCTGCAAGTGGTGCACTGGATCATACATGCATTCCATATGCACAAATAACTACCTTTTACTTAAGATATGACAGCTGCACAAACTAAAACTTTTAAGCCACCCTCCCACATTCCCTGAGGCACTGACAGCTTCCAGTCCCTGGAGATGAAGAAACATCCAGACTGACAACCACACACACCCATAAAGATGATTACTGTCATACTTCTATTAAACTTAATTTTGTCATTTTTTTATAAAAAAAAAAAACAACTCTCTTGATGTTAGTTTTTGAAGCTGTAAGCATGTTAGAATAATAATTAAAGGATAAACTTGACTGTCACAATGCAAAAGCTGCACAGACAGCTTTAACAATATGCTAACGCATTGCTAGCAGCTCTTGGCAGGTACCACTGGCTGCCCAAGTATACCTAATGGGTTGGAATCATGGGGCTTCTGTGTGCCAAACTACGCAGAATTAGGGTTAGAAGGGTAAAGAAATGGAAAATGATCTTTGATGTGCAGGTATCAGAAGTACTGCAATCAGATTTTTGTTTTATTTGACTTCTAGGAGTGTCAAAAACCTGTGTTTTCTGCTGAATGCTGCAGTTTCTTCATTCCCCCATCACTACAGAGGATACAGCCACAGCCCATGACAGGGCATGGGCCCGTTCTGATTGCTGAGGTCTGGCAGAGATTACAGAATTTGGTTCAAAGCAATGATAGCAGACATGGGGGATAAAACTTCAAAAGCAGGAAGATGACAGGGTAACTTTTATACTGTAAGAGCAGTACACTTCAATAAGTTTTAAACAACGATGGTAAAGACTTTTAAGCTTTTCTAAACCTAAAAGAAAAAGTGTAATGAAGTGCAGCTTACCAGTACTTAGATGTGACTGTTGTATTGTTTTTCTTTGAAGAACTTTTCCTCCTTGCACAGTTCCCTTGTAGCTACATTTATTTCCCTATTGTATCTGCCTTCATTCATCTCTATCCCATAGTATTAGACAGAATTAGCACTTTACAGATGAAAGTATATACTCTCCAGGCCAAGTGTCTCCAAAGAGTACTCCCATGCTCTGCCCTAGTTCAGCGGTTGCCAACTGGTAGTCCGCAGCTCAACTGGTAGTCCGCAGTGGGCGGGTTCTGGCAGCATGACGTCACACGGCTCCCTGTGCATTCGCAGTCCATATTCTGTGCATTTAGGAGAGAGACCAAAATGGAGCTGCAACTGCTACAACAAGGTTTATAGTAAACAGTTTTAAAGTTATGAAATCAATTATCCTTTAAAGCCAACAGTTTTGGACAGATGGCAACAGTTGTAAAATCCCCATTAGCCTATTTTGGGGTGTCTATGTCCTGCTAGAGAGATTTCTTTATTCTTGCTGTCCTAGAGAAACTACCGGCAATGGAAAGTTGTAATCAGAAGATGACTTGCTCTGGTGACAATTACAAACTTTTGGGTGTCCACCCATTGTGTTTTAGGGACAGTGATGACCACCAGGACAAATGGAGGGATGCATGAATCACTCCAGCAAATACACAGACATCATTCTAAGCCAGTGTTTCTTGAACCTTTTCAACCCTGGGGAACCATATGAAATAACATTCAGGTCTTCAGGGAACCCCCACAATAATTACTATGCCTCACAGTACATTAGTATGGTGGTCAGTACATTATTAGCATCATTTGGCATGATGGGCCCTCCTCCTTAGGGCCCCCATCTTGCTGCACCCATACAATGGATCCCAATAAACTTCAATGAGACTGTCAACCTTGTGGTAGCATTTAAATGAAAAATACCATCAGTGAAAAAAATACAATGTGGGCCACCTTTAATCATTTAATAAAAATTATATTTCAAATTTAAAAAAGAAAGGAAACTTGAATGTGTGATTGGGCTTTACTATAGCCTACAGATCAATTAGGAGCTTCTGTGATACTCCAGATCGGATCTTCACATTCTCTTTTACAACTCGGATCGTAATTATCTCTGATTCCTCACACCTGATAAGTATGACTCCAATTTAGGTGTCTCAATCAGGAAGACGCAGCCATAAAATCAGGATATCTTAGGACTGGAGCTGGGTTTCCTGCATGCAATAAACCACAGAAAGGACGATCACACGTCAATTCTATGCCAAGGTTTTCCAGGTGACACTCGGTGACACACCACAAGACACACACCACAAGAGTCACCAGCAGAGCAGGGAGCTACCTCTAGGTGGCGCCTATGAAAAGCTGCTTTATAGCACGACAATCTTCCCTTACGGCCACTGTGAATGTCAGCACGTTTGCTGCGCGGCTCCTCCCTTTCTCCTCGCATGAAGATGGCCGGTGGGGTGAGTAGTGACGGGTCCGGGGAAATCTTACAACATCGAGCGGTCAGAGTCATGGTCAAGTTCTCAGAGCGGGGGGCTTAGAGCCGGGATGTCTCCTGCAACTAGCGGAGGGTTTATTATGTATATTGGAGCTGTACGAGAGGAGACGTACTCGGCAAATGTGAACACCCCCTCCCGGAACTGGCAGTACGTGAGGGAGAGGAGCCGGGTGTCATTGTGTGTCTGTCATACCGGACCTCTCCGCTCTGACAGGCATATTGTGCCCGAGAATAGGGTTCCGTCTTCTAATTAGACTCCTAGACAGGGCTCAGATATGTCAGGTGTAGTATGATATTCTACAGGCTGACCATTTGTTACAGGGTCTATGGGCTCTGTAATGTCTCCTACAATCCTCAATTCTACACACAGAGACGTGATATTCTATAGTATAGTCATTGTATGATTGATGTTGTGTGTCAGAATGTTTTTTTTTTTTAACTTCATTAACAAACTACACTTTGATAGAATTCTGCTACTAAAAAGGAACCAGTCTTGTGACAACAGCAGCATCCCTTGGTGAAATGGTATTTTTTTTTTCTTTTGTTTAGACATCTACAGAACTTTCAGATCAGCATTAGTGTGTGTATTTATGTGTATGTGTGTATGTATATATGTATGTATGTGTGTGTATATATATATATATATATATATATATATATACACACACAGTGTTCAACCCAGAAAAAATTTTAAGCTGGGTGGGAAGAAATTTTAGGCCAGTGGCAGCCCCTGTATTATGACCCAGCTGTTCTGTAACCACCCAAAAACAGCCGGGGGTACTGAAATGTGCTGGGTGGTGAGCCCAGCTAAAAGGGGCTGGGGAGAACACTGTATATCTATCAAGACTGGGCCCTTCAAAAACAAAATGTCCCTAAAAAAGATTAGGCTCTGCAACTCCAGTCTGGGTTCTTTAACAAGACCAGGCTTTACAACAAATTTAGAACCCAGTACTAAAATACACTGTGCAACAACAAGGCTGGGCCTTTAAAAAAGACAAGGCCCCAAAGCAAGATCAGGCTTTGCAACAAGATCAAGAACTCCATCAACAAAACCAAGCCTGAAACAAGATTAAGTTCTTCAACTACAAGACAACCCCCACCAAACAGCACCAGGCTTTGCAACAACAAAATCATGAACTCAAACAACACATCCAGGCTTGAAAATATATAATATACATTTTTTCATCTTTCTTCTCTGGGTGATTTTATGCTTCATCATGCACTAAAAAAATCACAGTAGTGTTGGGTGAATCTTTTATGGACAGCTTTTCATTTGATGTAATTTTATTGTCAAGCAAGTCTAATATTCTTTAAATAGCTTCTGTTAAGTTGCTTGGGTGTGTTCTATATATTTACTGATGACTAGGCATCTCTTGGCTTATTCTTGTACCCAGTTTAAATCCTCATGAAAGTACTAGGAGGCCACCATTACATGCATTATACTTACCTGGATGTCAATGCCTTTCTGAAGTCAGGAGATAAGTACATCTTCACAACAGGGAGAATCTGATGTTTGTGTGCTGAATGGTTGCTTTAGGTTTTTGACTTGCACTTTGACAACTTGCTGCAAACTCTAGGTGCCTGGCTTTAGACCTCAAACCACAAACCGCCTATTATATGTAAATATAATAGTATTATAATAGTATTATAATAGTATTATAATAGTATTATAATAGTATTATAATAGTATTATAATAGTATTATAATAGTATTATAATAGTATTAT
>NC_092866.1:39136697-39139223 GCF_032062135.1 Pyxicephalus adspersus | reverse complement strand
TTTTTTTTTTCTTTGGGAAATGCATAGTTGTAGGGCCTCACCTACATGATTGGAATCCATTGGACTGCAGGGGAGCTATTCCTGAAAGCCAGGCAGTAAGGGGTAGTAAGTCAGAGGTAGATGATTTACGGAAAACTGATGAAAGAATATGTGAGGAATTGCTTGCAGCATTAAGGTAGGGCTGGTGTTAGTAAATGTGTAGTGTAATCAGAAAATTCTTTATTATAGAGTGCCAGACAACTTCCAGCTTCCCTTTAGCTTCATGATGGTAAAAAGAGTGGTAGCAAGGTGGAAAGTTTGGTTCAGTGCACAGTCTGTCACATGTATGCACAAATGGAGCAACAGCTCCTAGATGAATACCGCTGTGACAAATGTGAGCAAGTCGCCTTTCTGGTATCTTACATTGGAGAGCTGGGGAAGTGTATTGCAAGACTGAAATCACTGGATCACCTTGAGAGGGGTCTTCTGCTCATTGAGCAAGGCAGTTAATGGCTTAGATGTGGAGGGTGGAGAGGTAATCGGGATGAGCATGTAGGGAGTTGGGTTAATGTAACTGGAGGGAGTGGTAGGGGCCCCTAGAAAAGGAAGGCCAGCCCTGTGTTTGAGAAACCCAACATGTTTGCAAAGTTATGTGAAGATGTGCAGGTGGCAGACCCAGTGGTGGCAACTCTTAGATGTTACTGCTGCCCCTAACAAAGACAGTTGGTAGTCATAGGGATTCTATCATCAGGAGGACAGGTAGAATAGTTTGTCGCCCAGATCCCTTCAACCAAATGGTTTGCGGTCTCCCTGGTGCCAGGGTTAGGCATGTGGTGGACTGAGTTGACAAACTACTGGGAGTGGTTGCACAGGACCCAGCTGTCTTGGTGGGACAGTCAAATAAGGTGGCAGAAAGGTTAGTCAGGGGTCAGACACCAGTGGAGTGTGGATTGGGCATAGTTGGGTGAAGGAATTATGGATAATTGTAAGGAGCTTCCCATGTTACAAACAAACATTGGATTGTGCAGTGCTAGTTGTACTGAAAAAAAAATGATTTGGCAAACAATGGTGGTAAAAGCAGCAATGGTTTAAATAGCCTGTTCACCAATGCTAAAAGTCTAGCAAACAAGATAGGGGAGTTGAAAGCCTGAATGAATGAGGAGAAATATGACTTAGTTGGTATTGTTGAATCCTGGCTTTGTTTTTCGCATGACTGGGCTGTCAATATTCCTGGGTATATACTCTTTCGTAAAGACAGAGTCAAACTAAAAGGTGGTGGTGTCTGTTGGTATGTGAGAAGTGATCTAAAAGTGAATGTGAAAGAAGAAACTGCGTATAGTTGAGGCATTATGGGTGGAGTTGAATGTGGGGTTGAATAACACGCAATTATTGGAGTCTGCTATAGGCCCCCCAGTGCTAAGGAAGAAATAGAAAATCAACTACTAGCACAGATAGAAAAAGCAGCAAAAAGTGTTTTAATCATGGGAGATTTCAACTACCCCGACATTGACTGGAGTAATAGCACTACAGGGACAGCAAAAGGGAGGAAACGTGAATTTAATACGACATAATTTTATGTTCGTTTATAGAAGCCCTAACTAGAAATGATACTCTGCTGGACTTGGTTCTTTCTAACAATGCAGAGCTTATAAAAAATGAGCAAATAAGAGAATTTGGGTAGCAGTGACCATAATATGATTTCATTTAATGTAAGCTAAAAACAGGAAAGATAAAAACTTTTATTTTTAAGAGGGCAAATTTTCTATTAAGGGTGGCTCTCTGTGACTTGGACTGGGAGTCAGCATTGTCCTCAAAGAACACAGAGCAGAAATGGGAATGTCTGTTCTACAAAAGCAAACTGAAAAATATATTCCAATGGGTAATAAGTTTAAGAGGCCATGTGGTTCACAAAAAACCATAAGGAACAAGAAAAGGGCATTCCAAAAAAATAAAAATGAAGGATCACCATCATTTGAAACCTATAAAGAATATAACAAAAGATGTAAAAAATGGAGATAAAATGAAAGATAGATTGCAAAGGAAAGTAAGGCAAACCCCCAAAAAATGTTTTCAAATATATTAATAGCAAAAAGATCAGATCTGAGCATGTAGGCCCCTAAAGGATAACATTGGTTGGTAACTGGGGATACAGACAAGGCAGATTTATTAAACACTTTTTTTTTTTTTTAGCTCTGTGTACATGAAGGAAAATGGCAGAGCTCAATTCATAATAGCAATGTCACTGCCTTAAATTGGTCAAAATGGCTCAGAATTGACATGATTGAGAAACAGCTGGTAAAAATTAAGGTTGACAAAGCACCAGGACCTGATGGATTACATCCACGTGTCCTCAAAGAGCTGAGCTCAGTTATTTCAAAGCCATTATTTTTAATTTTAGAGACTTTTTAGTCACTGGCAAGGTACCGATGGAGTGGCGTAAGGCCAATGTGGTTCCTATCTTCAAAAATGGAGCAAAGTCAGTACCAGGTAATTACAGACCCATTCGTTTAACGTCCATAGTTGGAAAGGTCTTGGAGAGTATGATAA
>NC_092866.1:39133154-39134358 GCF_032062135.1 Pyxicephalus adspersus | reverse complement strand
CTCCGCTTATAATAGATTTAAATTCTACCCACAGGTCCTGGAGCCTTCCTTCCGTGAGCCTTATGGTAATGTCACAAGATGGTTTGTGACATGTGTAAACCAGCCTCAGTTCCGTGCTGTGTTGGGAGAGGTGAAACTCTGCGACAAGATGGCTCAGTTTGATGGTAATTGTAGTCCTTAACATTTGCCATCTTCTGCCCATATTGCCAATGTTTGCTTGAAATATACAGGAACCTGTTGGTTGACAGAGATTAAGCTACTTTGAAGTTGAAAGCTCTGTGACTGTCCTCTTCAACTGCTTACACACACGGGAAGAATGTACGTTCTTCATGCATGCAGCTACTTGGCCACTGCTTAGCCAGTGATTTTATAGCCTCTTCCCTGCATCTTTCTTATTGCAGTGATTGACTAGTAAGACTAAGATGACTGCTTCTGCATTTCATTTCCAGAGTTTTAAAATGCAACTGCCTGTTCTGGCAGCCCACAACCATTTTTTTTTATCAAACCAGGTCAAAAAAGCCAAACCTGTTAAAGAATGTGTATTTCCTTTTTGGTGGCCAATTTAACACCCCATGGCGGTGTTCCTGTGTGGCTGAAGGTGAATTTTTATTTATCTAATGTGATCATCCCAAACCACACTTGGGGGAGCATAAAAAAAATCCTACCTGCTCCCCACGAACCAGTGGTGTCCTCTTGTGAACCCCCTCAGTGTGTCAGTGATCACATCCCTGGCTTGATTGATGCGATGTGTGAAGTGTCGGTACGCTAGGGAGGCATGGCCTAGTGGAAAATTTAAAAGCAGAATAATTACATTGTAATCTGCTTTTAAAACATTGATCACAGTGAGTTATAAAAAAAAATGTTTATTATTTGACCTGGACAAATTTTTTAATAGTTACTAAATTCATTATTTAGAATTATTTATTAAATTATAATGTAAGATTTGTGTTTCAGTTTCAAAGTTTATCATACAGTGCACCACTTTTGACTCTTAATGCGATTCCACCTGGCGAATAAGGCATTTATACTTCAGATGTGTGAACATCTGCAGCTCATGTCTTTGCAGAATGTACAAGCCAGTGGTAAAAACCACAGCATGAGGAGCAGGTATGTGAGATACCAGAAATGTTGAAAATCTGTAGTGGCTGATCACCAACCACTACATATAAGTCCTTTGAAAATGATGGCTTCATTTACAACTAAA
>NC_092866.1:39128623-39131472 GCF_032062135.1 Pyxicephalus adspersus | reverse complement strand
TTGAATGCAGGGGGCTGCAGTTCAAACTAAAACAAATTTTGGTGCTGTTTAATCTATAGTTAGCACTGTTGATGTAAATAGTTGCACTTATCAGCAAAAGAAAAGCTATGTGGAGAAAAATATTTTATGCCATAAACATCCTTATTCATACAAATCTGGAGAAGGCATATTTTATGGGGAAATTCAGTTTGACTTTTTAAAGCATTCTTTGTGTTTTTCAATTATTGTTTTTAAATTTGTGGAAAATAAGATTTGTCTGCACAATTTTAATTTCAATGCTAGCTAAAGGTAGTAATGTTTAGTATCTGGCAAGCTAAAAATGTGGTTTGTGCTTGCAGAGTAGGTGCAGAAGTGAAGCACTAGGTGTGAGCAGGCTTCCCTTAAGTCTGGTGGGAGGGAGGGGGACCAAAGTTGAATTAAGAGACAGACAATTGTTTTTGTAAACAGGGAGAGTCAGCTTCTGCTGCTTGGTATTGAATTCCATAAAGGGGCTGCAGCTTGGGGAAAGTGGTTGAGTAAACTCCAAAATTAACCCCCTCCTACACATCAAACACTGTAAGGTCTACAGCAGGGCTGCCATTGAATGACAGAACATTGCACTACAAGACTATAGTGACAGGAAAGCTACAGTTCACCTGTCATAGGAGAATGACATGCTGCACAAGAAAATAACTGCTATTCTGTACAAAGGTATCTAGGTAATTGACTTGGCCGCCCAGCACTGCTCACCTCAGACTGCCCTCTCTGCCATCCTCCCCATTGTTATAGGAGCCTTGGACGCAAAGTTCCTGGTGTTTGGCGAAAGACATCCCAGCATCCCTATAGACGTAAGGCAGGGCTCTGTGATCAACGAGTAGATCGCCATCGATCTACTGGTCTACAGTATGCTGGCACTGTAATGAAAAACTTTTCTATATTTTACACATGTTGTAACATGTTCACTGGTTCATGCAGTGGCATGTGATTTAAGTAATTTATCAAGACATAGACTGAAATCTGTAGAAAAGGGAGTGTTTTTTTTTTTTTTTTTTTAAGGTCTGTGCCACAATATTTACAGATTGTCATTACTAGAGACCCAGTGTAACCTGTAAGGGTAACATCAATCATTTATAATCAAGCAGTATGTGCATATGTTGCCATGCATCTTGCTGATGTGTCTGCAAAACACATTAAGAGGTTTATGTTTACAAAATGTAGTTTTACATCTGGCAATCCCTGTCAATGTCCTTATCACAAATCTTGAAGTGTTTAGTATTTTTTTTGGACTCTGTGTACTTTGAAATGGTCAGGTACTGAGGCAAAACAGAATATTTTTAGTTTCTGTTGGCATTGCCGGTTTTATGTATTTTTATATGTGAAGCACCAGTGGACAGGCCTGGTTTCATTCATGGTGGAGCTCATTCCCAAGTGATTATTCATCCAGTTGTAAAACAGAATAATGTTGGTGCGCTTTATCTGCTTTATATTGAGCATTATTTTATTGCAATTAGGACAGATGTTTGTCCCAATATATTAGGCAGTGTGGTGTCAGTTACTGTATAAAATCCTCACTGTGAGTATGTTCTACATAAAGCAAAAAAAACATTCACTAACTAGCTGAGGTATCACTCTATACCCAACCTCAACCGCTACAGTGTGTGTAGCATTAGAAACGTTTATCATAGGCACAAGCAAACTATACACTAAGTAAGGCATGGCCAAAAATATAATCGGCCCTCTGAAAGTGTGAGAATTCAATAAAAAGGACATGGAAGTTGTCGTACTTTGGCTTTATAGTGCATACTTCAGGGAAGATGTCATTAAAGGAAGACAAAATGCAGATCAGGATAGAGATACTTGGCTAATCCTTTAGATCTGCATGAGATAAATGGTCACTTCAGGAAAGGTATAATAGTTTGCACAAGGTATGATGGTAGTATAGGATTGGGAAAGTCACTCCTGGTCAGAGGAAACCATGATCCTGGTAGAAGACTACAAATGTGAGACCAGCAGCGTAGAAGAGAGGAAGCAAAAAATAAAAACCCAGATGTGCAAAAAAACTGGAAAATTACTAAAAGGCCTAAGAAGCAACCTAGCCACAATCTTACAGTGATCATGAAGTCTTTTACATTGAATAAGGCTATCCAGAGGGTATGGGAATCCTAGAAACCACCTGTACCCTGCATTAGAATCTAGATTTGTAGAACATGCAGTGGTGAAACTAGGATTACCAATCTTCTCCCACCTTACTGGGGAAAGTAAAAACTCAAGAGTAGGTCCAAATAAGCTGATCCTCTTGGATTCATGATACACAAAGTAGCATCATTGCCAAAATGCCCTACACCCATACAAAGTACCATGCAAGCCAAATCATAATACTGTATACGCTCTGACATCCATAGTGGTCATTCATTGATCTGCTATGTTGGATTGATGAACAATGTCTGTCTACTGCTTTACGCAACAGATTTTCATTTGAGACAAATGGTTATATGACGTATTAGCCTACGACTGCAGTTAATCTGAAACTGGAAAGTTACACTTTTCTCTAAAAAAACAAAAAGGCTTTAAAGCTTGCCAAGTATCTGAACAATATGGAGCAAGAATAGACAATCCTAATTTACATACTTTGTCCAGGTCAAGCACAGACAGATAGCAAAAAGTAAAAATGGCAACATCCTCTATTTTCTTTAAAAGAACTTCAGACATCTGCAAATTAGCCCCCCCCTGTAAATTGCAATAAGAAATTGAGTATTTGGCACCTAACCAATCAGTCTAAAAAGCCTTCCTTACATATAGCATTTGAATGTGGTGTTAGTTTAAATTCAATTTAGCAAAGATTTGATTTTAAAGTTCTGGCAATTTTTTGG
>NC_092866.1:39053770-39128051 GCF_032062135.1 Pyxicephalus adspersus | reverse complement strand
ATAGATGTTTTGAGCCATTTAAAAGGTAAATTTGGCTGTAGGGTGTGAAATATTGCATCTGGGAGGGATATGTTAAATGCTTCAGATTTTTGTAAGTTCATTTTGTAATTTGATAATTCAGCAAAGCGTCTCAATTCTGCCAAGGGGTTGGGAAGCGTTGTAATAGGTTTAGTCACACAGAACAGAAGGTCCGTCAGCATATGCCACCACCTTGTGTTCTGCGTTACCTGTTGTCAATCCCCATATCTGTATAAAAAGCAATAGTAAAAGGGGGCATCCCCGCCTAGTGCTTTTCATTATATTGAATGGATGGGACAGTTCTCTATTGACCCTGATCTTAACTGTCGAATAGGATTACATTGCCCGTATCCAGTAAAGGAAGCAATCAGGAAGCCCATGTGGCTTCGTGTGGTTTGGAGAAAAGTCCAGTCCAATCTGTCGAACAAGACCTTCCCTGCGTCAGTATATAGTAACATTAACGGGATTTTACGGGTATTGGCATAATCTAGAAGGTTTAAAGTGCAAATGGGATTGTCTCTGGATTCACATAGTGGGAGAAAACTACTTTGATTGGGATAAATGATTTTATTTAACATTGATTTTAAAACTATTTGCAAATATCTTGGCGTACAAATTAAGTCCCAGTTCAGTATGATATAGGGTGATGAATGGTACAGGACTGCGGGTCCTTGTCTGGCTTTAAAATCACTGTAATGTGTGCTGTCAAGGTGTCTGACATCGGTATGTGGCCTTGGGGTATAGCATTATAAGTATCAACTAGATGTGTTCCTATTATGTGGAAAAATTTCTTGCAGTTTAAAAATATTTGCCCTGGACTAACCCTATCATACTACATTTTGTGTTGGTTGCTAGAGATTTCCCCCTTTAATTTCCCAAACCTTTAAAACTAGAACAAGGCCTATGTCTATCTCCCTTCATCTCAAGTTATTTGCCACTTTTTTATGGGTTTTGGTTATGCTGGTGATGCTTTTTACTGACTGGGAGTGAAATGGGAACCCTTTTTAAGAATAAGGGAGTTTATTTTAGAACTTGGGCTGCACAAAAATTTTTGCTCTATTTCTGTTTGCAAGACTGATCCAATTTGTGACCTGTTGGTTCAGATTTTACCTCAACCCAGTCATGGTAGGTCTGAGGAACTGCCTCTTGCACCAGAAGGTTTTCTAATCCTGCAGGGATTTTTTTTTTTGAATACACCCTTGATCCAGCAGAATTAGGTCAGGTTTTACACCAATATCGCTATTCCACATGGCAAAATTTAAATTTCCCATAGTGTTTTGGTCCTTTCCTATAGACGTTTTTCTCTCTTTGGTCTCAATAAATACCGTAGATGAAGGTAGTAAAATACATACAAATCATAGAAATGATATGTGAATATATGATAGATATCTACCGGATTGGAAAATATTCCAGGAAAATATTTTGTTTTTCATACAGCTTCACTTCTGTGAGTTTGATCTGTAGTTTTTCCTTCCCAGTTTGCTTGAACTTTCATTTTTACTTTTGGCTGTAGTTTTAATAGTGAAAGTCATGACCACTTGTAATAATATCTACAAAGTAAATTGCACCAACCAAAATCTATTTTCAAAGTAATTTACACTAGGGGGACTGATTTTTTTAATCCTACATTTATTGAAGGCAGTCCCAGTTTATAAATCTCAACTTCAGATGATGTCCAGTGACATAAACTATTGACAAAATTAAACCACAAAGACAAACAATGCACACAGCCATCAAATTGTTGCATTTAAACCTCCTAATTTAAAAATTATAAATGTAAGTCATATATATAATATATATATATATAGTTTTTACACATCTGTGATATGTCATCATTCCTTTTAAAATATTCCATGAGCAGGAAGAGTTAAGTTGTCAAGTTGAGTCAAGGAGGAACTGCAGGTAAAACAGCAGCTGTTCACCTGTCCCCAGGCCCTGTGGGCATCAAATTGTAAGGAAAGGAAAAAAAAAATCTGTTGGTTAAACTGTAGCATTCCAAGATCTGTGCTAAAGGCTAACACATATTTGGCATAACAATAAATGTGTATGTCATCAGCCATTCTATCAATTTCCATTTAGGAACTGCAATACATTCTTGCAGTCAGTTAGTGGCAGTGTGTGCATGTATGATTTACACATGTACGTGCAACAACACATCTTCCCATGTGCCTACCTAAATTTTTTAATAATAATTGTGTATTAGAACGAGCCCCTGATATTCTTGTTTGCAATTTTAAAAAAAATAATGTATTTTAAGGTAAAATTAAAAAAATTAAAAATAAGGCCTAGCTGTGTAAGTTGATTTAAAACAGTTAGATGAGAAAATGGATCCTAGTGTAACATTCACTGGCATGAGGTTTGGTGATGGAATGAAGCCAATTAATGTCTGCTCTGGGCTTTACTGCTTTCTAGAATAATGGTTTTAACACTTAAATAATCATCAAGCTACTAAACTTACTTTGGGAACATTTTGTGTAGTTAATGTGTTTAATCCCTCAAACAAAACTTTAGATAAG
Source organism: Pyxicephalus adspersus (assembly GCF_032062135.1). Classification (NCBI taxonomy): domain Eukaryota; kingdom Metazoa; phylum Chordata; class Amphibia; order Anura; family Pyxicephalidae; genus Pyxicephalus; species Pyxicephalus adspersus. The sequence continues at coordinate 39,125,517 of NC_092866.1, read as the reverse complement.
GTGATAGAAGGTAATATTGCAAGGGGATTACCTCTGCAGACAACAGACCCTTGATGTATAGCTCTACAAGGATAAACCCAAGGACAGGACATACCACCTGAGTAACTAGCCATATCTCTAAAGTGCTGCACAAACAGACACAATACATGGAACCTCAGTACTGTGGACAGTGATGTTTTTACATGTCTTTTACAACTGTAATAAAGAAAATACTTTTTACATAATAAACCTCCATTAAGTGCTTTGGCTCAATGCATATTGTCTTCAGTGTGACTTTTTATTAGGGGTGTTTCCTCCTATGGCAAGACACACTTTCACCAAGTTGCCTTATCTAGTACTTAAGAGCATAGAATTAGTCTACGATCCCTGATTTTTTTTTTTAAAGAGATTTTATCTCATCATGTAACTTTTACAGGATGTTACGTTTTTCTTGACTTTGTCATCTGAATTTGTTTATTCAGTGACATCAGTGTCCTACCACTAACTTCAAAGACATCACCCATGTTTATGCTGACAACTTCAGTCTGAGCCTGTAATATGTGAAACATTTCTACCATTCCTGCTCAATGTTTAGCTCTTCCAGTACCTATTTATGTTTTTTTTTATGGTCTATTTGAAAATATTGTCAGCATTTCCAAGTGTTTTTTTATGGATATCTGACATTGTAGAAAGGTCTGCAATCTAGTGTCTCCATGGAGGACCAGTACAGAATTGCTTTGTCTCTGGACCTCCAAATGAATTTTCTAAAGTAGATCATTTAGGTAACCCAGAAGTCCTCATTTCTCCTTTTAGACAAAGTTATTTGCATACTTTTCTCAAGGAGCATTACATGCAGTCTCCATACTTGTATACAATTAAAACCACATTTTGGATGCCCAGAGGATAAGCCACCCCTATCTATAGATTGAAGTGCTGTTTATTTTTTGTGACATACGTCTTTTTAAAGCAGACCTGCTGCAGAGAGGTAGGTACAATATCATTTCTGATCTGGTTCCAATTATACAAATTGCCTGGTTGGTGTCCTGATCCTCTGCCTTTATACCTTCAGAATCCCTGACCAAGAAAGGAGATGCAGCTAGGGTGTTCAGCAAAGCTGTCTGCACACTTCCACTGTTTTCACTGTTTGACTGAAATTACGGAAACCAAATGATTAGCTTTACCTCCAGGCCTTTAGAATTCCTTAGAAACAATTCAGCAATGGTAGCTTCTATATTCTTTCATTAGAGGTCCTCTTTAAAGAACCTATCACTGAGGAATGTTGCATGACTTGTCCTTTTCACCCTGTAGCAGAGAAGTCCACACTGATTGCTAGGTGCTTTCCTACAAACATTGCCCCCATCGGTTATACTTAGGGTAGGTGGCTTTATTGTGAAGAAGTGAAAGGTATCAGTACATGAACCTTCTCCAATTTTACTTATTTGGAAAAGTCTGCATAATTACACAATGTATAGGAAAGTTTGGGTGTACAGATCAGTTGGAGTTTTTTTTTTCATGATACCATGATTCTAGGCGTATGATAAGACTGCAGAATAAGAAAAGCTATATGTAGTGCATGCATGTGCTAGGTGTATTTGTATAGGAAAGCAATAAAGCCGTGGGAACAATTGTCCTCTTTTTTACCATTCAGAATTAACATTGTTACCACAGACATATTCAGTGTATTTGTATATTTTGTAGGCGTCACTTTAATCTAATCCAGCCCCACCCTACCTCTCATGACTGCTGGTCAAAGGATCTGCATAGTTTTAGCCAAACCACATGCAGGAAGTTTTATGACTCATTCTCATGGGTATCATTACCACTCACACAGCTACAATAAGACATGCCTTTCTTATACCAGTAGAATACAGCATTTTATGATAGCCCCTGACACACAGCACCTCTGCTGAAGTCAGCTATCCTCACTGTCAAAGGATACATATTATACAACAAAATTATACAACAGGAAACATAGACTTGTAGGAATTGGGGCCCCACTCACAAGGCTGATGATGGGGATATACAAAATTTGAGGAGATTCATACAGTACCATACAAACAGCACCTGCTTGTGATTAGTAAAGGGAGTTGCTCTCTGACTAAAACTTGGTGGTATTTGTGTATATAGAGAAGTTGTATGGTTATAAGCTTGTTTGAAAAAGTCATTTTGGATAGTTTGCAGAAATATGCATTCAAAATCCTGGATTTGCTAATTAGAAGAGGTGATGAAAGAGTAAAAGGTAAGTAGAATACAAGGAGCAAAAGTTCTGTTTAGGGTTGTAGCCAGAAATCAGAGAGTTTCCCCATGGAGCGTTGTATATTACAATGAGAAAGATGGATTTTGTATTGAATGGGCAGCCAATGTAAGCATATGCAAAGTGAGAAGGAGCATGGAAAATTGGAAGTGATGCATGAGAATGTTCCTGTAGAGGGATAACAATATTTAAAGCAACTCAATCGCTTTACAAAAAATGTAAACTACAGACATCCTGCATAAGATTGTGTAAGTAGTACTTATCAGTCATATGTGCAGGGATTCCTATCCTCTTCTTTTTAAAGGGCTTCATGCCCTACATACTTGTGGAGTGTCTACTACTGCTGGCTTCGGTTCCACTGGCCACCATTATGTTACAACTGTGTGGCAGTAGCTCTGCAAGAAAGTCAAGTTTAAATTTGCCACCCACCACACTAGTATCACTAATCTCTTTGCAGGGTGTGTGTAGTTTTTTTTTTAAGGATGTTGAGTAGTCTGAAAAGGCTGTAATAATTCCAGGTCATTGTACTGGTAGTTAGTTACATTCAACTTGATGTGTTCTGTAATGTTGAAGGTTTTTAGCAGCTCCTCCAAGCTGCTTCTTTAGTTCTTCAGTTTAACAATACAAAAAATATAAAATAATCGAAGATAGATGTAAGATAGATGTAAAACTTTACTAGCTGACTGAATCCAGCTGGATAGTAAAACACACCTTACTGGACATTGAGTGCCTCTCACTGAAAAGGTTAATGGCAGATAGCAATGGCAAAATTCAGAAGGGCAATATACAAAAGAGAGGAGTGACAGTGAGTGCATGAGTGGCGATAGGGGATAAGACTGCACAACAGCCACCGTGGTGACATGTGCAGAAGTGTTCATGTTTGGGGAATCCAAAAAAGCCGCAAAGTGCCGAACTGACACATGCAAGTTAGTAGGAAATAGCATCATTGGAATAACAAAAAAGAGGCTTACATCTAAAGCAAGCATTATGTTCTTGAGGCAATCATAAAATGGATACTGCATAGATATGCATTGGCAGCAAATTGGGTCCTGTGTGGTGGCAGGGAATAGGGTAGAACAATTTAGTGTGGTGGTGAGGGTAGTCCTGTGAGTGAGTTCAGTAGTGAAGAGCAGGGTCCTGGTGGCGGAAAGTAAGGTAAAACGCATTGGTGTAGTGCAACCAAGTAGCACCTTGTGTGTTTGTGCAACTGGGGTCCTACATGCCAGTGTGCTGGCAGTTTGCCGGAATATGTGTTTTGGTGAAACGGAGTTCACTAAATAGGTACTGCACAGCAGTGTCTTACCTTGTCCCCATGCATGAAGTCTAAACATGTGGGATAACATGCTGGTTGCATCTCTATCTTGCCACCATATTGAAGGTAGCTTTGTGCTTGCGCAGTAGTCCTAGAATGACATTATTATTATACAGTAATTATTTAGCGCCATCATGTTACGCAGCACTGTACAAAGTCCATAGTCGTGTCACTAACTGTCCCTCAAAGGAGCTTACAATCTAATGTCCCTACTATAGTCATATGTCATTAATGTAGTCCTAAGGTCAGTTTTTTAGGGGGAAGTCATTTAACCTAACTGCATGTTTTTGGGATGTGGGAGGAAACCGGAGTACCCGGAGGAAACCCACGCAGACACGGGGAGAACCTGCAACTTGCGGACATCTCATCCGAAGTGCAGATGACTTGATGAAATGGTAGGAGAGAACTGAAAAAGCTTGAGAATATGGTATAGTCACCATTTTGATAGCAATAAAATATGTGGGAGTAACCTAAGGATTTCCTTTAAATACCTGATCACCCTCCATATTGGTAATTCCAAAAACATGCAGTTAGGTTAATTGGCTTCCCCCTAAAATTGGCCTTGGACTGTATTAAAAACATATTACTATGATAGGGACTTTAGATTGTGATCCCCTTCAAGGGATAGCTAGTGATATGAACTTTGTACAGGGCTGCGTAATATGTTGGCACTATATAAATACTGTGTAATATTAATAATAATACGGAACCCAGGAACCATCTAGGGGAAGTCCAGGGGTTTAATTATATTGAATTTATAATTATATTTAAAAATTGCCCTTTCTATTTGAAAGGGTTAAATTCCAATAAAACAAATACTCACCTCTTCATATTATTGCTGTTAACATTAAATCTGATTTTCAGCACAACAAAAAATCAGTTCTTGTATTCTTCTCTCATAACTTCCTATGGGAAGTTTAGGATTTTATTAAAGGTTTACATTTAAGGGACCCTGTGGTTTAAATGTGCTAAAAAACATATTTTTAAAGAAGAGCGCAAATACCTTTCCCTCTCCCTGTTATGCTAAACTCCATTTCAAACTTGAAAATTTGCTTGAAGTTTCGATCTCCTGCGTCTCCTGCAGCTCTCATGTACTCTCCTGCTTTCTGTGTATTCTCCGAACTGACCTTTTCCCGATTACAAGAGATAGTAGTGAGTTTGAGGTCAGCGGGAAGAACAAGAGATAGTAGTAGGGGGACCTAGGAGACTGACACTCTCAGAAAGGATTATTTTCTTGTTTTTGAAAGCTTAAAATTTTTTGGAGTTTTCATATAATAAACAACAAAAAAGGATTTTCTAACAGACATCAGAGAAAGATTTTACTGGATCAAAACAAAGTCCTGTGTAGGCAGCAGCAATGTATTTGCAAACTTGGAAGTTATGCTTTTTCGCACATTTAAACCTCATGACAGGGTCACTGAAAACTGACAACATGTGGACCACACTGGACAAAAGCTGGAAAACAAATGCTAAAATGTGAACAGCTGCAGGTTTAAATAGGTGGTTAAAAAAAAAAAAAAAAATTTGTTCGCTTAGAACTATGAAAGCTGACATGCATATGTTGACAATGGGATCTTGTGATCTTTGCCCAGGGGTTAACCTGGATAATATGCATCTTTCCTACATGCCTTTCTCTTGATTTATGTTCCATCAGTACTTTAGCTGCAGAGCTTTCTGTATAGTATTCCTAGATACAAAAAAAAGAAAAAGGTTTGGTGTCTTGTAACAATGAATGTCCTGTAACAATGAATCCGGTGCCAACAGTAAAATTCAACACATAAAGGAAGCACAATGACTCACACATGGTATAATTACTGGTGCCTGGCAACCCTCTTCCTATTTGGTATTACACTCCAAACATTAAAAAACACCCCACACATGAATCATGCAGCTGAACACCTATATTCTTGGTCTTATCTCTGGCCTCCCTCCCCCTCTGTATGGAGTGAATGACTGCAGGTTGGAATGTGAGAGGCACATTCCACCCAGTATCAGAATTCCTTCTTGAAGATTCACATCCCCACCAGTCCCCTGAGCTCCATTCCTGCCCAACTATCTGATTTATTATAAAAATTCACAAATATTAGGCTGTTGCCTTCTTTACAAAGGAAACACTAGCAGACGAAAGTGGTTATGCGTCCAAAATGTGCTTGGGCACAGAAGAAACCTTTTAAGGTTTGTCCATTCACAAGGCACAGGCCTGTCCATACCACACAGCCTATTCATTTTGAATGATTTGGAAACGGACCTCAATGCATGAAAAAACAGATCCTGCTCTATTTTTCAAAATCCATTGCCCAAAGTTAACTGCAGTTAACAATAAAAGCAGTGCAAAAATATATTGCTCTAAATCTTTATCCTAAGTTGTTGCATGCATGGTGACAGTTGAAAGCATGCTTGCAGTGGGAGGGCATGCACTGACCCCAGGACAGGGAGGGGGGTGACCTACACTGTGCACATTCTTAAACTAATGTTATATTGCAGAATAGGAGTGGGTGAAACTTTTCAACTTTTTATGCACATATTTAAGCTGTGTATTTAGCTGTTTGATTAGTTTTGCCCTACCCAGGCCAGACATTTGCTATATGTTTATAGTAGACAAGGAAATTGGCTCTAGTACAAGTTGTTTCTCTAACCTACTACAAAGCTCTGAGGTTACAAAAGCATTTTACCTTGGTCTTATTATGGCTTCTCATTTGCTGGGATGTCTTGTTACATGGCAAAATCACAGCTTAATGTCTATAAACTATAAACATTGCCCGTGTAGGTGAAGATAACAGGTTTTCGTTATTCCCTCTCTCAAGCCACATACACTCTTTGACCACTCGGTTAGACATTCTGAAACAAAACCAATTTGACTTACTTATTTTTGGTGAACTACCCACTTACAGGACTTTGAAGGCCAACAATTCCCAAAATTTAAATTTTTACATAAAATTTCCTTTATTAGATAAAATAAACCTTATTGTTTAAAAACCAAACAGACAAACATTAAAAACAACTGTCACATGATAGATACTCCTATTGGGGTTCACCCTTAAGGGGATAAGCCCAATTCTCTTTCTACGTGTTTCATGGTTATAATCCGCTTCTTCAGGAAAAAGGAGATCTAAAATTGTAAAACATACATGATTGATTTCTAATTCAACATGGTATTATTTATACCATATGCAATAATGCCATCATCACTCATATTCACATAAATGGATGTACCTGGTAAGTATGGACACGCAAAACCCTTCTCACATAGATCGATATGAAGCGAAGAGAGACAGCAATGGCGGAAGATATTTTTGAGAGGTGATACCAATTAGTGTCCTTAATATGACAACATGATAACATAAAACCAATATATATAAAAAAACAATTTCCCTATTTTATCTTTTCCTTTTTTTAAATATTTACTGTGACTCACTTAATTACCCATGTTGCACCATATATGCGCCTCTAACTAATCCCTAATTTAACTATTCGGCCGCTATTGCGCAGGCACTGGAGGTCCACAGATGCCATCCATTTGGCATATAAGGCAGAATGAAAGCACACTCTTACCCCCCTAGCTGTTCTATCAGTCCTGGCAGGCATAATGCCTGTGTACTCGTTAACCCAATAAGCTTTGGTAAGTTTCTACACCCTATTAGACTGACTTATTTTTATTTCAACCCTACTATCTGATTACCAATATCCTATTCAAAAAACATATATAAATACCTTATCCATTCACTTTTAATAATTCCGAAATATATCGGCTTCAGGATGATTATAATGATTTCAAAGACAAATTTGTCATCAAGATACTCAAAGCTTCCTTTTTCTTTTTTATCCAGAATGCTTGTAAATATTCCTACTTAGAAATAGGAAATACATGAACTCTATTGCTGCTCATTTCACTCAAGTTATTCATTATCTTTTAAGAGGGTGGTTCACCAAAACTTTGTTTCTGTTTGTTTAAGAGGGATGTGGCCATGTTGATTATAACAGCTTGAATTTGTCAATGATACAGATGAATGATGCAAAAGAGGAGTAAAGGAAAGGTAAGCATACAATTCTGGGGATTATTGGTTTGCTATGCATAGGTAAAGCCCAGTTTTCTCTTTGATCCCAATTTTTTTTGGTTCCCAGAGCTGCGGACCATGTCTCCTATACGCATCGCAGGCTCAAAGCGGTGAGCGGGTTGTGTCTTCGTCTCTGGGCCCAGACCTGCGATGGTAGAGTGGGTGGATTCTGGCATCATGATGTCACTCTGGGGGAAGTTTCTCCCGCCTTTGAGTGACACACAGCTCCCCGCGCATGCACGGTCTGGAGTCTGTGCATTTAGTGGTCCGTGAGCTCCAAAAGGTTGGGGACCACTGCTATAAGATCTCACAGATAGGAGCTTTAGAATAAAGATAATAAGGGAGTTACAACACCACAGGTAAGAAGATGGTAGGTCATCAGTCGGTCACAAGTGAACATGTGACCGGAGGAGGGACAGGAGGGATCTACTTTATCAGTGTTGTACTTTCTCTATTATTTTTTAATTACTGGTCTGGGTTAAGACACTGCTTTTGCTGCTTGGTAGAAGTGCTTGGGACTAAAAATGGCAGCATGGAATAACAAACAATTGGAATTCGGGTAACTTCATATTTTATCAGTGTACTTGCTGCTTGCATGGCATTCAGCTTTAAGATACTTTAATTTACTTGGTTTTGTGCTCTTGAAATAACTTTTGTCTCATGATGTGAACTCTAGCAAAGAGCAGGATTGGGAATATTATCCTGTATGCATAGATGAAAAATCAGGATTTCCAGATTACCACCAGTAAATTTTAGTTAGTGGTGTGGCCTTGATAGCATAGCTATGCCTGAATAAAAACAATGCACAATTAGTTTGTTTTTTCAGTTTAAGTTTCAAGCTTTTTAACTAGAATGCCCTTTAAAACCAATTGGAAAAAGAATACAAGTTTGCCATATAGTGGTTGCATTGCTATGTGAGGCTCTTCCTTGCAAAAAAAAAAAAAAAAAAAAAAGCTAACTAACCAGACAGCACATTGCAGGAAGTCTAACTGACTATAATTATCATGTTAGTGAGGTTGTTTTTGAAAAAGTGCTACAGTTAAAGTAGGCATGGAAATGTGGTATATATTCCTAATATCCAGATGTTTATTTTTTAACTTATATAAATATTTCTATAGTACATGTGACATTAACACAGATGCCTTAAAGGGATCAGTTATATGGGTAACTGGCACAATGGTGACATTCCCAAGGCAGTTTGCAGCTGTTGTGGAATATGTAATAGGATCATCCACAACAATGGTCACCATTTACACTGTATGCATATTTTTAAAATGCAGTAGTTATAGATGGACACATAGCCCATCTGTACTAAAAGTATTGCAGTCATAATTCCACAATCACATTTGGTGGTTTTGATTGAGTATGGAAATGCAAGTAAATAAATCATGGTATATGGCTTACTTTTAAAGCTAAAAGTCTAGAAACTTTGTCTTGCTTATAAAGTGCTGTCTCTCCTCTCATCTGAGCAGACAAACTGTTGTAGATAATTGGTGGTTGTAGGTTGCCTGTAAACATTAATTGTTTTGCAAACCTTGCTGGTTAAAGATATACAAACTAAAAGTTGTTCCTTGCAAAGGCAGGGTATCACTGCAAGCTTAAAGCGGACCTAAACTCAACATTTTCACGTAACATAAAAGGGTAGACAACCCATAAAAAAAAAAAAAAAAGAAAGGGCACAGCACTTCCTCTTTCAGTCTGACTGAATGGGAGCGCAGAGTCTACCGGAATACCTACGTCACACATCCTGGGAGGTTCTAGGTGCTCCTTCTGTGCACAAGATTGGGGGCATTTTTTCTGTTAAGGGGAAGAGATGCTGATCTCACGCAAGTGCAGTGAGATTGGCTCTCTTTTTTTTTACCCTTTACAGCGGGCTACGTCACCCGATCTCACATCTGCGCAGTGCGAGATCGGGTAACTTGCCCAGAAGACTGAGAAAGGAGAAGCAAGTGAAGAATGAAGATGGCGGCACCCAACGCTGACAGTTTAGTTTGGCTTTAAGGTTTCATAGTCTGAGTAAAAGCTTTGTACACTATGGGCGTGGGAAATGTATGCAATAAAATATACTATGGGTGCCTCTGTATTCTGGCACTCTTTTCTCTGAGGTCATGTATCTTTATTTTGGTTGTTCTGTTATATTCTAAACTTTGTTGTAAAGTAAAATAATTGATCTAAATTATTATATGTAAAAAAACAATTACAAAACCTTTTTTGGAGCTGTAGATGTGGTATAAGCAATAGATTATTCACTCAAACAACTTGAAAGTACAGCAGGTGCAGTTAAGTGTAACCCCCCCCTTCCAACGTCCATTACTATGCAACTTCCCTGATTACTTTTTGCCAGTCCAGCATGTTAGATCATTTGGTAGTTAATACAAAATGCATAGAGGGACACTGCTGTTGTATAGGCCCAGCCAGGAAGAATTGGACAAGTGGCTGTGCAATTTAGTTAGTGATTTGATTGGGAGAGGTATACACTGGAGCTGCCATATAAGTTTACCCTCATCTAAAATACATTTATATTTCACTTTGGATTTAAACCATATTAAGATGTCATCTATATATCATAAACATTGTCATGTATGCGAAAGTGCCATAAATATTTTTCATCTTTTTTGTATCTCACTCTTACAACCACTTCCTGTCTACATGCACAAACTCCAGGGTCAGCTCTACATACCTGCTCAGAACTTCTTGTAGTATGGCTGCTTTTAGTCTGGGCATGCGACAGATTGAAAAGGCAGAAGCAGAAATATAAGGCAGTTGTTATCCCAGTTGCTAGAACAGGAACCTCCATGGTGTGATCACCACATATTATTTCATTAAAAAATATTGATCTCCACAGACTGAAAACAACAAATGAGAGTTATATTTACATGGTAAAGCTTACAGTTTTGTTGCTATGTTTGCTCATACTTTATTATTATTATATTATTAGATTTTTTATGGAGCCAACATATTATGCAGCACTGTACATTAAATAGGGGTTGCAAATGACAGACAGATATGGACAGTGACACAGGAAGAGGAGAGGACCTAGCCCTGAAGAGCTTACAATCCAGGAGGTGGGGGAAGTACTGTATTACAATCATGACTGTCTACAAGGCTACAAGACCCTCCTTTAACACTATATAGCTTATTCTGCACCACTAGATAGTCTTATATTTGCTGTGACTGTTTAATTCTTGTACCAATGTGGAATCAGAATTTTGTCTGTGGTCAAACCAGGTTTATTATTTCTAAGCAGTATAACAGATTTGAGCAATACATTTCCCAAAGCCTCCTAATACGAAATGTGGTTGTGTATATGTAATACCTCTGCGATACAGTTTACTATAGGGCTCTCATACTGAAATGTGAACTACAAAGAATGACAGTGTGTCAGTTTTTGATTTCCCTGGCCGCTATACAGTTTAAAGCTGCAATTCTTGCAAGTGAATATAGCCTTTAGTTGCAATAGAATAGCTTTCTCAGTAGTTTAAGTTAAATTGTGTCTTGATCTGGGGACAGAAAGGGGTTTCTTGTTCTCTTTTTGACAAGTTATAAAAATTCTCTGTGCATCTACACATATCTCACATGCTTAAAGAGGAACTAAATTCAAAAGTCCCCGAAAACAAAAAAAAATCACTTAACTTTAATGCCGCAGGGCAGTCGATTGGTCCGAAGGTCTCCTCCATCAGGTCCCGCGTCGTCCCAGCATCCATCCTTGTGCCGGGGCTCCCGCGCCGCCATCTTCGCCCCTTCTTCCTGGTTCTTCTTCCTAAGTCACCCAACCCAGGCACCAGATCCGGTGATGTAGATGGGAAAAAAATTGCCTAACTGCGCATGCGTGAGATCAGCAATTTTTTTTCTTTTCACGAAAAGGCTCCTTCTGTGCATGCCCACGCTTTCCGGGGTGCATGAGGTAGGTATCCAGGGAGGCTACCCTTGTCTACCCTTTTATGTAAAGTGAAAATTGTGAGTTTAGGTACACTTTAAGGTTGGCCTGAATCTATAATATACATTTCTACTACCAACCGCTGGCTCTGTGACTGTGCTTACCCCACCACACTATGTAGTTAATGGAGGTAAGGAGAGCTAGAAAGGCCCATTGAACTAAAGAAGTAGTTGTGCAACTCTAAAGTAGGCAGTGGCTGCTTGTGCCAACATGTTCTAGGCACGGATGTTTTTTTCATTGTTGTACAGCAGCCTTGAACTGAGATGGTATCAAATAGAAAAAGGTAAATATATATATATATATATATATATATATATATATATATAAACATTTTTTATACTAAAAGCAGACTTGCTACAACATGAAATGCTTAACTACTACTTGGTATACAGTGATAAAGATAACACAATCCTAACTACTACTGATTACTCAGCACATCGCATAGATAAGAAAAAAACAATAAAATATGTCAGGATCCCAATGCCAGAAATATCCTAATTATTTCTAGCATTATTATAAAGCTATAATTTTGTTGCATGATAAATCAGATCATCCTGGCTGATATTAGCATATTACCCCTATACCTATTGATGACTGTCAGAGAATTTAGTGATGAAGTGGTAGTGAATACCTTTACATTGTAGTATCCTATTTTCTGTATCCCAGTTTATCTTTATTCTGACATATCTATAGTATGGTTATTGTGGATTACATATCAGGCATTTCATTATAAATGATAAATGATAGTGTTCTATGATTTATTGCTATAATTATGTTTAATTTCTTACCAGCATTATCACATTCATATTGTTTTGTTTACACATTTGCACATTAGTAGTTGATTAGATAAACATATGTCATCAGAATTAGAATAGATTAAAGTGTGTACTGTATTTAAATCACCATCACCAGTCACTTTATCAGTTCTTATTTGCACAATAAATATATTGGGCATAAATAAATACACTGTAGTAATGGTTCAGGGTGTTTCCATGCCTCCAGCTACCCCTGCCACTCAGCCTTGCCAAGATATGTAAAAGAATGGAAAATGGACATAATGGAAGGAGAAATGTTACTGTATAGTTGTAATATGAAAACAGAGTTGGTATACAAATTAACATCCTGGTTGCATCTTCTTTAAATAAATAGCATAAAGTCCCTTGTAAACTCTCAGCCATTGTTTAAAATAATTGTTAGTGAACAAGTGCTCTCATCCATGAACAGGTCAGCTATTCTCAACCAAGGTTCCTCCAGAGGTTGCTAGGGGTTCCTTGAACTGTGGTTATTTGTCCTCAGATTGGATATTGCCCCCTCCACTGAAACAGCCCTTACTAAAGTGGCCAATGACCTCATCAGAACTAAGTCTCAAGGCAATGTTTCCCTACTTCTTCTCCTTGATCTTTCCTTTGCTTTTGACACTGTTGATCACCCCGTTCTAATACAAATCATGTGCTCCATTGGTATCAGTGATACTGCTCTCTCTTGGTTTGGTTTCTATCTGTCTGACCGTTCCTTTCAAGTTTCTTTCAATGGTAACTCCTCCTCGCCCACTCTCCTCGCTGTTGGTGTTCCCCAAGGGTCAGTTAATATTCATAGTTCTGGGGCCAACACCATTTGGTAGAGCCAGCTGCATTACTTTAATGATGTGTTTAGTTGCCTAGCCACTACTGTAAGTCTGTATTTTTTCAACTGGCCACTAATTAGAGGCTTTTTCCCCTCTGACCCCCAATAAATGGGTTTTAGCAGGGGTTATTTAAGACCTAAAAATTATCTCAAGAGAGAAAGATTGGACTAGATGTTAGAAATTGGACAAAATATCAATCTCTGTGATTTTTTTTTCAGAACTGTTGCAAATATCTTTTTTTCTGTCACTTATTTCTTTCACTTGGATGCTGTAAGTTGCCTTGAGTAAATATGGCATGAACACTGATTTGTTTGTGTTTATTCTTTTCAGACTGGAAAGCAACAAAATGTAACTTTTTGAATGAAGATTTTTTTTCTATACGACTTGTAGTTCAGCATTTATCCACTTCCATTACATAATCAGTTAAATGACTGAGATACATGTTTGCATGTATGTTGCTATTTGTTACTCGTTATGTAAAGATCACTGTTAATTCTGAAAACAAAGAGAAATTTTAATAAAAGCATTTGATACAGCACATGTAAGTATTGGATAGTAGAGATATTCAGCATCAAAATCTTTATCTTTGAGGTGATAAATAAGGGGATTCCTTGTACGAAGGTGATGTGAAACCATTAAGGGCCACTCATTACTTCTAGCAGGCTTGTTTGTCACTGGTAGAGGATTCCTGGGAAGTTTTTTTGACGTGAGTATATTTTCACTTAAATAGAACTATTGATGTGAAGTTATTATACCCCACTATGAAATGTGCACCCTTCTCTTCTTTCCATGCTCTGTGATCCTACAGGATGATTGGCTGAGTCCTGGCAGACTGTCCCAAAATGCTCAGCTGCCTATATATATTTCAACACAGGCATGGACTAAATATCTGAGTGCTGGCATAATGTTCTTTGTGTGCCGACCTATCCACATGCATGTTGATCAGTTATCACTACATGTGAGAAAAGAAATCACTTACCCAGCTATGCAAAACATTTTTTAGCTTGCAACATAACATGATCAGGTACATGATTATAAAAGGAGAACAAGTGAGAAACAAAATTTGGAAAGACTTATTGTAACAAAACAAATATACATGTAGACAATGTCAGAAGATATGATATCTGAAGCTGCAGTAAGGTTAATAAACTATTGGCTTCTGTGATGTATGAATAACTACATCAAATTTAATCAGCTTTATGTCTTTCAGAATTCTGTCATTTTATCCTCTATACGCACTCTCAATGCTTCACAATCTCAGTTAATATATCAAAGCCCTGACATTTGCACGCAGGGCCAAGTTACAGGATAGGCAGAGGAGGTGTCCGCTTCAGGGACATTAGCAGTAGAGGAATGAAAAAATAACAAGACCTGCAACCTATGGTGCTAACGTAGCTCACGGCTCATGGGGGGAACTCATTTTGGCTTTTTTGTTTTGGGTGCTAAAAGAAAAGTTACCAGCATGTTTGCAACTATGTGACATTTCGTAAGTATTCGACTTGTAAGCCCAGAGCTACCAAAACTACCAATGTAGAAATGTTTGATGATTTTTGGGTACAAAAGTATTTTAGTTAGCTTTAGTTTTTATAATGGCAATAATCTCTATTTTTATGAATAGTACTTCAATACGTTAAAGTGTTTAAACTCTTGGATCAGTATAACTGTCAGTCAGTTTGCCTTTTTCTTGACTATTGTGATAACAATCTCCAGAGGGCTATAGGGGACCCACTCTTTACTGACAGGACTGAATTGGCTAAGACAGCTCAGCTCATGGTGGTTGTTACATGTGAAAAGGGCTGGCAGAAAAAATATTCCCATACTTGCCTCCTCCTCAGGGCTTTGACTCATAAAATGATGTAATGCAGAGCTCAGTAGTGGAGGGGAAGTTTTCCTCTGCTTGTCAGCTTGCAAGAGTCACTCTTTGACACCGAGCTGTCACTGGCTGCTCCTGTGGTACAGGGGGATGATGGGTCTGTTACTTAGGGAGGGTCTGAGCTGTGCCAGGTCCAAATTCTTTATCTGGGCCTACAGATCTGTAAATATGGCATTTACAACTATACACAAGCTTTGAGATTCTTACGTCACAGTTCTGGGATAGCAGGTTATATGGGCATGAAAAGGGGCAAACCTGGGCCAGGGTCCATTAAAGCCAGTGGTATCTTGCAATATACAGCACCCCGGGGATTACCCATATAATTCAAGACCTCGAACGTGCTCCAATTTTGATGTAAACTGTCAAAAACTAGATTAGAATCCTAACAGCCTAAGGTGTAAGTAGGTCTGTGTTTTTACCTTTTTCTTTTTTTTCTAGGCCTGCTACGTTGGAAACTGCCCTGCAACCCCTCTAAAAACATACTACTCATGCACTGTTCACATAAACATGAATCAAAAATACAGTGGAATATATATTTGCAATTTTCTAACTTACATTTTCAGAAATAATGAAAGGAACAATTAAAAATGTGTTGAAAACAGAATAATAAATACAGAGGTGGACAACTGTACTGACTGCAACCAGATACATATCAGCAGAGACAGATTACTGTACTGTACATATGCCAACAAATATATGTCTGCACTTACAAAACACTGTATAGAGGCAACCAGAGGCTGGGTTGAGGAGTTTTAAGCTGTTGCATGTATTAGCAGTCACACACAGATACATTAGGTTACTTTCAGATAGATAAAATACACAGAACAAAACTACAAAGTACATTTTGTACAGCTTTTTATACAATGATATAATCTCTTGTTGTTAAACTCTGTAAAGAATGCTGATTTGCCTGGATGTAAAGCTGATCTTTAGGTGTTGGTAGTTTTAGTCACACACCTGAGCATGCATATAACTAACTATGAGACGATTAGTTTATTACCTGAGCTGATTTTTACTCGTTCTAGGTCAGTTACTTAAAAGGTATTTAAGGGAGAGGATCAGGAGCTGCATTTTTATTTTATATTTTTTGGAACCTGGTCAGCAGTTGTAGTTTGTATAATTTCACAGTGATAGGTTTACTTTAATAGTGCGCATCAGCTGTCAGAAAACATGCTTCCCCCACAAACATATTTTAATGATCCTCTCATCCAAACCCCATCTGGCCACTCCTGAAGCTCCCCCTATTCTAAGGGAGTGTGTAGAATACCCCGCCTCTCCATTCCCATTAGACCCAAACACCGCCATAAACCGAAAATGGGACCTGTCCCCATACATCAAGAATGGGCCCCCTCCTTGAGGCCTACAACTCTGTAACTCCACCACCGCTCTCACTGGACAAACCGGGTCCCCCCCCCCCCATCCTGAAAAGCTGCACCCTAAAACCTTTCCCCATTTGATAGTCTTACCGCCGTATCACCAAACTCATCTTATCCACCGTCCACATTCTGCACCAATATACCCCCAACCATGGTTTTAGACAGACTAACCAACTAGCTATGTGCATTGCCCAAAAGAACACTATTACAAATGCCGCCCTCAACAAAACCCTCCCATAGACCCCTGAACACTCCTCCTCTAACTTACCACCAACCCCTGCAACAATTAAAACGACACCGGCCTCCTGGTGTCCAGCACCCTCCTACCTCTCTGGTACCCTTTCACTGGCTGTCGCACCACAAAGTCCTTGGTAACCCTTGTGTGTCTCTGTGAATACATAAATCTGTAATCATTTTGTTATGAGGCCCCATTTTCCAGAGCTAAACTTTTATTGGTGGGTGATCAAGTGGTAATTTCTGAGATATGGTAACATTTTTTGTACAGACCTATGCTGACAGATCTAATTGCCTCTGTAATTAAAAATGTACAACAAGGTTTGAGAAATCATCAAATGCATCCCTGTAGCAAAGGCAAAATACCATGGATATATTTGTACTTTGAGGAGTGGCTCACTGACCATATGTTGAGTTAGTTTAGGGCCTGGTAGGGGGTGGATTGGCAGTGAATAGCAAGCAAAACAATTCAGGCTTTTTAAACAAACATGGAAGTGATTTTTTACAGGCTGCCAAAATAAATAGGGCCAGTAGATGAACTAGGTCCTCAAATATATATGATATCTACACACTTTATGTTAAGATTCTTCCACAGGCTATATTTTACAAACCAGCAATATCACAAAAACATGGTCTTTCTATATACTCAACAATATTATAGCTACAATATATACTCCATCCATATAGCCATTATCATCACTAATGCCCTGGTTCAATAATCTGAAAAGCGCAGAAGTTCCCCCATAAAAAAAAAACAAATTTGGCTTTGCACAGTTTTTGCATAGAACAATTTTATGCAAAGCTGTGCAGGCACATCAATTAATATATTTTGCATGCAAAAAAGTAATATTTTTACATGCTGAAAAAAGTGCACAAAGTCACTTTTTAGCTCTGGAAAAAGGGCACAAATGAAATAACTAGATACCCTCAAGTTTGATATGCTGAATTAAAAACAGACATATGTCCTTGCTGCATAGATCACAATACCGTGCCTGAGATATATTAAATAAAACACCCCACAAATTTTATCTAAAGCCCAAACTTGGAATTGGTTACAATATATCTAAGGCCAAATTTATTTTGTTCTTCTCTATATCGATGTAAATTACGTTTCACACTGGCCTATCCAGCAGTTCTACATTTTACAGATCCTCAAGGTCAAAGCCATACTTTTACATCAGCGGAGGAGGCAGAAAATCATATTAAGAAATGGGATGCACCTGAGGCTATCACCTCCCACTATGTAACAATCAGCATCCATAGTGGAAAAAGTCTCAAAGTCTCATTACCCTCCTTCTCCATTCAAGTCCCAGAGAGTCACTCAAACAAGTCTCAGGTCTCACGAGTTGAAGAAAAATAACAGGCACTAGAAGTAAAAGGAACACTTAAAATAAGATAAATTTAGTTAATTCTTTATTTTCTTTCCTTTTATGTTTTTTTATGTGATATGTGCCTCAATAGCTAAGCAGGTCAAAGAAGAGATCGAGATGGCTCATGGGGAAAAAAGGAAAGTCAGTGTTTGTATTTATTTGTCTTTATTTATTTTTTCCTTGTGTCTTTTTTGTTTAGTATGTTTATATGGTAGAGAGAAGGCGTGTAGGCTCATTTCTTGGATTCTTAGTTCTCAAATATATATGTATTTGAATACTATTTGGTAAAAACTAGATCCTTTAAGGATGTAAAACATTATACGACATCAACCGAAATGATAAAATTAAGAGGAAAGCTCTGCATCATGTTTCATAGTATTAACATGCTTGGAGTACTAGATAATATGGATAAAGAGGGAATATCCAAATAGTTTCATGGAATGTAAAAGACTTCGTTCACCTAATAAGAGGATGGCAATTTTACGTCATCTTAAAAGACTAAAAACAGAGGTAGCAATACTACAGGAAACCCATCTGGGATGTGCAGATTTTATGAGGGTAAAGAAGCTGTGGGTGGGAGAAGTATATGGATCCCCAGCAATAGGCCAGAAAGCGGGTGTGGCCATCTTAATACATAAAAAATGAGTTGGGAAAGTAAGAATAATGAAACAAGATAGTGAAGGAAAAGCAATGTGTGTTACTATCGCATTCGGACAAGGAAATATCTTTGTAAAATTTTTATGTACCTAATACCTCTTATGTGAAATTTTTTCAGAAAGCCACACAATGGTTATTACAAAATCAGAATGAACATAAGGTGGTAGGTGGAGATATGAATTCAGTTGTAAATTAATTGGAAGATAGATCTAGTAGACCAGGGGCCCAGACAAATGGGTTTTCCAAGATTACTAAACTTGGAGAATTTTTGGAAAATACTTACCTAAATGATATTTGGAGACAGAGATATCCACTGGAGAGGGGGTATACCTTTTTTTCGCATGTTCATGAATCACATGCGAGAATTATTTACCTCTTTGGTTCCAATTCTTTATTACATCTGGTAGATTCCCAAATATACATACTATGGTCATTTCTGACCATTCTCCTATATCAATTGATGTTAGAGAACAAATGCCCAAAGGGGACGATGTTCAATGGAGATTTCCAACATTTCTTTATCAAGACCTTGAATTTAAGAAAATGGTACTAGCAGCTTGGGCTGAATTTCCGTGTAATAATATTCTCCATAAATCCAACCCTATATTATTCTGGGAGGCCAGTAAAGCATGTAAGAGGTTGTGTCATGTCTTTCATGACTAAGAAAAAGAAAGAAACATCTGCAAAATATCAACAAGCTATTAGGGATTTGACGTTAAGTCAACAAGAACTAACAAATAATTCAAATCCAGATAATAAACAAAAATGGTATGAAGCTAAAAGACAATTTGATTACTGGCTTGAACAGCAAGAACAATTTAAATAAAACATAGAGATTTGATGTTTCAAAAGTTTGGAAATAAATCAGGCAAGATGCTGGCAAATTTGGTAAGACAGAATAATAAACCGACACATATTTCATCACTATTATATTCACCAACAAGTGAGGCTGTAGGAGATCCTAAAAAGAGTAATCATTTGTTAGCAAAATTTTATCAGAACCTAAATGCAACTTCACCTGGTGGTTTAGAAGAAGTCGACAGGTCGAAAGTCTACTTGAAGAAAATTAAACTCCATAAATTGACACAAGATATGCAATCTAGATTGAATGCCCAAATACCATCTATGAAAGTGCTAAACACCATCTCGAGTATGGCAAATGGTAAGGCTCCTGGTCCAGATGGTTTCACTATATAATTCTATAAAATGATAATAGAAGGGATAATTGAAGATATATGTGCTCTATATGATACTCTATGGGATCAGGGATGTTATTTTGCAACAGGTAAAAAAGCACAAATGAAAGTTTTGTTGAAAAAGGGAAAAGATCCAAGATACCACAAATCCTATCGTCCTATATCGTTATTAAATATTGATGCAAAAATTCTAAAATATTGGCAGTTAGGATTGCAACTTTTCTCCGATCGTTTTGAGAGACAGTTTATAGATTTTGTATTGGCTATGTCTCAGAATCCAGTGGCAAGGGTGTCTACTCCTGGATTTTTATTGGAAACTATAAATTTATATAGAGGCACTAGAAAAGGGTGTCCTTATCTCCTTATCTTATCTCCCTTACTGTTAAATTTAGCATTAGAACCCTTTCTAAGGATAATAGAAAATTCTGATAAATTTAATGGTATTGAATATCAGGAGCATAAGATGAAGTCAACAATTTTTGCAGATGATATATTGTTATTTTCCAACAATCCATCAGTAGACATCCCGATTACAAATTTGGCAGATTTTTTGGTTTGAAAGTTAAGAGTGAGGTTCTTTTTTTAAATCCTAAAAGTATGGGATCATGGGTTTCAAATGTGGATTTCCAAATAGCACAGAATACCATCAGTAGGGATGAGCGAGCAAGAATATTAAGTTCGATCTCGGTGCAAATCGGGCCTTTCTCGCTTATCAAAAATGTAAGCCCGAACAGCCTTCTGATTAGCTGAGAGGTTGTGCTCTGGCCGAACAGAAGGATTTCCATGGCTGCATCATGCAGCCCTGGAAATTCTCTGAGATCCCTGGGCACTAGAGATCAATTAAGATACATTTGTATCTGTAACAAATGTATCATTTTTAAGAGATACTTATATTACAATGCCAGGAGGTTCTCTTTTGCTGGGCATCTTCTCAATGATTGCAGCTGTGGAGAAGCGTGTGCGATCCCTGGGGCACTGGAGGTTAATTAACCTCTAGTGCCCCCAGGATTGCACACTGAGCTCATCAATGATTGCAGCCGTGGCAAGTTTGCAGTCACAGCTGTAACTGCAGGCGATCCCCGGGGCACTAAAGGTTAATTAACATCTAGTGCCTCGGGGATCGCACACTGAGCTCATGGAGTTGAGTTACGAGCTTTATCAAAAAAGGAAAGAGGATGGATTAATATCTGCTTATTAGCAGCAAGAATAGCAATAATTGCACAGTGGATACATTCAGTTAATCCGTCTGTGGAAAAAGTAATTACTTCCATGAAAATGATCTTCTATAGAGAAATGTTAGAGATCCAGCAGAGAAATGAGGAATTTATTACACAATTTCTTCAAAAATTGTATCCATTTATTGATAAAGTATTTAAAGAGGGGGAGAAAATGGCTATTTTGGATAATTTTAAATATTTACCATGATATATGGCTAATAGAGAACAATGACAATTTGACAGTGAATAATGATTTATAGCTGAACAAAAACATAAAATACCTTATGAAAGATATGTCCATAAAGGGAAAAGGAGAACTAAGAAATATGTATATGTGTTTACCATATTTCAGACATGTTTAAATTGATCTTGTTATGTTATATGTTTGGTGTTTGAAGAATACATATACAAAATACAAGTGATTTACACTTTTTAATAATGTTAAAATTCAACAATTATTGTCAAATCATGCCGGTAGTGATCACCAATTGAACAATTACCAAATTTCCAGCTTTAGCACATTCTTTTATATTGTATATTATTATTATTATTATTAATAATATTCATAATAATAATAAAACAGTAAAATGGTGGTTGCATAGCACTGTACTAAGTAGATAAAAATGTGGTCCTCGGCCATAGAGTGTCCACAAAAAGTCTGTCATAGGTAACATAGTCAACCACTAGGGAAATAAACATACTAGAAACCAGTATATTCCAAAAAAAATTATATACACACAGTTGATCCAGAGGAAAGCAAACTCCCCTTTAAACCCTGGTTCAATTGGAAGAAAATTCCTTCCTGATCCCGTGAGGCAAATTGATGTTCCCTGGATTAACAGTCTCTGGTGTCATTCCTTCAAACTTTATTACCCAGTTCGATTATGTGCTTCTAGAAAAGCATCTAGCTTTTTCTTAAGGCAATCTTTTAGCAAGTACTTGCTAAAACTACTTCCTGAGGGAAAATATTGAATTCATTGAAAGTTTTTTGGACTACATGTATTTCTGGTCTGATGAAGCAGAGGGAACGCGTCACTATTCCAAAGAAATCATTCTTTTTAAAAAATAATTTGGTTTACTAATATTGGAAACCATTGTGTGCAGAATTTTGGCTATGAAAGAATGTATGTATTTTTGACAAATATTGATATGTTGTTTTGATCCTATTGATGTTTTTATTGGTTTGTTATACAGTGTTTGTAAGATTAATTACAAGACTTTTTATGTGTCTGTAATTGTTGTATATATATATATAAACCCTATTCTTTTGGTGCCAGTATTTTGCTAATACACACAGGTTATCTTTTATACCACAATTAATTCACAAGTTGTCTTGATTCTGGGCACCAATTTCCCAGTTTTTATTAAACTTCCTGAGGGAGCCTATTGCACATTTTCACAGACTTTACCATAAAGAATCCCTTTCTTCTCTTCGAAGATTATACTTCTTTTCCACTAGACGCAAAGAGTGCTCCTTGTCCTTTGCAATGACCTTAAATTGAAAAACTTTGAAGAGAGTTCCCCATGGGGACCATTTATATATTTATATAAGGTATCAGTTCCCCTCCTCCACCCTGTTAATTTCTCTTCTCAAGGAAGAATAGATTCAGTTCTCTTCTTCAACTAATCTCTCCTACTATATCATTTACGATTGACTCTTCACACAATCATTGAAAAAATCAGCCTATGTCTAGGTTAAGGTTTAAGTTAGCTAACAGTGCCTTGTCGTAAGGTAACCACTGGCATTTATCTCTTGGAACATTATCTGTGCATTTGGCTCTGTAGTCCTTGATGAAACTAAACAGAAGACATGTGTTGTGCCAACTTTGTCTCAATGGCTGTTCTTCTTGTGTAGGCTTGCCCTTATGCTGCAGTATGAAACAGTGTTTGCTAATCAAAGCTGGTGCCACAAACCTTTCCCCCTCTAATACCTCCTACAGCACGTATTCTTCTTTTTTTCCAAATAATTTTTAGAGATAAAACAGAGTTCAAACATACATAGTAAATGTATCAAAAAGCAATAATTATATAAAGGTGTAGTAAAAAGTAAAATACACAATATAAAAAACAAGCAATATCAGTCCTTTAAGAACCCTAGCATCTTAGTTTTATTGTTTAACTTCAAGGAATACAAGGGGCTGTTTTACATCTCCAATAGGTATCATCAGTGTGGGGATAGATTTTGGCAAATTTGGAAGGTGTTCTATACCAGCGGGAAACCAATTTATAATTTGTCTCCTGGTATTTATTACTGATGGAGGCCTTATGACTAAAATGAAGCATCATCTATTGCTGGGTATCTGTGAATCTTGTGCTCAGATCTTCATCCGATTTGGTTACAAAACTGGGAGTGATGGGGGTTTGTGCAGAAAAAAGCGTTTGGTATGTGCACGACAAGGTACCTCCCATTAAGCCCTGTGCAGTACACAGTGATTCCAAAGGCAATAGGGGGCGACAGTATTGATGTGCCTGTGGAAGAGACATAGACACATAGGTAAGTTGTATAGTGCGACATGTGTTCAATGGGGGCAGATCCTTGTCTGATTGTACGGTCGACAGAGAGATCCAGGACCTATCCCTGATAAAATGTAATGGTCTGAAAGCGCCTTAGTTACGCCAAAAGTGGAGAAATGGGGCAGAGATCCCTTGTGGGAAGTCTAGGTTTCCTAAGATAGGAGATAGTTGAGATTGGTAAGTATCGGTAGTCTGAGAGGTAAAGTATATAGAGACAACCTTTAGGTTAGGTCCAATCAATGGATGTTTGAGCATTGTAGCTTTGGTTGCATTAGGAGCCCATGGTAAGGATTCAATTGAGGTTAGAAAAAGTGCATCTTCCAATTGTATTTAGAGTTTAGAACCTTTGTTAGTGCACCAGTCTAACAGCCTAGCTACATGTACAACTTGGTGAAATAACATAGGATCTAGAAACACCATTCCTTCGCTTTTCTTGGGTAGTCTCAGAATTTTCAATCCAATCCTTGGTGTACCTGAGTGCCAAATACATTTTTTTAATTCTGATTTGAATTTTCTTAGGATTTGTGACAGTATATGGAAAAAAGGGAAAAAATAACGCCTGTAACATATACAAGAGTCTGGACATTACAGTAATTTTTAAAATGTTACACCTTCCAAACCAGGTGTTTTGAACTTTTGAAGGTCTTTTCTAATATGGATAAAAAGAGGGATGAAATTGAGTTCAACAACACATGACAAGTTAGTTTGCTGGAATCTTGTTGCCCAAGTAGCTATTGGATAGGATAGGAAGCTTATTTAATGGGAAAATTTGGAGCCATAGTTGCCTGAGTCGTTTTAGGTATGGTGACATTTAGGGCCTCTGACTTCTGCGAATTAATGTTAAAATTGGATAATTCAGTGAATTTTCAGAGTTCCGATAAAAGATTTGGAGGTGTCGCAATAGGCAATAATACATAAAATAGCAGATCCTCTGCGTAAGACACTACTTTATGTTCAATGTTACCTATTCGTATGCCTCTCACAGCAATATTGGATTGCACATGTCGCAGGAAAGGTTCTAATGATAAAATAAACAAAATGGGGAGGGAGGGCATCCCTGCCTCATCCCATTTGTGATTAAAAATGGTTGGGAGAGTTCACCATTAATCTTAACCTGTGCGGTGAGTGAAGAGTATAGAGCGCAGGTCCATTGTAGGAATGGTGTAGGGAAACCTAGGTTTTCTGACGTTGTGTGAAGGAAAGTCCAATTTACTTGGACAAATGCTTTCTCCGTGTCTGTGGAAAAAAGCATAAGTAGAAGTTTCTTGGGAATAAATCAATGATATTTAAGGTACTCATGGTATTGTCCCTGGCTTCCCATAGGGGGAGAAAGCCACTTTGGTCGGGATTTATGATTTCGCTCAATATAGGAGTCAGTCTGTGTGCTAGTATACTTGCAAACAGTTTTAGATCACAGTTTAGTAACAAAATGGGATGGTAACTGGCACAGGATTGGGGGTCCTTGCCTGGTTTCAAAATAACTTTGATTTGTGCAGACAGCATGTCATGCGTGAGTGCATATCCTTGGGGGATGGCATTAAAAGCTGTTACCAATTGGGGACCAATATGTTAGGAAAGTTGAGTTGGGACTACTGGGGGTGGCACAGAACTAGTTGGCCGCACTGAGTTACAGCCGGCTCGATTCTCAGCGTGTTCCAACTGTGCTCTGGTGTTTTTTTCAAACCCCAGAACAGCTAGATACAGAGTGCAGGTGGAAGCAGGTTCTATTTTTAGCCCTGCTCTCCACTACATCGCCCGAAGTCGGAGCTCCAGACCTGGCCGCGTGGCACCCAGAGGCCATTTTGGAGGACACCTCACGCGGCTGCAGAGAGGAGAAAAGAATACACCGCCGTTCCTGAACCAGCTCCAGGGGAAAATTCTTCTGGGAACTAACACGGCTCCTTGCTACCCCACCAGCAGGAACACTTTTTTGAAGAAAAGACCCCTGGTGAGTCTAAGCTGTTTAGTGCATCTGTCCTCCCCTGGTTGGATGCTTTGCAAGAAGTTGTGGATGGGATCATACATAAAAAATGATTGATTCCCCCTGTTTGGATCCTGCATAATTTATTTCGGGTGGGGTGTGTATGTGCACAGAGATATCCTTAGTTATATTCCTGCCATTCTTTCACTGTGATCCGGAGCATGCTTCATTTGGGAGTGTACTGGAAGTTATTATAAAACACCAACTATGGAAAAGTTTGTGGGCAAATCAAATCCTTCCCAATTATGCAGATAGCTCCCTAAAACAAAGAGGAAAGCTTCTCAGAAGCCCACACCAGCATCCCCCCGTCATCTTCAGGATCCCCTGAAATGTCCCTGGCACTAACCCCCCAGTATTTTTCCTCTGCCTTGATTGAAGCGGCACGCCCCTCTCAACAGAGTGGCTCTACTGCCAGGGAAGTCGCTGACTTACTTCTACCGTTCTTTGATAAGAAGTTTGAATCCTTGCTATTGAAACAGCTATTTCCAATATATCGTCCAACACTAAAAGAATTGTGGAACTGGAACAACAAGTCAGCAATCTGGAGGACCAACTCCTTGAGTCGCAAGGTAAACGAACGATGCAATCCAACCAATTGCCATCTATGGCAGATAAAGTGGAAGACCTAGAGTATCGCGACAGGAGATACAACTTACGTTTTATTGGTATCCCAGAGGATTAAAAGGGCCTAGATCTACAAAAAAATGTATGTAAAAATGCTAAGTCTTAACTTACCCCCTCCGACTGCCAGGGCATTTGAGAGGATTGGCCCTAACCGTCCATCTGCAACTCATAAACCAAGACCAGTCATTGCCAAATTCTTTCATGGTTTGGACAAAGACACAGTACATGGGGCCTATCGTAAAAAAATTGCAATTTGTCACTTTGTGCAATTTGTCTTTGAATGTTTTGAATGTTCTAATTTTTTCACTGGGTTTGTTTACATTGATAGTTGAAAGTTTCCTAATATATATGTCTTGCCCTCTGACCAAGATACAAAGGCACATGAGATTTACTGAAAAGTTAAAAAAAGGGAAGACGCAATATATTTGTTATTGTTTTGATTTGTTCAGTGGCCTGGCTGTATAAATATGGGATTGCTTCTTCTTTTCTCTTTTTTGGAAAATGTTTGATAGTAGAATTTTGTTGCAATGGGTGGATCCCAAATGGTTGTTTGTTAGGCCCTGATTCAGTGGGGTTTTGGTTTCACTGGAAAAATTGGGATCATGCGCATACTATTTCTCCAGGTTTATGGCTGTAAATGTTTCAGAATTAAACACAACCCAACCAAATTCCACTCTACATTCCAAGCTAAATTTAGTATCCTGGAATGTGGTGGGACTTAATAGTCCAAAAAAGCGGAGGAAAGTGCTAATACACCTAAAGCGTAAATCTCTTGATGTTGTTTTCCTCCAGGAAACACACCGGAGGAGACACCTGGATTGGAGAATAGTGTTGGTGTTAGAATTTGGGTCGTCCTTATATTCAACCTGAATATGTCTGTTCGAATTCGGGGAGACCCGAACCGAATATAAAGTGTTCGCAGGTTCAAATTCGGCACTCTCCCATAACGGTAGGGCCCTCCAATAAGAGCAGGGATGCTCTCCTCCATCTTTGTATCGGCAGGCAACCGATTGGCTGCCTGTCACTACATGCCACACAGGCAGCCATTGGCCTATATAAGGTCAGGGCGTGCCTGCATTTACCACTCATGACAGAGATCTGCTAGCAGACACAACCTTTCTGTGCTGCTTGCATTGTCAAAGTCAAATAAAAAATAAAAGTGCTGCAGCTAGATAGTTAGATAGTCTCACACTCCCTATTAGGCAGATAGTTGGATTGTATTGCTTCAGTCCTGTAATCTACTGTATTCCAATAGAGTGTTTCATTGTTAGTCAGATAGATAGATATATAGTGAGTCAGTCAGTGTGTTACATACAGGCAGCCAGAGCCAGGGTACCCTGACGACGTGCACACTATCACACTTGTACTGAGAGACAGTCAGACAGACGCAGTGACGGACATCACATTTGTATACTGTGCTGCATATTACAAGCATCACCGCTGAAGTAAAGTGCCACATACAACACACAGCCCACTTGCATTTTTTGTGTAAGGGTGTGAAGCCACACAAACATTCTGTCTAGCCAAAGAGGAAGGGGCAGCTTTGCCAGGGGTGGCAAGCACAGCAGGACCTTAGACATTTTAGAGCTGCTGGTGGTGGTGTGCGTCCATTATTACCGCACCTTGAACAACAGGTAGTAGAGAACATGACCCAGCCTGGGTCAAGTGACTGCACCCCCTCTTCCTCCCAGTCCCGGACACAGGCCTCACAGGGTTCCCAAACTATAGTCCCTGATACACCTGTTCCTCCTACTTCTTCCTCCTCAGCTGGAAAGTATTGTGTACAGCAGTACGTAGAGGAGTCCCACCGAGGGGTTGGAGGGGTTGTTTTCACCCCAACACTCTGAGCCTGACAAGCCACTTTAAACTGTCTCCAAAAGGCCGCTGCTTCCTTTTGGCACATACAGGGAAACTGGTCTATCTCTTGTAATGATGATGATGATGTCCTTGATCCGACATGAGGCGAATAAGGAGATCATCATAGGCAGGAAGAGGAGGAGGAGGAAGAAGAGGAGGAAGAAGAGAAGGAGGAGGTTGCAGAGCGCCCTCAAAGGGGAAGAGGGAGGAAGAGGGTAAAAGCGGCCAACAATCTGCAGTCTTCAAGTACCAGTGAGGCAAGTCATAGTCGTCCATCGTCGGCAGCTGTCACCACAGCTGTGCCTCAACAACTGTGGACCGCCACTACGAGCACCAGCTCCAGAGCACCTTTCGACCCAGTTCACAGTTCGCCCGTGTGGGCATTTGCATGAACACTTGCAGAGCAATGTGTCCATGGCACTGCAGCACTCTGGCAAGGTGCACCTGACAACCAACAGTTGGTCGAGCAAGCACGGAGTGGGAAGATATATAAAATCCTACACAGCTCACGTTGGTGGCAGCAGGGTAAGATGCAGCTGCAGGTAGGCCTGCATACCTAGCTCTGCCCAGAGCACATCACTATGCAATATTCTTCTCGACCTCCACTTCCACCTCCTCCTTTGACTCGTCTGCCTCAACCTATCCCTTCAGGGACACTTTGCCGTGGAGACCCAGCACCTCCCATTCACCAGCATCTGTTCACCGCCAGCAACAACCTGCAGTTTGCTATTTCGGTGCACAAGTCAGAAGTTGCCACGCAGTCTTGAGGTTTCGATGCCTCGGTTCCCTCAGCCACACGGGCGCAACCATTCTAAGTGCCCTGCGGGAGCGGGAGAGCATATGGCTAACTCCGCATGGAATACAGCCAGGCATGATTGTGTGTGACAACGGGGCCCTGCGTTCTGGCAAACTCACACACGTACCTTGGCTGGCTTACGTCTCATAATCTCATAGTACAACGCTTCCTTGTGAATTACCCAGGCCTCCAGCCACTGTTGCTGAAGGCCAGAAAGTTGTCGGCTCATTTCCGCCAGTCGTACACAGCCAGTGCCAGATTGGTGGATTTACAGCGAAACGGTTAATTTGTGATGTGGCCACTCGTTGCTTCCAAATCAATTCCACCTTTTACATGCTGCAGCGGCTCGCTGAACAACAGAAACCGGTGGTGGAATATGTGGCAGAGTCTGTTCATTTGAGATGCTTACCTACATTACCTTACTTCAGCCCTGTGGAGTGGCTGCAAATTGAGGACTTGTGCACTGTATTGGCACATTCAGAAGGGGCGACCAGGATGAACAGCAGGGATCAGGCCTGTGTTAGTGACCCCATCCCCATTATATGCCTGCATGCATGCCTACTAGGCATAGTGTACCGCAAATTCAGGAAGAGGAGGAGGTGGAAGAGGATGAGGATGAGGAGGAGATTGTAGGCATTGGAGAAGGGGAGGAAGGGGCAGAGGAGGATATGGAGGGTACATGGCATCCATTCACCCAAACACAAGGCGGCATGTTCTGCGGATGGCAAGACCAGGCAGAGGAGGAGGAGGATGACCCTGTGCTGCTGTTCGACCCACAGGAGTCTAGGTCCAGAATTCCCTCAGCTGTGGGAACTTTGAGCCACATGACAGCCTTCATGCAGGAGTGCATAGCCAAAGATCCACGCATACAACACATAAAAACAAGGACTGACGACTATTGGATTTCTACATTACTTGATCCACGTTACAAGCCTAAGATAGAACAACTCATCTTGCCCAAATACAGGGGACGTAAAATGCAGCACTACCAAGAAGTGCTTGTAAGGGACTTGTGCTCTGCTTTTCCATATACCAGCAGCAGCAGCAGGGATTCCTATGGCAGTTCCACCAAACATGGCAGCCAAACTACCTTAAGCGGCATGGGTGGCAGCAGCAGAAGAGGTCGTCTAAGCCAAACTCTGCAGGCTTTTTTTGAGTGGAGGAAAGCCACCAGTCATGCAGCAGTTGCTGTTTTCTTTGGGGACAAATACAGAATTTTTTCTGCCTATTTTGATAGATAGCAAGAGGTATCAGAATAAAATATCTGTATTTTTTGGAAAGAAATACAGAATTTTTTTCTGCCTTTTTTGATAGATAGCATGTAGAATCAGAATTAAATATGTTTTTTTTTTAGAGAAATACAGTAATTTTTCTGGCTTTTTTGATAGCAAGTGGTATCAGAATTAAATATATGTATTTTTTTGAGAGAAATGCAGAAATTTTTCTGGCTTTTTTGATAGATAGCAAAAGGTATCAGAATTCAAGATCTGTAATTTTAGGAGAGACATACAGAAATCTTTCTGACTTTTTTGATACATAGCAAGTGGTATGAGAATTAAATATCTGTATTTTTTTGAGAGAAATACAGACATTGTTCTGCCTTTTTTGATAGATAGCAAGTGGTAACAGAATTAAATATCTGTATTTTTTTGGAGGGAAGTACAGAAATTTTTCTGCCTTTTTTGATAGAAAGCAAGAGGTATCAGAATTAAATATCCGTATTTTTGGAAAGAAATACAGACATTTTTCTGCATTTTTTGATAGATAGCAAGTGGTATCAGGGGCTATGCAATGAATTTCGATAAATTAAAGGCACTATATCTAAATAAATATACTAAGCCCATCAATACCTTTTGATTGGTGCAAACACAAACTGAAATATTTGGTTGTTATGATACCTAAATATCCCTCCAGACTCTACCATTCCAATATCCCCGCCTCTGGAGATCCATAAAAAGCAATTACAAAAATGGGCCAAATTGCAGCTTTCATATGTAGGACGCATAAATCTAATTAAAATGATTATATTCCCAAGAATTTTATGTATAATGCAAATGTTACCAATTTTATTATTACACAGAGAGATCTCCAAGATATCTATAGAGTTTTTTGGGCGTTTATCTGGGCAGGAAGGAAAGTGAGACTGGCAATGTGCATACTCCAAGAACCTGTTAAACACGGAGGTCTTAATTTTCCAAATATTGAATATATATTTGGACAACAATTTCCAGGTATATTAGGGACTGGATACACGGTACTGCCGGTTATGATAATTTTCCATTAGAGCAAGAATTGCTCCCAGAGAATCAGTTCCTTTACATTCTGCATATGCACAGAGAATTACTCCCTCCAGAGGTTGTCCAAAATCCTCTAATATATTCGTGCTGGTATGTCTGGCACAAAATAAGATACAAATTCTCCCTATATACCACTCGTCAATATTCCTTCCACTATGGCGAAATGGTCATTTCCCTTGGATACCCCGGGAACCCCAGGGGTGGAACCAAGGCGACCTGGGAGCATTGAAAGTTAAATCCACAGTTAATATTTTGACCCGTAAGGTCATCTCGGAATCAGCTATACCCATGGTATTTTCCTCTCTAGGCCTACAGACCTTTGCCTATTAACAGCTGAATTCCTATGTTAAATCAGTGATTAAAAATGTATCGCCCACAGATTGGTCTAATCCTCAGGATAAGCTATGAACAATGCTTAACCCTGCTAAAAAAGCCAAAACTGAAACATACAATATTTATAGAATGGTTTTAAACTATGAAAATAGAAATACTGGGCTGTGCCGATGGTCTAAACATTTCCTGGAAATTACCCCGAATGATGTATTAATATATTTTGGTAGAGCCTGAAGGCACTATATTCATTGAAACTCTATCATTACGCATATATTTCACCTATGCGTTCATATCAGATGGGGCTCAGCCCCTCTTCGCAATGTCTAAAATGTGGTGTCTTGGAGGCTGCCCCAAAATACACTTTTTTTGGTGACAGGTAGCATGGTATACCCTT
This sequence comes from Pyxicephalus adspersus, assembly GCF_032062135.1. Taxonomy (NCBI): domain Eukaryota; kingdom Metazoa; phylum Chordata; class Amphibia; order Anura; family Pyxicephalidae; genus Pyxicephalus; species Pyxicephalus adspersus. The sequence goes on along the minus strand of NC_092866.1, from coordinate 39,093,637 downwards.
GTAGAATATGCTCTGTTTGGGGTGCCTTATTTTCAAAGAAGTACCAATAGATCGTATAAAGGGGTAAGGTTTATTTACAGCTTAGGGTATTATATACATATAAGTTACAAGAGGAAGGGAAGAAGGTAAAGGGGTATATAGGAAGGGGGCAGAAAGGGGTCTAGCTCTATCTCTAGCACATGGTGATTCTTCCTGACACAACCATACACACCCGGGTTTTCTCTCCTTGAACCACACCCCTCTGCAAGTCCAGAGCAAACCACATTGTTGATTCATCCTTGGTGAAGTCTTGATCAAGAGGTCACACTGATTGTCCTTGTCCCAGGCTTAGGATTCTTGTCACATACCCCTGCCCCCTTCTGGAAGACTGAAGCAATAGTAATCTGGTTTGGGCAGGAACTACCACCAGGTGGTCAAACTGACCAAGGTGTTACTGATCCTCAGGCATCCACTCATGGAAGATCCATCATTGTCTTTGCTCGGCACATTTTTGATGGTTGTTTTAGGGACTGCATCTGTCTCCAGAGATAATGAGGTTTATAGCTTGATTTCAAGGAGGCAGGATCATCCTTACATACAAGTCCTATTCATATCAATTTTGGTCACTTCCAACTTTCCCTGGTCTTTTGCCTGAATGGCACACAAACATTTTAAGAAGTGACATAAAAAAATATTGATTACTGTATTCATTCTACATTCTCGGTATCATTCCGACACTCAACAGCATTCCTTTAGAGGTATCCTCTTCACAACATAATGTAGCTCAAGAAAGAGAACCCAGAGTCAGGAACCCATTCATCCAACATTCATACATTACTCCACATGCATACTGGCAATTTATTAATACCCCTTTGGAGAATTTTTCAATAATTAATATGGCAACTACATCATTGTAACACATTCATTAACCCGGTTTACCAACAAGTTACATTGAATTACATATTTCATCCATGCTCTAATACCCACTACGAATTTACATGCTTCTTCCACACTTGATAATAATAATGTTTTAGGTCTCTACACATTGTACTAATACAGCTTCCTAGTTCAGATGAAAATTAAACAATAAATACGGGCTGATTAAGCTAGGACATATGCATTGCTCTATATGGCCAAGGGGCATAAGGGGGTAATAAACTGTATGATTCACACAAGGGGTGTAGGTATCACTTAAGTGTATGAGTGGCACCTACACTGTGGCCTTATTAATAAATCACTAAACATATATACATAACTCTTACATTCTTCCACCATTACATATTATCCAACACAGGTTTTCTTGCTGAAGGTTAATCTACCGACTATGTTATTCATAAGATAATAACAAAAATCTGTTCCTAGCAAACATTCTCTAGATACAAGTATTGCTGGATGACGTCTCAGGTTTGGATAGGGAGACCCAAAATTCCTCCAGAAACTTTGTGATTGGTTAAAGTTAATTGAAATTGCTTGCTATTTTACTAAACAATACTAAAAAATATATTTAAAAATTATATCTTATAAGCCTCAACATAACAGGACATAAAAAAAATAATAAAGAAAACAAAAATTGCAACAAAAGTGTTCTGCTGGCCATCAAACAAATTAAAACACAAACCCAAAGACTACAAAAGACAAACAATAAACCAAAGACAAAAAAAACTCAACTTCTGGTTTGTACACAGACTTCCAGGTACTTCTGGCTCTTTTGTGAGAAGACTTCACACCTAGAAGAACAAAGGGTTAACCAAAAAAACAAACATTCACAATTCATCACAAAGGGATGACCTCTCATAGGCCCTGATTTATTAAAGTTCTCCAAGGCTCGAGAGAATACCTTTTCATCAGTGAAGCTGGGTGAAACAGAAAACCTGAAATGGATTTGCTTTAAGTCATTAGCTATTTGTTAGCAAATGTTTTCAATTCTGGACCACCCTGCTTCACTGGTGAAAGTGTATTCTCTCCAGCCTTGGAGAACGTTAATAAATCAGGGCCATAGTGTTTTCCCATATTACCATTTGATTTTTAGTGTAATTGTTTCAAAACATTTACCTATTGAGCTCATAATACCAGGTTGTTTTTGTTTAAAAATAGAGAATTGAATTAGTTTACTAAAATTTAGCCAGTACTGTGCTACTACAGCAAAATAACCTGTGACAAGAAACACAAGCGTTAGCATATGAAACTTTCACAGCTTCCTTCAAAGGCCCTGAAAGAGAACAAAAACACATTGGTATACTGAGTCATGACAAACATTTTTCTTTTATCCTAACAATCTAAATAAACACAACAGACAATGGTAGAGTGTTTACAGTATTCCTATCTCAATAAACTGTACCACACAACTGTGCCATATAGGAAAGGAAAATGGCAATGCAGCTTGTGTTAAACTGCATACTAGCCAGTATGGGAGATTGACCCATGGAGCAAACATTGGTATGTTTGTCCAGCCCTGTTCCTGGCCATTTTGAGGGTGTTGGTCATTTTTACTGTTTATATATTTTTTCCCCCTTCAGCACTAGCTGATTTCTCATGATTGTTATCTTTTACTCCATGCTGTAAAGTGCTTTCATTGTTTTGGATGGAGGTTGTGCTCTCATCTACATTCTCATTGCTTTCAGCTATTAAATTAGCAATCCTGTGTGATCTTTTTGAACATTTAGATATCTAGAGTATCTTTTAATATGCCTAGGTCTGTTGCACTTGTAGCATCTAAATGATTTTGGCCTTCTTGTACTCCTGTATATGACAGATATGTCGGATATATACCTCACCTTGTCTTGTTCACACCAGTCCCTGAGTATATTTATGAATTGTTGGTAAGAGGAAGCATTCCTAAGGGCAACCTTACCAGGATAGCTTACAAGACATTAATTAGCCATCGAATAAAGGAACTTCACGTCATCAGATGAAATATCTGGACAGGGTTACACCACCCTATAAAGTGAAAGAAACTCATTGCAGATTATTATTGGATCATCTCCCCGTCTAAATTTCATTCTGGACTAATCCTAAGTACCTCTCCTATCCCTGCTTCCTAACACATATTGCAGTTCTTTTCTCCTACTCTCTGCTCCAACCAACGGGTCATTATTCATGTATATCTGGGCCACAAGTGGTCCTGGAAGCTGGGCCTTTAAAGGAGTACATGCATCCTCGTTGTTCGGACCATATTGACACACTACAGCCTCCAGTTTATTGGAAATACTCACTGGTGACTCTAGCCCATTAAATTCACCAAGAATCTGGCACAGATGGTATTTGTCCTGAACAGTGAGTGTGCTGGCATTTTCCCTTGCAGCTCTAGGTGTATCTGGTGATTGTACGGCTCTGCAGGTATTCATCTCAGTGAGAGTGCAGATATTAGCTGACTCTCGCTTGCTTTCTGTACTAAGGGATAAAATGCATTTCCATTGGCCATCGGCTGGGAATTTGCATCTGCCAATTTCATCTCTAGTGCCAAAACAAGCTTTTCCATCTGAGACAATTTTAACTGTAATGCATCTACAAACTTGCATTTAAGATTATAGTCTGGATTGCATTGTTCTTCTTGCTGGTGTAGCTCACAGTTTTCCTTTCCTAAATCATTCACTTCAGCTCTTAGTTCACCAATCTCAGTGTCAGTGGTAGTTGCCATTCTAAGTAAACCTTCACCAAATGTATCAAATTGCCCTTTAAGCTCTTTTCTCTCCCTACTCCAGTACTCCCCCTGTTGCTCAGCTATGCCTTTGATCCTGAGCAACACTGCTATCTCATTAATAAGTTTTTCGCTATTTAATTTCTTTGCCAGTTTATTATGCAGTTTACTATTATGTTCCTTACATTGTGATAGTAGTATTTGAAACTGACTTTTAACAGGTTCATCTGCGCATGTACGATAACTGTCAGAGGTAGCTTGTTAACATAACTATACACAAATTCCATTTTACAAAGCTACAATCAACGCAAGAAACAAACGATAAGACACGGCCAATACACACACACTGTCAATACCTATACACTCACCACATACCAATTCTTCCGTTTTATTAATGTCCAAGATCCAGTCAACTCTGCATCGCAATCCTTTTAGCAGGTCTGGTTGGTCCTTCAACTAAGTTTACCTAAACTTCTAGAAACATAACTCAGAGCAATTCTGTCCTGTGGGTTGTTTGTGGATTTAGAATTCCACCCACTTTCTGGGGTGCCAAATGTAGAATAAGCTTTGCTTGGGGTGTCTTATTTTCAAAGAAGGACCAATAGATCTTTTAAAAGGGTAAGGTTTATTTACAGCTTAGGATATTATATACATATAAGTTACAAGAGGAAGGGAAGAAGGTAAAGGGGTATATAGGAAGGGGGCAGAAAGGGGTCTAGCTCTATCTCTAGCACATGGTGATTCTACCTCGCACAACCATACACACCAGGGTTTTCTCTCCTTGAACCACACCCCTCTGCAAGTCCAGAGCAAATCACATTGTTGATTCATCCTTGGTGAAGTCCTGATCAAGAGGATCAAGAGGTCACAGTGATTGTCCTTGTTCCAGGCTTGGGATTGTTGTCACATACCCCTGCCCCCTCCAGGAAGACTTAAGCAATAGTAAACTGGTTCGGGCAGGAACTACCACCAGGTGGTCAAACTGGCCAGGGTGTTACTGATCCTCGGGCATCCACTCATGGAAGATCCATCATTGTCTTTGCTCAACAATGGTTGTTTTAGGGACTGCATCTGTCTCCAGAGATAATGAGGTTTTCAGCTTGTTTTCAAGGAGGCTGAATCATCCTTACATACAAGACCTATTTATATCAACTTTGGCAACTTCCAACAATCCTTCAAAATTTGGTAAACTATTTCTTTTTTTTTTTTTTAGTGAAATGTCATCTCATGGCGCAAAGGTGGCCAAAGGCTGCAGGAAACTTTTTACGAATATTTCTCTGGTAGCGAAAAAAACAATTCTTCATAACTGCAATAATAATTACAACAACCCCCCCACCACCCTCACTGACATTGTTTTTGGAAAAATTATGGTTTGTTTTCGAGATGGAATAGGTTGACGCCTCTTTGGGGAAGGAGGCACAGGTTGAGGGTTTTTTGTAATCTGGGAATCATTCATAGCTCTATTAATGTTGGATATGAGAAAATAAATTCTCACAACCTTTGAACAAACTGCGTGGTATGCTTACCATCTTTTGGACAATGATCCCCAAATTGTATGTTGATTATTAGATAAGATATAATGGTTTGAAAATCAATGTTTTTCATAATATTTTGGGAGTCTTTGATCCCACAACTGTTACAACTTGTAATGCTAGCCATATTTGATTGAAATTTGGTCAACTGATTCCATTGTTTGTAATATTTGTTTGCCGCAATTCTACTGTATTTGTTATGTGTTGTTCTGAATACTGTAATTCTTCCCCTAAACTAATAAAAAATATAAAAAAAAAAGAAAGTTTAGTTGGTGTGTGCGGAGCAAAGACTGCATTATTCTTGGTCACCAGCTGAGGAAAGGGGTGACCCCATCTGTAAGTTGCAGAATGAGAGGTAATGAGCCCCATCAGAGGCCTCAGCAGTTGTCCCATGCGGAGATTTGAGAGGTCAGGAAATATCTGAATCCTGGCTCCATTGAAATGTATTTTGTATTGCACGGACAGAATCTTTCAGAACAGTGCCTGCCCTGGACTCAGGTATGCCCCTCAATCTCAGGTTATTGCAGCGCCCCCGATTTTCTTGGTCATCTACTTGCAAAGACAAAGAGGTAAGCAGGGATCTTACTTGTGTCTGCAAATGTTCCAAGGCGATAATCCTTCAGTCAGCTTGAGTGGAAGACGTCTCTAAGGTGGATACTTTGGCATCCATCGTGATCATGCGGTTTTGTAGAGTTTCAATCTCTCGTCATAGAGATCTCTCTATGCGGGCCGCTAAGGAGTCCATATCTTCCTTAGTGGGGATAAGTTGTAGGAGGGCCTGCAGGTTTTTGCTCCATTGGTATCAGTGACACTGCTCTCTCTTGTACCTACCTGTCTGACCGCCCCTTTCAAATTTCTTTTAATGGTAATTCCTACTCATCTTCCTGTTGGTGTTCCCCAAAGGTCAGTCCTTGGACCAGTTCTCTTTTCTCTTTACACCTCCTCACCTAGTAGTCTCATATCCTCCTTTTGTTTACAGTACCATCTGTATACTGATGACACTCAAATCTATCTGTCCACCCCTGATATGTCTCCCTCAGTCATCGACAAGGTTTCATGCTGCCTGTCAGCCATCCCGTCATGAATGGCTGACAGATTTGATTCTTCCAATAAGCTTTGTAGCAACTGAGGTTGAGAGTCCTGAGCAGTGTATAGATTTTCATATCAACTTTCAAAAGCCCTTAAAATATCTTGATATGATGTAAAAAAAGTATTGGAAGATGAATCTTTCACTCTCAAGATATGACGCCTAGGGCCCAGGGGATTAGCCAACCTTGATAACAACGTACCTATTTTATTCTCCAATCTATAAAATTTATGTTTGGTATAACTAACTTGGGTTTTCACTCTAGTATCGACGTGCAAATTCAATTGAACTACTGCTTCCTGCCAAGATTTCTTGTTTTCTTTACTATTAGATTGAAGATACAATTTATATCATTGCACAACCTGGTCCTGGAGAGCGTTACAATGTTGATAATATTCTTGAATACGTTTTGCTACATTTTGCTTTAGACTACGTTTTGCTTTAGACTTAATATGCCCCTCATAACAGCTATCATAGTACACCACAATAAGATTGGGGTATCCCAATGTTGTAAATTATCATCAAGTCCATCTGCCCAATAGGACTGAAGGTAGGCCCTAAAAGAAGAGGATAAATACGTTGGAAAACGCGACATGAATGTTTCCCTAAAAGATTGTTCTAACTGCAGTTGGAGAATCAAGGGAGCATGGTCAGAAAGAGTAAAATTTCCAATAGATACCTTAATAATCTTTGGAAGTAGGCCTTCTATTGCCAATAACAAGTCAATTCTAGAAAATGTAGAGTGAGCTTTAGAATAACAAGTATAATCCCTCTCCGTTGAGTGGAAGAGACACCACACATCCACCAAAGGAGTTTGAAACAATAAACATTTTAATTCAAAAGTAGATGGATCTGGTCTAATATTGGTTTGCTTTGATCTGTCAAGTACATGGATCAATACCTGTTTTAAAGTCTCCAGCCAAGATTAAATTGGGATAAGAATTAGTTAAAATCTTTTTACCAAGATCAATGAAAAAAGCGGGAGAATTATTATTAGGTGCAAATTCAGAACCAAAATTATAAATTGTACCCGCAGTCTTCACTATTACAAATAAATATTTGCTAGCAGAGTCTAGCAAATACTGTGCAAATCACTTCACCTATCCATGGGGTTCTAAACAATGGGACCTGACCCTCCTTCCAGTGTGTCTCCTGTAAAAACACTACATTTGGAGATTGCTTTTTCAAATGCATTAACACCTTCTTACGTTTTTGAGAGCTATTCAAACACGCCACATTCCATGAAACAAGCTTTAAAAGGGACTGTTTTTTTCAGATAATAGTGGACCACCATGCATTGTAGATGTCATGTGGACTTAAAGTGCAAAACAACTTTAGCAGCAGAAAAATATCTCAACTATAGACCATAGGCATCCCAGCCAGTGGCCATTGGTCCATCTAATACAATTAAAAGACATTTAATAGAATCTTTAGGAGACAAAATCTCCTTATAAACAACACCTCAAATATGTATCACCTGTTTTCCAGTAATAAAAAAGAAAAAATACCCTGCCTGTAAACAATAAATAACCTTTACAAAAATGTGACCTTGAGCATGACCATACAAATCTAATTCTTTTTTTCTTTTACAACCAAGGGGCATTATACTTGCATAAAATAATGTAACATAAACAAACAAAAAACAAAAAAAATAAATTGCAGTACACAAGTAAAGCACAAATTAGACCTCCTATTGCAATTCTCCAAGTCCTCTAATTTAGTTTCCACGGAGGTAAGTATAGTATCTTGAGCAGTAACTTTAGTATTGGATTTAAAAGCTGCTCTTCCAGGTCGCTTACTCTCTGTTCCAATTCAATTATGCGCTGAGTGTTGGAAGAAATATTCGCCAATGCTGATTCAATAGATTTTTGTAAGCAATCAAATTTGTTATCAAGATAAGACATCAAAACTTTAGATACTTCAGATGCAATTCCTGAGCAATCAGGTGACCCAGGCAGTGGGTCTACCCTTGAACTTTCCCCCTCTATATGTTCAATAGAAAACGAAAGTTAAGACAAAGAAGATGATGGAGGGGAATCAGCTTTTAGTGGAGGTTTAATTTTCTGCTTGTTAGTGTTCTTGAGCATAGAAGAGGACTATTGTTTCCCAACAAATTTGTCCATGATAATATGGTATGTTGCAGAGACTGGAATGATGCACTAGAGACTTCAAAGGCGGTATTCAAATATTAGCCCACTTTACTTTGAATATATTATCCAATATACAAAACAGGAGGCAAAAAAAAGAAAAAAAAGAAGAGAGCCCAGTGGAGGTTTCCCAGCAGTGCTGCCATTCCAACAAAATATGTTTCTCTTTGGAAGTTATTCCATTCTGCAAAAAGTCAAAGAAGCAATGCAGAGTACAGAATGAAGTATTCCAACAATCAAGTTTCCATTCACAGTTTCAGAGATGGTGAAAGCGCCCACATAGAAACCTGAACAGCGTATCTTGCTTCCAATATGGCCGCCGCTAACCACGTGGCTATGAAGAATGGTGCTGACTCCAGGTGTTTTTGCAGAGTGAGAGCCGCTCAGTTTGAGCCTTCACCCTGCACAATCGCTCCCTGCAACAGCCCACACCAACACAGAGATATATGGGCAGCTTTTTGGCTTGGCGTATCGTTGGATCGTGAGCCGATCACAGGGAGCCAGCTAAGATGCGGCCGCTCCTCAAGCTCCGCCCCATAGCCAAATTTAAATTTTTATTGAACATTTTTCAAGAAATAGTAGTAGTAAAAAAACTAAAAAGAAGAAGAGAAAACTTAAATAACACTAGAAGAATATTTAAAGGAAAAACAAATTTGCCTCCAAAGTTCTGGTTCAAAAACAGTAAAATAAACAATCTGTCAAGATTCTGTATACAAGTGTGTTCACTATACCATAGCAATGATTGTTTATCTAGACACAGTATTCTTTAGCAAATCAACATTAAAACAACATTTTATTGTGACAAGACCATAAGTTTCCCGGGTACATAACATCTTAATATCTTTTTAATCCCTAGTACACAAAACCGAGACATAAAAACAATTGTAAAATTCTTTAACTGCATTGAGAACTTGGGGTGGAGGGGTAGAAGGAAAGTAGATGATACTCAACATCCATGTGACTGGAGGGTTGTTATCTTATCCACTTTATACTAAGAGGTCTTTTCTTATTGTGCAGGTATAATTCAGGTGCCTGTAGGATGGTACTGGTCCCATGCAGCCCAAATTGCCTCATGTTTGTTCAAATGGTTATGTATCCTGCCTGTTAAGAATTCTATTAGCCTTACATCCTGTGCGCGCTTGATGAGGTCAAGTTCAATGGGGATGGCAAGTAGTTTTCCACCGCAAAGCAATTAAACGCCGTGCGGCGGTTAGTATATGCGCAATTAACTTTAATGGGAAGACTAAGAAGATGTGTCAGTGGGTTCTTATGAATCGGAACGGAACATACCCGGGAGAGAAGCTTTTCTACTGTCCCCTAGAATAGGGTGATGAGTGGGCAATGACAGAAAATGTGTAAAAGGTCCCTATCATTTGCTAGATGATGGGTATATGACATGTAATCTCTCAGGTGTGTAATACCAAAACATATTTTTTTTTAAAGATTATTTGCCATGTCTCTATCGGTATAGACCTGTCTAAAGTAGCTTCCCATTTATGCATATAGGAGTGAGATATTGCAGTACCAGTGTCAGACCCTGCTAATATTCTGTATATGTCTGAAATCAGACCTCTTCTGCCTGGCCCACCTAGGCATGATCCCTGACATATTTCTAACTGGTATTAACACTGTTATTTGTCTCTCCCCTCAGGCACTTTGTCTTGGCGTCACCTTCAATTCTGCCCTTTCATTTACCCCTCAGATTCAGAATATTTCCAGGTCCTGTCACTTTCACCTGCGCAACATCTCCAAAATCTGGCCCTACCTGTCCCCAGAGACCATCAAACTCCTTGTACACCCTCTTATCATCTCTCGTCTGGACTACTGCAACATTTTCCTCTCTGATATTCCACTAACCCGACTCTTCCTTCTAAAATCTATTATGAATGCTCCAGCCAGACTCATCCATCTTTTCCACCATTCCTCTTCTGCTGCATCAAAAAAAATACTCCCCTAGCCGCTCTGTTCGCTCCTCCAGCGACCTACTACTGACTTCCTTACTCATAACCTGGCCACGGCTCCAAGACTTTTCTGGGATGGTCTCCCTTGTCCAATTCGGCTTGCTCCTGCTTTCTGCTCATTTAAAAGAGCACTCAAAACCCATTTTTTCAAACTTGCCTACCCGTCTTCTTCTGTCTTTTGAAACCCTCACTACTTCCCACCACTACATATCTTTGCTCCTATTGTGTATTACTTCCCCCACCTCCTAGATTGTAAGCTCTCCGGGGCAGGATCCTCTTCTCCTCCTGTGTCACTCTCTCTATCTGTCAGTCATTTGCAACTCCTATTTATTGTACAGCGCTGCGTAACATGTTGGGGCTATATAAATCCTGTTTATTATTATTATTATTAATAATATTAACCACCCGGGTGGTTAGCCCGACCTTGGTTCGGGGTATGTAAACTTGCTACAATCGTTTACCCCGAACCAAGGCCGGGGTAGCTAAAAGTATAAACAAGCGTTATATTGCAATCCGAATGTCATACAATATTGTATGACAATCGGATTACAACTGAAAAAAATACTTACCCTGTCCCCGCAGCTCCTCTGGAGACGTCTTCTCTCTTCTTTCTTCATCCGGTGTGTAAAGTGACGATCTCCGGGGTTTCCCCGTGACGTTGCTGCATGCGTCGGTGCTGGCGGAAGGCGGGGCGGGAAATTCAAATAACTTTGCATTGAACTCAATACAAAAAAGCTGTATTGAGTCCAATATATATATTATATATGCTACTGTACAGGTACATTACATTACATTATATATGAATTATAGCCTACAATCTAAAATAAATTTCCATGCAAAAATATGTGAATATGAAGGAAGTGTTTACTCAAACCAGCAGTTCTCCCAAAAAGAGCTCAACGATTAAATACGTTACCTAAGCCTGTAAAAACGAAGCATAACCTTTTAGCATCCAGGCTAAAAGAAAAGAACTGTCTGAGACTGGAAGTTAAAATAACAATTTAAAGGACAAGAGAGCTGGCACTACTACCATATTTCAGTGAAGATGGAGACTTTGGCCCTGATTTATTAATGCTCTCCAAGGGAGGAGAGAATACACTTTCATCAGTGAAGCTGGGTGATCAAGCAAACCTGGAATGGATTTCTTCAATGTCATTTGCTATTTGCTAGCAAATGCTTTGAATCCTGGACCAGATCCATCCCAGGTTTGTTGGATCACCCAGCTGCACTGGTGAAAGTGTACTGTACTGTTGTAACATCCCTGGATTACTAGCCCATATGGGAGTACCAGAATACCGAGCAGAAGAATGGTGGGCTTTTCATAGACAGTTCCACTCTAAGTTTGAAAACTGTTTTACTGCATAATGGCAACTGCTATCAATTCCAATTGGCCACTCAACAAAACATAAAGAAGAATATGAAAATATCAAAATGGTCTCACAAAAGCTTTGCTATCATGAACATCAATGGTCCATATGTGTTAATTTAAAAATGGTGACCTTCCTACTTGGACAGTAAAGTGGATAAACAAAGTACCCATGTTTCATTTGCTTGTGGAATAGTAGAGCAAAGCAGGATCACTGGAAAAAAGTGACATGGCCTTCACGGGAAAACATGAAAAAAGGTGCAGTGAACATCATTATTGAGCCAACAGTTGACAAAGAAAAAATCATTCTCCCTTTACTACACATGACGTTGGGAATGATGAAGCAATTGGTTAGAGCTCTGAACAAGGACGGTGATTGCTTCAAATACATTTATAGATTCTTCCCTGGATTGAGTACTGAAAAATTAAAAGCAGGAATCTTTGATGCACCCCAGATTCAGAAACTGATAAATGATTCAAATTTCACAAGTTACATGACTGATACTGAAGCTTTTGCCTGGCACAGCTTTGTCATGGCTGTCAAGAACTTCTTGGGTAACCATAAAGCACAAAATTATGAAGAACTGGTACAAAACTTGCTCTTAAACTTTAAAAATGTAGGTGCTACTTTGAACATAAAGGTACACTATCTACATAGTCATTTGCAAAAATTTCCAGAAAACCTTGTCGATTTCAGTGCGGAACAATGGGAGACGTTCCATCGAGATATAAAGGTGATGGAAGAAAGGTATCAGGGCAGATGGGATAGACACATGATGGCAGACTACTGCTGGAGCCTTCAATGTGATTGTCCAGATCATCAGCATAAAAGGAAAACAAACAACTGGAGTTTTTCAATGACTTCTTTGTGATTAGTTCTGTAATTATACTGAATATAGAATATATTGACATTAAGTTTTTAAAAAATTTAATTTTGTATACGTAGGCATATCTAGCTTAATTTTGCTTAATTTTCATGTTTCATTAGTTTTCTATGAGGTTATTATTGAGGTCATTATTTAAAAAACAAGAGCCATCCTAGCAAAACCAATACCATATTTGGAATCTGTGCATCAAACATAACCTAAAATGACTTTAATCTGTTTAGCAAGAAAATGTTTGTTAACCAGTGTAATAGATGGCATACCTTTGATTATGAGTTTGTGCTATGTACAAAGAGACTCAGCTTCATCCTCCATGATAGACCCGCGTTCCTTGTGGTGTGAGGTGGAGGCGTGTGTCATATTGGATTCCATCATCTCCCAAGTTTCAGTGTGACCGAGGGTAATACTTCAGCAGGCTCCCCGTCCAGTAGTCCCGCTGGAGCCTTTTGACTTCTTAAACTTAGGCATTTGATTTTAGCTAATGCTGGTTGTGATCAACTGGTAAAATCTGTAAATGTAGCCCAGATGGACACAGAGCTCCGAAAGCTCACAGCTCACGCCGCCATTGTGTAGCCACACCCCCAGGATGTATTCTTGTTATAGATCTTATATATCTTTCTTGTACAATTTCCTTTCATAACGACCAATATAGAAAAAACTACAAACCCTAAATTTTTTTATAGATGCATCATCAATAAACATGTTGATCACAAAAAAGATGCAACAAACTTTTGTCCTTATTTTGCACATTGGGCCATATACTAGTGAACCCACATACGTAAAAGTTACTGCAAAACCTCAGAAAACTACAGTCTATAAAGAAAACAAAAGAACTCTGGAAAAAAAAATTGTCATAAACTTGCAACCTAAAGATAACAAAACCATGAGTGGACAAATATCTATTAGTAGTAATTAAAACTTTTTATTTATTTTATTTTTTAGATAAGATTAGTGAAAACTGAATATTAAATGATATATGAACAAAAGCTACAATGCCTGACTTCAACTGGTGTTTGCAAATACGCACAAAGTCAGAAAACATCGAGATTTTCTAACTACTGCAGATGCATAGGTTTTTGAGTATTAATATTGTATATAGATTTACAAGTGTTTCTTTTGTTCTACAGCTGCACAAACAATGCTGTTTGTTTCAACACCAAATAGTTGACACTAGAAGTATAGCCAACATGGGTATGAGCTAAAGCTGAGGGGTAAACCAGTGTTTTTTAACCAGGGTTCCTCCTGCAGTTGCTAGGGGTTCCTTGAGCAATGAGCAATTTGTGCCTTTCAGGCCTGTTTGACACCAATGACCTTCTTCTTAATCTGTAAGGGTGGCATTCTTCCTACTGGCCAGCAAAATATAAGTCTCTCCATGACCTTTGTTATGTTATTAGATGCAAATCCATCTTTAAGGAAGAACCATTGAAGGCATTCTGTGTCTGCTCTGATGCTTATCTATAATTTTTTTCTTAGGAAGAACCTTCCTAGAGCTTTACTTTTCCTGACCTTTCTGGTTGTCAGTGCTACTGTCCTAATGAGGTACCATTGGGTATTTGAAACTGTATACATTTTTTAGCTACCAAATAACTACCTATGCTTTGCAATAGATAATAAATGGTCTTGAACTACCAACCAAGCAGCACACTGCAGAGGATCAATCACTTCCCAAAATCTCAATAAATGTTCAAACCTGAGCGCTAAAAATATCTAAATGTTCTAATATTATAAATTGGATAATAACATTTTTTTATGTAATTAATCTTCCAGATATCCCAAACAAATCACTGCTCATTACTGAGTGCACTGTTTATACATTTAAAATCTTTCCTCTTGATCCTCATACTACTTTACTGAGCCAAAAGGGCTGAATGATCCTGTAGAATTGATCCTCGTTACTCCTGCTCTTAACATCAAACAAGTCAAGCAAAAGACAGCTCACAATTCTGGTTGGGATGCCCTGGGGTGTTCTAACTTTGACCATCTGCTAACCTCTGAATCACACCTTTTTTTTATCAGGTATAAGCAGTGACTAACGCGCTAAAAAGCTGTAATCTTCCCAGAGGCAGCTCCCACTATTACTGGGCATAAATTCAAGTGATATAATTTCAGGGGACCATCTTTTTATCAACAACTAATTACTCATTAAAGACTTTATTTCCACATATATTGGGAAAAGGTAGACCCAACAACCAATCTTCCCAGAAGAGGGAGATTGGCACATTTTTTTCTCGCTCCAGGACACCCGGAAAACCCGGGGAAGGTCCAAACCCCAAACAATCTGTGGCACAAATCTCCACATCGGAAGCGGATGCGACAGAACTCTCACAGGAGGGCCCTGCCTTATTTGTTCTATCTCCATCCTTGGCTGACTCTGATAGAGATTCATCTAACTCACAGAGCCAGGAGAGATTGCTCAAAAGTCGGGATAACTGGGACAGAGACGAACATAAAAAATCCACTCCCACACAGCTGGACTTTGAAACATACCTCCATTGTTTTCAGGACTCTGCGTACTGAGCTAAACAATCTGCGCTCTGACTTGGAATCCAGAATTGAGGAGGTGGAACAAGCTACAGAGGACCTGCGATCCCATGTGCAACTCCATACTCAGACCCTTAATGAACACTCTACCCTGGAAAACCCATCTACCCTGGATGACCTAGAAAACCGTAGCCGCAGAAACAACATCAGGATCAGAGAGTTTCTGGAAACAATTGATGCAAAGGATCTTCACAAAGCTACCTCTATTTTTAATGATCTATTACAAAAACTAAGAGACAACTACATAGAGATCAACTGAATCCATGGAACCTTGTGACCCAAAAGCCAAGACCCATCTAGACCTCGAGATGTCCTATGCCGCATTCATTCTTACCAAGTGAAGGAATCCATTATAATGGAAGCCAGAAGCCAGGATGAATTTACCTTTAATAGTAAACCCATTCAATTTCTTGCTGACCTTTCTTGTCAAACTTTGCCCCTAAGATGATCCTTAAAATCTGTATTGGACATGTTAAGTGATAACAATGTACGTTACAAGTGGGGATTCCCATTTCAACTGATTGCAGGAATTAAATCGCAACTTTTCATATCCTGGGGGACCTTGCAAACTTTCCTAGGAACTTTTTTGTTAAATATATGTTTATTATGATTTTACAAATGTACAAACATACAGATAACATTGTACAAATAAACACAGGGTAAATAACTTAGAAATAAACAGTCCACACAGAGAAGCACAGAAGGGAAAAAAAGGGGGGGGGACCATAACAACCAGGGGATAAAACAATATCTTGAAACAGGATTGTCCATCATACATTAGGAGAGTCCAAATCCACGAGCTGTGGGAGATGAGTCACCAGTGGTTTAGATATGGCTTAAACTTCACAATACCCCTTTTCCCATACCCCAGGGGAGACTGCAAATAAAAAAAAAAAAATATATAATATAATCCCTTTTAAATTGTTTTGAGCATCCCCGGAACTATAGAGAGAAGAACAACCTTTGGGTTGTTGGGTATATTAGAGCCGTACATTCATTAAACAACAATGCTATCCCAATATTGAGGTATTGGTGGGCATTCCCACAACAAGTGCAATTAGCAGTAAAACAACGCCAGCAGGTGTTTGGGAGCTCGGGTGAGATACAGTGATGCTTAACCGGACAGAGCTACCATCTAGACAGGATCTTGTAATTGGTCTCCTGGGTTTTGCTTGTAAGAGTTAGTTTATGTGTAAGGGTGAAGGATTTCTCCCATTCCTCTTCTGTTAATAAGGCGATTGTGGGATCTAAGTATTTATTCTAACTCAGTCGGGTTTTTGATTATCTCAGATATATCCGAGAATGAGGGTACATAGGAGATAAATTGTCTATATGCGACCCAAGGAGCCATCCTGCTGGAGGGAGGAGAAAGTGGGGACCTGGTTGTTGCAGAGGACATCCACTAATAAGCGGGCATCTGAAGAGGACCACCCCAGAAACTGAGTTTTGCCCGGGGGAAAGGCTAGGTTGTCAAAAATGGGTGTCATAGGGCCAGGGCTTGAAGATAATTTGCCTCCCTTAAGAAGGTTACCCTAGAGCCGCAATAGATTGCAATCGGTCATAAGACCAGGCAAAGGGTTAGGCAGATGTAGAAGTGAACGGTCTATCCAAGGGAGAGACCTGGGATCTACTGAGATCAATGAGGACCCAAATTTTCCTATCTCTACTGTGGAACAAATCAATCAGTTGGACCAATACCGATGCCTTATAATAAAAAGTTAAATCCGGCACGCCCATCCCACCCCTGGACTTAGCTGAAGCTAGAGTGGGATATGCTATGCGAGGGCTTCTTGCTTTCCACAGAAAGGTCTTGAACAGTCTATGCAGTTTACTAAGAAAGGAAGCAGGTACAAAAATGGGCACCGCCCGGAACACATATAGTAGACATCCATTTTAAGAGAATTTGTTCTCGCAAACCATGAAAGAGCCAGAAATGCGTATTTCTGCAAATCTGAATGTATTTTAGTGTATAGAAGGGCATAATTACATGCAAATAACCTGGATAGGTCTGAAGGTATAAGAATCCCCAAATATTTAAGCACACCTTTACAAACCCTGAAAGAAGTATTATTGTAGACGGAGGTAGCCTGATCGGCCTGACTTAGAAAAATTGACCTTAAAATTCCTATAGGTGCTGAACCATTCAAATTCCTTAAGAATAGACAGTATGGAGGTATGTGGAGAAGTGATATAATGCAAAAGGTCGTCAGCGTATAAGAATAGTTTATGACAAGATTCGCCTAGCTGTATCCCTTTGACATCTGGATTGTTCCACAATGCTACAGCCAGATGCTCCATAACCAGGGCATTTAGCAATCAAGACAATTGTCAGGCCTGTCTAGAGCCATTGTGTATTTTAAAAGGGTCAGATAATGAACCAATAATTGTCACCTTTGCCGATGGGGAGGAATAAAGTGCCGCTATCTTCAAAATCAAATTAGACCCTAGCCCTACCTGCCGCAATGTCTCATACATGAAGGGCCAGCTGACCCTGTCAAAAGCCTTTTCAGGGGTGGTGGGGGGGGCGTGGCCGTGCAATGGAGGAGAGAGGATGTGCAGGAACTGAGCTACCTGGTAATTAACTCTGGCACCGTTGTCTCCCGCTCCCACATTTTTCTGCCTGACGCCCTGAGGCAAGAAGACTCCGAGGCAGGTCAGTAAGCAGGGAAAGGCAACGCTACTGAAAAATTTCCCAGCTGGCATTGTTGATTCCCTGGACGGGCCGCGATCTAAGATGGCGGCCCAGCGTGCATCCTCAATCGCAGTAGGCAGCGTATTCCTGTGAAATACGGGAAACCCTGAGCCATCTTCCCTCTCTGCCAGTACCAGCACTCCTGAGGTTTGTCCTGCTAGAGATAGCTCTATACATGCGATGCATGCTGAGCTAGCCACCATGAGGTCAGTGCTTTTCTTTCTGCCCACCAAAGCAGACCTGGATAGTATGCTCTCCAGAGTGGAGGCCTCCATGCAGCACAGGCTAGAAGAGATCCGGCAACAACTTACCTCTACTACTACTAAAGTAAATGCCCTGGAATCCTCTCATGATAAGTTGGAAAAGAGCAGCAAGTCTGGAATCTACCCTCCCTTCCACCATGCATTTGCAGCTTACTTCACTTCTCCTGCGCTCTGATGATTTGGAAAATCGTAGCTGCCATAATAATATTAGATTGAGAGGCATTCCGGAAGCCACAGCTGGTGCAGATATACATGCCACGGTAGTGGCCATTTTTAACGATCTCTTGGATTGCCCACCTACTACTAAGGTCTTGATTGACCTTAGTGTGAGTGAATTGAGTGAATACCATGGGGCCCCTTCACATAATCACATTTTTTCTACATAACACTCTGCAGCTGCCGGGACTGTTTATATTTCTCAGTGTAGACCCTATATCTATACCAAATTGGCTGGAGTTCCCAACGGAGATGAGATCGCTACAAAGCAGCTCTATTCCCTGCAGCTTCCCTAGACCTCCGCAGCAACCCAGAAGTCCCCGCAGACTGCCCAGAAATCCAATCGCATTTTCAGATAGCTGAAGCAACCCTGTACCTGTTCCTGGGTCTACTCTGTTGGATCTTCATGTTTACATATGGTCCTTACCATATTTTTCCTCTGACTACCCAGTGATTTTTTTATTTGTTTTTGTTTGATGGGAAGGCAATAGTCCCGTTTCTCCCCAGGTCTTCTGCCAGGGACTTTGGCTATCTCTCTAGTGCGGCCATGCACAATTATGATGGAAGGCCTTGCTATGGTTTCGTTCCACCTCATTAACCGGGACTGGAAACCTGTTTATCCAAGTTCAGTCTGTAGACTGGAAGATACTCGAGGGTGTGAGTTGTGTTCCATGTTGGGACAACACTATGTTTACTGATTGTTGATTATGATGTTCTGATGCATGTTGCATTATTTCTAAAGTTGTATGCTTACACAGCAGGGAGCCCCTTGCTCTTTTGCTGTTGCACTCTACTTTCCCCCATTAGGGGCGCTTCGCTTCCACAAGGAAGTTTCGAAGCAGAGTTTTCCTTAGTTAGTACCACCAATACTTACCTATATCCTTTCTGATCTCCATCCCATCCCATATCTGTTTAATTTCCCCACCCCATTTTCCTGTCCCTCCAAGTCTCTCTCTGTATAGACCGGTAACACAATCCAGTGCATACCTATAGTGCCCTGAATTTTTACTAGCAAATATGAAGATAGTCTCCATAAATGCTAAAAGGCTTAACTCCCCTACTAAACGTTCTATTGCATTTAATACTTTCATTCAGGAGATGCATTTCCGTCATGACAAAGTACAGGCTCTCAAAAATAAGTGTTTTCCGCTGTTCTACCATGGTACCTCCCCGAAATCTAAATCCAGGGGTGTGAGCATCCCCTTTTCTAAATCGGTGCCGTGGACCTTAAAAGATATGCGGTCTGATTTTGAAGGCCGCCTTTTGATGGTGATAGGTATGATTGGTACATGGTTGTATACATTTGTCAATATCTATGCACCTAACACTGATCAATTGCATTTTTTAGAATGTGTTCTGGAGATGGTGGAGGAATTTTGTGAGGGAGTGGTTATTCTGGGTGGGGACCTTAATTTGGCTCTTGACCCTAGTAAAGATGTCTCTAAAGGCACATCACATATGCCGTTCTCCACTCCTAGGAGAATTAAACAACTACTACACGCCCACCAATTGATAGATATCTGGAGGATACATTGTCCTACTGAGGAGGATTACTCCTTTTTCTCCCTGGTTTACAAATTGTCTTCTCGAATAGCTCTCTTTTTTGTGAAGCATGATATGATTCCAAATGTACAGTCTTCTTCCATAGGTACTGCCACGTTTTCTGACCATGCCCCAATTAGCATAGCTCTTGCATCAGATATCATGACGCCCAAATCTCGCACTTAGAGATTGACTGAGGACCTCATACAGTCTCCTGATACTGGTTTATTAGTGGAAAAGGAGCTGCAAGAATATTTACTTTGTAACTCTTCTTTGGTCAAAAGTCCATTGGTCTTATGGGAGGCGCTTAAATGTGGTATTAGGGGCCTCCTTTTACAGCTGGGACATAGAGCAAAGAAAGAACTGCAGGCAATATACAGCAATCTGTTGCAAGAGCTATATAAATTGGAAACCACTCATAAACGCAATCACACCCCAGATTTGGAAGTGAAAATAACCCGAATTCAGGAACGAATAGCCTCTTTGAACCTAGATAAGGCTAAAGCACAACTAGCCAAACGTAGGGGATTTTTCTATGAATATGCAAATAAATGTGGGGCTGCCACGGGCAATCAGAGCGAAGAGATCATAGTCCTATATATCTAGTATATCGTCCTCTACAGGTTCCATACACCATTCCTCTAAAGAGATAGCTGCCTCTTTCCACCATTTTTACCAAAACATTTATAATTTGAGAACCCCGATGGACCATGTCACAAAGCAACCGCCAACAGCAACAGTGATTAAAGATTGTTTAGTGTCCTCGGGGATCCCAAAAGTTCCAGAGGAAGTGTTAGAGGTATTAGATGCTCCGATCACCCTGTCCGAGTTACAGTCAGCATTTTCCAAGGCGGCTATTGGTAAAGCCCCTGGTCCAGATGGACTCACTTTTGCATTTTACAAAAAATTCCATACCCAGTTGGCCCAGCCTTTTTTGGCTGCTTTCAATGCTATTTCGGACACCAACCCTCTGCCGATTGACACGCTCACGGCCCATATTACTGTTATTCCCAAACCTGAGAAAGACCCCTGCTATGCTTGAGCTATAGGCCAGTCTCATTGTTGAATACTGATACTGATGAAGACTGACACCTGTTCTGCAATCTAAGATACATAATGATCAAAGTGGATTTTAGTGGAAACTAGAGATAAGACAGTCCGCACACTTAATATAATCCATCACGTACACTCTAACAGAATACCTATGATGCTTCTCTCTACCAATGCCCAGAAGGCATTTGATAGGATAGACTGGGATTATCTCAAATTAATGCTGTCTCATATTGGTATCCCCCAGAGACTTCTTCAATGGATAGCAGCTCTCTACTCCAATCCAACGACACAGGTGAGAGCAAATGGGATTCTTTCTGACTCATTTTCCATTGCGAATGGGACGAAGCAGGGATGCCCCTTTTCGCCTCTACTATTTATTTTGATGCTTGAACCTTTTTTGAGACGCAAAAGATCCATTCCGAATATCACAGGTGTCTCTATAGATGACACCTCCCACAAAGTGACGGTATATGCAGACGATTTGGTATTTTATGTCACATCGCCAATAACATCCATCCCTAACTTACTGAAGGAACTGCGGGAATATGCCCATATCTCTAATTTTAAAATTATTTTGCAAAAATCAGAGGCATTAAATATTACACTGCCGCACAGATTGGTGCGCACTCTTTCACCCTCTTACCTATTTAAATGGGCAATGGGGGCCATCAAATATTTGGGCACTTTTATCCCAGCGGACCTCTCTCGTACAGCTATGCTAAATTTTCAACAATTGATTAATGTGATAAGATATGATCTAAGATGGAGGCAGAACACATTTTCCTGGTTCGGGCGTGGTAACATTCTTAAAATGAATGTTATGCCCTGGGTATTGTACCTACTACAAAAGCTGCCCATACACTTGCCCGCCCCGTTATTACTGAAGTTTCGTTCTGAGTTTTTTACATTTTTTTTGGGGTAGTGATTCTCCCAGGATCAGTTTTAGGGTCCTTAGAATGTCCAATTTGTAAGGGCCATGGCCTTCCCAGACCTAGTACTCTATCATGCACCATTTGACCTGGCTGATAGATTGGTGTAGACACGGTGATCTGATTGGACACGGTTGGGTCAGATTGGAGGATACTGTCTCTCCGGTGAATATACATTTAGTGATATGGTCACCGCCTTGCACTATTGCTCAAGCTAAAAGACACCCCCTTATAGGGGAGACTGTACATGTGGTTACTAAATTTTTCTGTGATTCCAAAGTTGAGCTTTATCCTTCCCCGCTTTCCCCTGTCTTGGACAATCCAGCATTCCTGCCTAGTTTTACAGACCCTGTTTTTTGTGATATGAGACGATTGGGAATAGAGTGGATCAGACAGTTTCTTTGTTCTGATAGCTGGGCATCGAGGAGACAGTTGCAGGATGATTATTCTCTACCTGATCTTGGTCCCTGGAGAGCGTCACAACTTTGGCATTTTTGGGGTCTACTGCCGGCTTCGCACCGGTTTAATAGATCTCTTAAGATGCTGGAACAAATGTGTATAGCTGAGGGACCAGTGAGAGGAACTTTATCATATTCTTACCAGCTATTACTTTCACATTACTCCAGAAGTACACCCGGGTATGTTAAAGGATGGGAGAGGGAGTTACAGCTATCTTTTTCAGACCAACAAAAAGAGCATTTGCTTTTTTTTGGCAATAAGGCGTCTAATAGTAGTCAATATCAGGAAACCAATTTTAAAATACTCACAAGATGGTATAGAAGACCAGTGGTTCTGGCTAAGATGTACCCAGCTGTTAGCCCTCTTTGCTGGCACTGTCAAAGTGCCCAGGGAACGTTACTGCACATATTTTGTAACTGTCCATTTCTACAGTCATTTTGGGGAAAGGTAGCAGACATCATAAAAACACTGACAGATGTGTCTATTCGTGATAAGCCAAAGTTGGCCTTGCTCCATGGCTCCACTATGTCCAGAAAGAAATATAGTGCATCCTTTTTACATCATCTACTAAATGCTGCGGAAAGCTGTATCCCTGTTCTGTGGAAACAAACAGGATCACCAACTTTTAAACAGTGGATAAATAGAGTTAGTGATATTGGAGCTATGGAAGATCTATTGGCAACTGATGAACCATCAAAAGTCAAAAAAACACATACATGGTTTTATTGGGAACAATTTATTTGGTCAGTGGAGTATCTTACCTGTCAGCAATAACTATGTATATTCCTGTTAAAGTTTTCTGTAATGTCCGGTAATGTGTTGAAATGTGTATATGCTATGCATTGTACAATGTGTATCTGATATCGCCTTGACAGACTTGTACCCCTCCCCCTTTCCCTCCCTTTCCCTTTTCTCCCCTGTTTTTCCTTGTTTCTCCACCTCCCTCTCTCCTCCCACCCCCCCCAATATTTTTAAAAAAATAATGTTTTTTTAAAAATGTTGACTTACAGGAGGCCCTTCAATGCTGATTACCTATGATGTTCAGTATATTATTGACTAGCAGTCATCTGTGTACCTTGTTTTATGCTATTTTTGTATTGTTTGTTGTTGGTTTCTTGGATGTCTAATTTAAAAATAAAGTTTAAAAAAAAAAGCCTTTTAGTCATCTATAGATACCAAACACATGAGGATCCCCAAAGTTTTTGCATATTGAGTAATAAAATAGTTTTAAGGGTAATATCCCTTGCTTCTCCTCCTGGGATAAAGCCCACCTGGTCCTTATGTATTAGTAAAGGCATATAATGAGAAAGTTGATTGGCAATCAGTTTAGAAAACAATTGCACATCCACATTAATTAATGAGATAGGCCTATAGTTTGAACATATAGTATAGTCCTTTTCTGGTTTCAGAAAAACAGTGATGTGTGCTTCCAGACTTTGAGATAAGAAGGGCGTGGAATCAGAAGTACAATTGTAAACTCTTGTAAGGAAGGAAACCAGATTAGGGCATCGACCTTGTAAAATTTAGGAGTGAAACCGTCTGGGCCATGGCGTGGACTTGATGACCATGGAGACCTCCTCTTCTGTAAAAGGAAGTTATAAAGCGGATATTATCTCAGGGTCAAAAGAGGCAGGCATGTCTCCTTAATATACTGCTAGAGAGAAGCCAGGGCCACCTGATTGGGTTGAAGTTGGTATAACTTAGAATAATATTTATGAAACGCCTTTAGGTAGTCCTGGGGAATAGAGGTCATAACTAACGTTGGTGTAGGGGATATATGTGGTAGGCGTCCGAGGGTGTAGCCCTCTTGCTAAAAGTTTCCTGCATTTGTTGTAATATTAATAAATGAGTTTGCAAAAGCGGTCTCGAAAACCTTGGTGTGCCAGATCGTACAATTCTAGGAGTCACTTTCGGGCAGTTGACAGCTCTAAGAAAACATCCAGGGACATATTTTGTTTATGTAGGCGCTCCAGGTTACTGATTTTATTGGATATGGATTGGATATCCTTCGATCTAATTTTCTTGAGGCGCGTACCGTGTTGTATTAGTGCTCCCCTAATTACTGCTTTCATACCTTCCCATTTCATAGGTAAGGGGGTAGTATCGGAGGAATGATCCCTAATGAAATTGTTGATGGTGTTCACTACCGCTTTTGCACATAAATGGTCTTCAAACAAAGAGTTGTTACATTTCCATGAACATCCAGGAAAAAGAACTTGTGGTATGTAAAAGGTCACTAAAACCTACGCATGGTCTGACCAAGGGCATGAATCAATATCTGCCAAAGGTTTCCAGTTTAGTGGTGAATGACTCACGAGAATATAATCAATACAGAAGTACATACAGTGAGGGTTGAAATAGAAAGTGAAATCCTTGAATGTCAGATGTAGTGTACACCAGGCATCCAATAATCTCTGTTCATTGAGTTTAGAGCGGAACTAATTTAGCTTAGTATATGGGACATGAGTTTTGCCTGAAGAAGTATTGATTCGGGGGTCAAGGGCAAAATTAAGATCTCCCCCAACTATAATGGTGCAAACCCTTTCAGGACATCCAAGTATTTAATCGTAGCTTTAGTAGGTTGATAATTCGTGGAGTACAATAAGGCCAATTTGAACATCCTGCCCCAGATGGATACCTTGAGAAATAAATATCTGCCCTGAGGGTCGGATAGAGAGTGCAAAAGTTGCAGTGGTAATGATCTGTGGAATGCAAATGACACATCCCTCACCCTAGCGTCGGGATTGAAGCTGTGGTGCCAGGTAGGATTATACCTATTGTGAATGGATGGAATTCTAATGGTCTGAAAGTGGGTTTCCTGAAGAATCAGGATATGCACTCTTGCTTTATGTTGGGCATATAGCAGTTGTGAACATTTATTAGGGCCATTAAGTTCTTTAGTGTTAAGGGTGCAGATTTTTAGAGGCTGTACCTGTGAGTGTTGTTGAGACATGGGCAAATAACCTGGAGTGGAGACGTGTACCAAGTATCTAGTGGAAGGGATAGATTCTCAGGGAAAAGAAACACCAGGGAAACAAAAAAAGGACAAAAGACAAGGGTAGGTTAACTAACAAACCACGGTGGTCACCAAATGGGGGTGAACAACCTAACTAACAAACAATAATAATAAAGGAATTTTTCCCAAAATACCGTCAACAGAGGACCCATAAGGGGAGATTGTCAACCAACGGCGGGATGTATCCAATCCCGCCCCAGGGGAACCCCCAATCACAGAGAAAGTAGAAAGAACTACTAGGGGCATAAATTATCCAGTAGAGATGCCGGGCACATTATATGCAAAATTATTACAATAACAACCAGAAATAGTAAATCTGAAACATGTCTATACCGACAATAACATTCCTGTCCGAAAATTCGTCAGAAAACAATAGTGTTAAGTGGAACCAAAGAAAAAAACAGATATCCCCCTTCCCCCTTAATTTCAGGAACTTGGGAGAACCTTATTTTACTATAGCCAGTTAACAGCACATTGAATTAAGTAACTTTGCTTCCATGTAACTAATGGGAGGGGACTATAATATTCTGTGTGAGATATGGATTGCCCCTCAAAGAGCAAACAAGATGTCATAGGATCCCAACCAAAATGCCGGGGGGACAGGTAAATAACAATATGTCAGAGCTATAGGGTGCCTCTAAAGAGGCTCTGCCCCCCAGAAATATATCTAAAAGACTATATAATAAAAAGGGAGTTATAAAATCAGCCAGATGGAAGCTTGGTAACTCTAAAAAAAATTTTTATATATAAAAAGAAAAACAACATAACTCTCATATTACCGGTCCATTCTGCAAAGAGTGGAAATGCCAGAACCAAAGAGACTAGTTCAGCTGAACAGTATGTAAACTTAGTAGGAAAGAGTAGGGGTCCACAGGTGGATTTCTTCATGGATGGGGTAAAAACAGGAACAATAGAGGAACAAAATAAATGAACTATAGATGTCATCCAAAGCACGGAGAGCCTTCAATGATCTCGGGGTGTGCGAGCCTCTGTCGAAGGACCTTGATTGTGAGATGAAGCACCAAAAGCTATCAACGGAGAAGAAGAAGAGTGAGATGGTAGCATTGCTGGAAGGGTGGATGTCACTTGGGAACCTCTGTATGGAGTAGTAATCGCAGAGGGCCATTACGAAAGCATCACTGGAGGTCAGTGTACATCTTTGAAGTTGAGGTAGGTCGGCTGGAGGGTGGAAAATGTATTTTCTCCCTCCTTTTCTGATGATAAGATGGAAAGGATAACCCCACCATCTATAAGGGATGTTTCTTTCTTTCAGAACCTGTAAAAATGGCTTAAGGTCCCTGCGGAGATCCAGCATGAATTTGGAGAGGTCTGGCAAAAGTTGAATGCTTGCCTCTGCATAGTCTATGAATTCAGCCTCTCTAGCCTTCCTCATAATATCTTCCTTAGTGCAGAAGAAGTGAATTCTACAGATTACATCCCTTGGTCATGCAGAGTCCTTGCTTCGTGGGCGAAGGGTTCTGTGAACATGGTCAATCTCCAGATCAACATCTGAAGGTACATTCAAGAGCTTAGCAAAAATGGAGCCTACTGCAGAAACCAGCTCTAAGTTGGGAAAAGATTCTGGGAGCTCTCTAATACGTCAGTTTTTTTCTGTATCATGTGTGAGGCGTGTTTATTTGCGCCTCATGACATGCTAAGATTTTGCTATGGGAGGTCACCTGTGTGGTGAGTTCAGCACATGTTGATTGCAGTATAGTAGTAGTATTAGACACCTGCTGAAGGAATTGCTGTATGGATTGAAATTTAGATTTACAGCTAGCCTCCAGCCCACTAATACTAGAGATCAAATCTTGCCTAGTTGGTAGAGCCCTTAGGTGGGCTTTCCAATCCCATTCCTCCTCACCTGCACACAGTGGGGAACCAGAAGCTGAGGAGTCCTCCATGGGGCCCAGCAAATTGGGGCTTCTTAGGTGATGCCGCCGGCTCCTGTACAGAAAAGGAGGGTGAATCCTCCAAATAGGATCCCTGGGATGGTGGTTCCAGCAGGGGAACTACTTGTGGACCAATGTCTTGCACGTCTGGAACCGGCTCCGCAGCTTCAAGACCTGGTCCTGTGCGGCCCGCACGCCTGAGAAGAAGAAGCCAGCTACTCCGTTCCGGGCACCGGTACTGCCCGCATCTTCCCTTTCTGGCTTCCTTTAGCCTTTGGCCCCATTTAAAATAATTGGAAGGCCCCAATGGTGCTGATATGTAAAGGATTCCCCAAAGGCCCGGATGGATGTTCTTCCTGGGAACTTTTGAGCTCCCTCAAGTTTCTCTGCCTGACTGGCCAAGGTAACCTTAACTTCTGACACCTCCAGCTTATTAGTAGACATCCCGAGTATGGTAGATTTTGAAGCAGGGTGCTGCACAAAGTCCAACATCACAGTCAGGACATTAGAACCCGGTTTCTTCCTTCCTCTGTCATCGGTCTTTGAGTAGCAAACCATGCACATCCTTGTAGGTGCTGCCTTTTTCTGGGTTGGTGGGATGTATTCAATGAAGTGACAACCAGTCAGGCATTCTGGGTTGACAACAGTGCAATCACAACGTCCAGATCTATTCATAGCCACTGACGGTGTTTGGTGGTTCTTGACTATGGATTCAGAAATTTGCAAAATGAAGTCTGAAAGATTCACAGGCCTCTGAATATTTTTTCTGTACATAATGTAGGCATTCCATAGGCACTGCTCAACTAGATGCCCGAAGATCTTCTTGTAGTACTTCCTTTGCTGTTTCCTCATCGCTGGGTAGAATGTCAGCTCCGTCGACACCTCCCATTGTGTTGTTGTAGTCAATCACCACCTGTGGCTTCATCACTTCTTTCCCACGTTTTGTGTGTACCAGAACAGTGGAGGCATCATGGACAGTATTAATCAGGCACACATCTTTCTTGTCACGCCATCTCAGGGCCATCATCTTGCTTTTCTGCCAGGCAACAATTTCTCCTGTCTTCAATTTCTCTTTTGCAAACAGTGATGGCAGGTTGCGCCGGTTAGCCCTAACGGTTCCATAGGCATTTGTTCTGTGTTGCAGAAGGAACTCATAAAGCTCGCGAGATGTGTAAAAATTGTCGTTTGTGACACAATAGCTCTGATCTAGCAATGGCTCAATGAGGGATAGCACTGAAGATGTTGCCAATCCATAACGGCTATGTACTCCCTATTTAATGTACAGCGCTGCGTAATATGTTGGCGCTATATAAATCCTGTTTAATAATAATAATAATAATAATACTGTGTACAGTACTGTATTCCAAATGTAGCCAGATGAGGATTTTACGTTTTCACGCCAAATCTGCCCTCATTGACGCAATGTACTGCACCCAGCTGAGCCACCCCTTGTAAGCCATTAGACTTTCGTTAATGCTGACATCTCTTTCTGGCACATAGGTTTGCTGGAAATTTTGTAGAATCATCTGAGACACTTCCCAAATTTTCTTCAGTTTTGGTGCAGGATGGGTAGTCTCATCAAATCAGTCAGGAACAATCAAGGTCAAAGACAAAGTGATGAAATGATACATTCAGGAAGTTATTTAAGTCATTAAAAGGTCAGATCAAGGTGAGGGCTAATAGTGGGCAAAATGTAAATCAGGGCACTGGGCAATGATGCTTAGTGCACTAAAATATGTACTTGTACTTTTATTATGTGTTTTAATGTGTTTTGTACTGTGAAAAAAAAATTAAATCTGCTTTTAAATTGAACTGTGGGTACTAGTAACTATGAGTGTTCCCTGTGCACCCTGAAAATTTCAAGTCATTATGACGTACGGTTTAGGAGATATAGCGGTTTGTACACAGATACCGTGTTTCCCCGATTTTAGGACATCCCCAATAAGTAAGCCACCCCGAATTTTTAAAAAAATAATTAAAATAAGACACTCACCCGTTTATAAGACAGCTCCAGATATCTGATCCTGCGTGTGTGTCCTTTATGCTGGCTGCAATGTGTACTGTAGTCTTCTTCATGGAAAAATAAGACATCCCCTGAAAATAAGACCCAGGGCATATTTTGGCATTTCAAAAAATATAAGAGAGTGCCTTATAATCGGGGAAACAGGGTAGCTGTAAGGCTGCAGAATGACATGAAGTTACACACAGCTCTCAGACTGCTCCGACATCATTACACACACCCACTCAGATGGATACATTTTTAACCTGTTTTTTCAATAGAAGACTCAGCACAGCTATAGAATGGGGGAGGAAAAGCCTGTGTCCTGATCTCATAATAGCTGTGCTGTGCTCTTATCAGCTGAGATTAGATGATTAAATTTGCTGATAAGAGCTGGGTGGAGGGGGCAGGGCAGCCCGCCTACCAAAAAGGAGGCTGAGGAGAACTATGAGTAAAAAACCAAGACCACTGAAATAGAGTGAACATTCTTTGGTGAATACATGTCTTATAATCACACAGATATTGTAATATGTTTTTTTCAAGAATGAGTATAACAATTGGTTAGACCTTTTGCCTAATTTTTGATCAAAGTTACCACATTTCAAGAATTGATTAAAACTCAATTGTATGACCAATAGTCACAGACAAAAAAAAAAGATCACTAATATGTTTCACAGATTTGTAACCCTGCTTCATCAGGGGAAGATTGTGTTGTAAGGGAAATGTGTTTACAGCATTTTTGTAAAACTTATTGAATCCTTTAAAAGCACAGATAGTGGTCTTTTCTGTGTCACCTCATCAGCTGGTAAGGTAAGACAAAAGTGCTCCCCCATAGATGAATATGGAGGTCTTCTTATTCACCTGGCTAGCAAATAAAAGCAAACAATTCGTATTTTGATTTGTGAATTTTCCTATAACTAAGCAAATATGCAAATAAAATGTATGATTTGAATGTTTTAGCAAACACTTTGCTGTGAAAATCCTTGTTTTTTTCTGACTAAGACAGTTAAGTCTCAATATATTTTATTTATTTTTATATCTTTGCAAGACATAGAGAAGCTGAATTACTGAAAGTAATAAAAATAGCTGGACCTTAAAGTAAGTTTATCATTTAAAAAAAGGTGCGACCTTATGATTTTACTGAAATGTTTTACAAGCTGACTTGTTTATACATTTTGGGATGCATGCTAATTTTTAGTTCTAGTATAGCTTGGTAGAAGTATAACTTCTACCAAGCCCCCTTTTTTTTTTAAATGACCTCATTTGATATTCAAACCCTTCCAAACTGCAAGGTATGGACACATTGGTATAGCCATAACTGCGCACATCTCCTATTGAGTAGCCCAAGATCAAGAAGCCTGGTTTAAGCTCTATTTTTATTAAACATTTACAAATGGTATTTGTGCCTGAGTAAAAAAAAAACATTCACTTGCATTCTCTTGAAAATAATAATTTACCTTGTGATATGTAAATATGCCTGTGCAATGCATACAGCCTAATAGCTATATAACTGCTGTATGAAATCTAAGGCACTATCACGTCAGATACTGCTGGTTTCAGAAGGTTTGGAGTGACGTTTACTGATTTTACTATTATATCACTATTATTATTATTATATGGTGACTAATCATTTGACCTTTTTTTGGGCACATCTTCCAGAGTTTAGTTCCTCTTTACGTGTTCTGCCATATTTTGGTACATAAATACTTGTAAAACCTTTTTACAAACTCATCTATCCATAGATGTTATACCAACTGTATTGGTTCCGCACTGTAATTTGGAAGAACCCTTTGGAGAAAGACAAGGCAAGATAAAAAAATCTAGGTTGAAAAAAAGAAAGGAATTCCAGGAGGTAACATTTGTCTAGAGGCAATAGTGCATACAATTCTGTTTTCATTTCGTTGATGTGCAATTTTCCCACATGCAAATAAATCTGTGATTTGTAGCTATTTTATAACATCTAAACTCCCTAGTTACCACAAACAATGTTCAATCAGTCACATAATTTTGCATAATAATGAATGTGCAGATTTTGAAAAAGCCAGATATTCTTGCAAAAGCATGTTTACAGTATAGCGTTTTACCTGCTTGATTTAGTCGGGAAGTAAGTATAAAAAACAGACGTAAATGTGCAAAGTGCAGTAACCTACAAACAAATCAGAATCCACCTTCTACTTGATCTATGAGTATACTAACGTTTTACATTGCACATTACTAATTGAACTATAATCATCAGATCTATTGCAGCCCTACAGTCAGTTTAATGACTCACTGCTGCACCCTACAATACCCTACAATGCACAGACTGATGAGTGAGTACACTAATTTGTGTGACTCAGAACTCCACCTATTTACCTTTGCACCATTATTCAAGGTAATTTGTAGTTTTACAGTTCACAGTATTTTGAAGCATATATGTATTTTTTGTTAGAATGCCAGACCTCTGCAAAGCCTCCAGGATTTTCTCTAAATCTTAAGAGGTATGGGATGGTCTTTTAATGCAAAAAAAGTGCACGGATACTTATATTTAAAACCCATGTTTCCATTTTGTGTGTTTTTGGGAGGAGATCGGTGGAGGTGGTGTGTTAGTCAGTCAGATAGCAAATTATAAGCACATACATTGGTAGATTGTTGTTAAATTTATTGATTCCCAATTAGGCCATTCCCAAAAGCCCAAAGGTTATTTACAGGCCTATAGGACAAAATTTCCTTAACACAAAAGCAACAACAAAAAGTTGCTCTGGCATGCAGAATCAAAACACCACCTGAAGTAAATAGTAACTACTCCCTCTATTTCCAATAAACTGTGTTAATCCAGACAAACAAGAGTACACGGCTCAGTTATCTTTATTATTACAGAGTCATAATGCCAAATAGATATTTTAATTTCAAGAAAACAAGGAAAGCCCTTAAAATTACTAACTATTGTAAAGATTTGTCAAGATTGAATTTGTTAAAAAATAATATTTATTGACTGCAATGGGTAACATTGTTTGTAAATGTCTCCAAATAAAGAAAAATGTTTTTGGTGCACAACTGCTTGATCCTTTTAGGTAGCCATTTATAGTTACATAGTTACATAGTAGGTTAGGTTGAAAAAAGACATAAGTCCATTAAGTTCAACCACTAGGGAAATAAACATATCCTAGAATTAAAACCCTATGGATATAGTTGGTCCAGGGGAAGGCAAAAAAAAACCTGGTACAATTTGCTCCATGAGGCATTCGGATGTTCCCTGGATCCACAGTCTCTGTTATCTTTACTTTAAATCCTTAATACCCAGTTATAATCTGTGCTTCTAGAAAAGCATCCAGCTTTTTCTTAAAGTAATCTATAGTAGTTGCTGAAACTACTTCCTGAGGGAGCCAATTCCACATTTTTACAGACCTTACAGTGAAGAATCCATTCCTTATCCGGAGCTTAAACTTCTTTTTCTCAAGACACAAAGCATGCCCTCTTGTTCTTTGTAATGATCTCAAAGTGAATATTTGGGAAGAGAATTCTCTATATGGACCATTTGTATATTTGTACAGGGTAGGGTGATCATATCCCCCCTTAAAGTCTCTTCTCAAGGGAGAATAGATTCAGTTCAGCTAATCTCTCCTCATAGCTGAGCTCTTCCATTCCTTTTATTAATTTAGTTGCCCTTCTCTGCACTCTCTCCAACTCCACAATGTCCTTTTTGTGAACTGGTGCCCAAAATTGGACTGCATATTCCAGATGTGGTCTGACAAATGCTTTGTACAGGGGCAGGATATTGTCTCCATCTCTGCAGTCTATTTTTCTTTTGATACAAGAAAGTACTTTACTAGCTTTAGATATTGCAGCTTGGCATTGCATACTGTTATTAAGTCTATGATTGACCAGTACCCCCAGGTCCTTTTCTATTTCTGACTCCCCCAAATGTATTCCCCCTAGACAGTATGAAGCATGCATGTTGTTAGCCCCCAAGTGCATAACTTTACATTAATCTATATTAAATGTCATTTGCCACATGTACAATCAAACAGTACATCCAAGTCTGCTTGTAGATTATAGACAACTTGTATGGATTTCCATTACATAGTTTGGTGTCATCTGCAAACACAGAAATGTTACTTTTAATCCCAAACTCTATATCATTTATAAGGATGGTAAACAGTAAAGGTCCCAACACTGAACCCCGGGGTACACCATTCAGAGTATGAATCATTAATTACAACTCTCTGGATGTGGTCTTTAAGCCAGTTCTCTATCCATTTACAGATTGACTTTTCTAAACCTATTGACCACAATTTGCATATTAACCGTCTGTGGGGTACGGTGTCAAATGTTTTAGCAAAGTCCAAATACACTATATTAACTGCTATTCCACTGTCTACCTGTAATGACTTTGCTCCCTTTTTAAAGATAGGACCAACATCGGCCTTACGCCAAATATTTGGTACCATACCAGTGACTAAAGAGTCTCCAAAAATAATAGAAATAATGGCTTAAAAATAACTGAGCTCAGCTCTGATGACACGTGGATGTAATCCATTGGGTCCTAGGGCTTTGTCAACCTTAATTTTTCCCAACTGTTTCAATCATATCAATTCTGAGCCATTTAAGGCAGTGACATTGCTAATATGAATTTAGACTTGAGCTATGCCATTTATCTTTGTGTACACAGATCTACAAAAAAAATGTTTAGTAAATCCACCTTTTATCCCCAGTTACCAACCCGGAGACATCCTTTAAGGGGCCAACATGCTCAGATCTGATCTTTTTGCTATTAATATATTTGGGTTCTTAGAGCACTGGGCTGCTCGGTTGCATCTCTTCTTTTTAGGTCTGAGTGGGGCATATATCATATGATGCATGCCTCCATTAGGATGCAGTCTAGTCTTCCAGCAACAAAGATGGCTGTCAGAAAACCCTTCACCCCCCACCCACCTACTGATGAGTGATACCATCGTATCAGAACTGAATAACCGATGTTCTGATCCAATATGTGATCAACTTGGATTCAAACAGCAACACTACTGTTAAAGAAGGTTTCATTTTAAATAAATGTGTCACACAGAAATGTCCTAGGTGTTTTTCATCTGTCTATTGGTACTTTATTTTAACTGATACCGATGTTATGTAACTTCACCTGCAACCAGGGGACCTTTGACACCGCAGCTTGTTCATTCAGTCATGGGAATGCGCTATTATAACTTTATGGAAATCTATTATATTCAAGAACCCTGGAATGTTGTTATACAGAATGTATCACTTACAATTGATTCAGAAGCGGAATTATAGGAAGGATAATTCTTTCAGTAATGGTTTTTCTGTATCAGGAGCCCACACACAACTCAATACATCTGTGCGTTACTTATCTATTCAGCTTTCCAGTAAACACAGACTGCTATATATATGCAGAACAGGTTAGTGCAAAACCATATTTTACAAAGTGCATGAAAAACCATCAGACTGAGATGTACTTGTGGATTGACCAGCACTGTGTTTGTATTGGAACTCGTACTCGTAACACAGAAATGGATACAGGCGGTAGAAACATGGAACAGCAGACAACACTGAGCAGTAAGGTTTTTCTGTATTTTCTTACAAGTTAACAGCATGCATCATAACTTGAGCCTGAGTGGGCATATTGGATGTAATAAATGAATCAAAAATTAGTTTTAGTAGGAAACAGCTGTGGTAAAATCCCCAGTTAGTCTTGCTATAAAATAGTAGTTAAGTGGAATGTAAGTTAAAAGAAAATGCTGTAAACTGCTTACACATGGACACACTTATTTTTCTTCCAAATGCTGTCAGTTTGTATCACTGTTGTTCTTGATCAGCATCATCATGTTTGCGTGGATCAACTGATATGATCTAGGGGGCTGACAGATACAAATGGAATGTTCAATATGGTTCAAATAAAATGTGTCATGCCTATGATTACCATGTGCCACTGTTGGCAAAATGTTGTTAGTATTAAGAGTAAGGATAGGAAAGATGAAAGACAGGCTTTTTTATGGCACTAACAAACATGTGCAGTTAGCATACAAATTCTATAATACACAGCTATTTGGCTGCACCAACCCTTATTCATACGTGGTCTCCAAGATCATTTATAGGCAGATACAATGTGTTGAACTCTCAAATCCCCTGAGGAAGCCCTAAATGGGTGAAACGCGATGGGAACCAAGTTATCTTAACTGCTTTTTCAACCTGCCAAAGTTTTTGCAAATTGATCACAGACTTTTGTTATAGCTTAGAAAAACTGTGTTAGCAGAATTTCTAGCACAGCAGAGCTATGTATAGCTTAGACCACATGTTTTCTCACTAAATAAACATTCGTATTTATCATTATACCTAGTGCTGTAAAAAAGCCTGTCTTTCACCTTTATTATGCTTCTTCTATATACGCTTAGAAAAACTGTGTTAGCAGAATTTCTAGCACAGGAGAGCTATGTATAGCTTAGACCACATGTTTTCTCACTAAATAAACATTCGTATTTATCATTATACCTAGTGCTGTAAATAAGCCTGTCTTTCACCTTTATTATCCTTCTTCTATATACGTAACAGGCCAGGCACACCAAACAAACTCGTATATACATGGAGGACCCTTCTTTAGTCACAAAACTTCCTCGTTTTTGGTATTAAGGTTTATTTCACTTAATGCAGAGATCCGTTTCAAGGAAGTGTGAAAAAAGTGGTTTATACTCTTGGCAGAGAGCCATTTATTTAACCCATAACAAAATAACATAACAAAAATTAAAACTGATTGTTCCTGCAAAAACAATGACATCTCTGGGTTGAATCAAACTTATGCTTATAATATGCTTTGAAGTGAACCTGTGCTTTGCTCTGAGAGAGACAGCTAAGTAAGCTTGTTGTTAACTTTCCAGGTCATAGCAAACTTTCACTACAATATATAAACATGTGAAAAAACAAGGAATGTCAGATTTCCAGTTTTATAAAGCCCTATATGCCCTACCCACTACCTTTGGTCAGTGTGAGGAAGAGATATCCAGGTTTGGTGCCAGTCAGAGGAGAATAGTGCTCTATCTGTGTTGGTATTGGTATTTATTGTGCCCCATTGTTGGTATCAGTGGGAAGAATAGTACACTATTGTTGGTGTATTTGGAAAAAAAAGTGTCTTATCAATGTCAGCAGAAGGAATAGTGCCCCACTGTTGGTGTCAGTTGGAGGAAATAGTATTCCATTGGTGTCAATAGAAGGAATAAGTGTCCCATTGGTCATGACAGTGGATGAAACATAAGTGATGTTAGTGGGGGATGTAAGGAATAGCACTCCATCAGTGTTGCCAGTGGGATGAATTTTGCCTCATATTGGTATCTGTAGAAGGAATAGCAGTCCATCAATGGTGTTGTTGGTGTCATTGCGAGGGATAGTGCCCCATTGATGGTGTCAATGTGAAGAAATGGGCCCTTCATTGGTGCAAGTAGGAGGAATTGTACCCCATCAATAGCTGCAATTTAGGGGAATAGTGCAAGCAAAAAAGGCCACAGGTTGGAGACAAATGATTTAAAAGCCCTCAATATACTTAAGAAAGCTCTGCAAAGGCTTTGGAATAACTTGTTCAGACTGTGAACAAAGCCTAATAGCAACACTGTAACAATAAAAAAAAAAAAAAACTCTTTTATGTTTTTTCTCTGTTTATATCCCTTGTGGAGAAAAATGAAAAGAGAAAATTAACTCTGCAGACAGCAACACACTAAAAACAAAAAACAAACGTACATTATATTAAGCCTTCCCAACTCTACCTGAATTTAAAATATTGGTGTTATATTTTAAATGATGCTGTACATGCTCTGAGATATAGGCTTCTCTGCACAACCTATGAACCATTTACCTGTTAATAATGTCACAATCCAAGAACTAGTGATGAGAAATGTTGTCAGTAAAGTTCAGTAAAAATCCTGCTTAGTGAATGTCTGGTGTGGTTTCGAGCGAACTACTACTACTTTATTGGATCACCAATATTTTATTTATCATGCTAAGAATTGATAAATAGTACCAGTAATTTAAAAAAAAAAAAACAACAATGAGAAAACAGAAGGTTATCTATTGGTTGCTGCTTTTGCTTTAATGCTTTTGACATTAATCATTCAAAGCTTATAAGATATATGAACTGAAATTACTATAAATATTCGTGTAACATTAGTCCCCCATTGGGAAATTCTTAGTCCTCAGAAGTTGATACTTACCTGCTCTAAATGAGAGAAAATTCACATTTATAAAAATTTTTATTCAAACTTTGTAGGTCAGATTGAAAAAAAAGATAGAATATAAAAAATCTCATGGGGCCCCTACAACCCCAAATTTCAGTAGGTTTTTTTCACTCAATACGCCTTTTACTTTTCTGTAGCCTGTATAGCTTTTATTTATTTCTCTGCTGTGTTCTTGTTACTACTATCAACCTTTCTACTCTATTATCAGATAGGGAGGCTGTTTAGTGAACCCCAAACAAAATAAATGCCAGCAAAAGAATAATACATAGCTTAGAGTGAGCCTGGGGCTGCTGATGTCAAGTCCTAGATAGAGGCAACCAGCAGCAACCTCAAGACATTGAAAATCATAATCTTATCAGCAAGTAGAAGGATGTTGAATGCACAAAAGAAGGGAATATCCCATATATATTTTTTCAAGAATATAATCAAGAGGAGATAGGGACAGACAGGCTTTTATAGACAAATGTATTATTTGTGTTTATTTAGTAAACAATTCCATATAGCCCTAATTCTACCAGAGACCAACTAGTTTAATTAAAATATACAATCTTAGTGATTACAAAAAGTGACAATAAAAATATCTATTTGCATAGATTTGTTTTTGTAAAATATTCTCTTGTTTCAAGTTTAAGGTAAAAAATATCCCACAGTGCCCGGCGCATTTCGCCTTTTGGCTTTTTCAGGAGACCTTTTAGATCAGAACTATATATTTAAGATAATACTGTACAGATTTATTAGGGGACAGCATCCCTAAAAGGTTCAGGTAGAGTGTTCCCATGAGGTCTAACTGCCCATGTGTAAAGAAAAAAGAGCTGAAAAAGATTGTTTGGGACAGTAATACCCATATTGTTTCTATTGTTTCTGCACAGAGATCAATTGCAACTTTAAAAAAAATTTCTCATCTATATATATTGTTTAATGAAGATCCAATTAAATACTAATGGTATTATTGTATAAGTGATAGATACTCAGGTGGTACTCTGGTATCACAGTTTTCCAGTTATCCAAAGGATATTGTTTGGTGTTGTGGGAATTGAAGTGATTTTTGATCTTCCAGCCTATTGGTGGTTCAGTGCATTTAGTTCATCTATGCAAATAGATATTTTTATTGTCACTTTGTAATCAGAAAGATTGTATATTTTGATTAAACTAGTTGGTATCTGTTAGAATCAGTGTCATATAGAATTGTTCACAAAATAAACACAAATAATAAATTTGCCTATAAAAGCCTGTCTGTCTATATCTCCTTCTAATTATTTTCTTTAATTATCAGGCTAGGCACAATAAAGTTTTAATCATACCTATTAGAAACCCTTCCTATATATTTATATTTGGATTATATTTTTTCAAGCAAGATTGTTTCCTATTTCATATTTTACACTGGTCAACAAATATTTTCTTGCCAAACAGATGTCATTTTAGGTTATAATTGATGCACAGATTCTAAATAAAGTATTGGTTTGCTAGATTGGCTCTCGTTTTTTAAATAATTACCTTAATAATACCTCATACAAAACTAATAAAACATGAAAATTAAGCAAAGTTAAACTAGTAATGCCTCCATATACAAAATACATTTTTGAAATACTTAATATCAATATATTCTATATTCAGTATCTTTACAGAGCTAATTACAAAGAAGTCATTGAAAAACTCTGTTTGTATGATTTTCCTTTATGCTGATGATCAGGACAATCACGTTGAAGGCTCCAGCAGTAGTCCGCCATCATGTGTCTATCCTATCTGCCCTGATACCTTTCCATCACTTTATATCTTGATGGAACCTCTCCCCTTGTTCCTCACTGAAATTGCCAAGGTTTTCTGGAAATTTTTGCAAATGACAATGTAAATAGTGTACCTTTATGTTCATAGTAGCACCCAAATTTTCAAAGTTTAAGAGCAAGTTTTGCACCAGTTCTTCATAATTTTCTGCTTTATGGTTACCCAAGAAGTTCTTGACTACCATGACATAGCTGTGCTAGGCAGAAGCTTCAGTGTCAGTCATGTAACTTATGGAATTTGAAGCATTTATCAGTTTCCAAATCTGGGATCCATCAAAGGATCCTACTTTAAATTTTTCAGTACTCAATCCAGGGAAGAATCTACAAATATATTTGAAGCAATCACTTTCCTTGTCCAGACCTATAACAAATTGCTTCAATAATTTTTGTGTAAATAATTTTTTTAGTAACTACAGTGTTTCCCCGAAAATAAGACCTACCCCGAAAGTAAGACCTAGCACTATTTTGTAAACCTGCCCTAATATAAGACCTACCCCGAAAATAAGACCTACCCCGAAAGTAAGACCTAGCACTATTTTGTAAACCTGCCCTAATATAAGACCTACCCCGAAAATAAGACCTAGGAGAAAAAGAAAAAAAAAGCATACATACCGGTAAATTGAAAAAGTACTCACCGAGACAGCTCCAGATATCTGATCCTGCGTGTGTGTCCTTTAT
>NC_092866.1:39027704-39053513 GCF_032062135.1 Pyxicephalus adspersus | reverse complement strand
ATCAGAAGATGATAATCAATGGCATAGAGTGATCAGAAGGGGATAATCAATGGCATAGAGTGATCAGAAGGGGAATTTGAACGGCACATGAGTGATCAGAAGGGGAATTTGAACGGCACATGAGTGATCAGAAGGGGAATTTGAACGGCACATGAGTGATCAGAAGGGTACAATCAATGGAACATGAGTGATCATGAGTGACTTTCAACAATAAATGTGTACTGTAGTCTTCGTCATAGAAAAATAAGACATCCCCTGAAAATAAGACCTAGTGTGTTTTTGGGAGCCAAAAAAAATATAAGACAGTGTCTTATTTTCGGGGGAAACACGGTATGTGTAGTGGAGGGAGAATGTTTTTTTCTTGGTCAACCATTGGCTCATTAATGATGTTCACTGCACCTTTTTCATGTTTTCCCTTGGAGACCATGTCACTTTTTTCAGTGATCCGGCTTTGCTGTACTATCCCACAAGCAGATGAAACATGGGTACTTTGTATGTCCACTTTGCTGTCCAAGTAGGAAGTTCACCATTTTTAAATCAACACATATGGACCATTGATGTTCATGGCAGAAAAGGTTTTGTAAGACCATTTTGATATTTTCATATTCTTCTTTAAGTTTTGTTGAGTGACCAATTGAAATTGATGCAAAGCAGTTGCCATTATGCAGTACAACAGATTTCAAACTTCGAGTGGAACTGTCTATGAAAAGCCACCAGTCTTCTGCTCGGTATTCTGGTACTCCCATATGGGCTAGTAGTCCAGGGATGTTACAACAGTACACAAAGTCTCCATCTTCACTGAAATATGGTAGGAGTGTTGCCTTTCTGGTCCTATAAACCGTTATTTTAACTTCCGGTTTCAGACAGTTCTTTTCTTTTAGTCTGGATGCTAAAAGTTCAGATGCCTTTTTGGACAGACTTAGGTCACGTATTAAATCATTGAGTTCTTCTTGGGAGAACTGCTGGTTTGATGAAACACTTGCTTCGTATTCACTTCCAATGCTAACTCCTGGATTACACTCCAAACCCTGTATATCCTCCATGTCAGATACAGGAATATCAGGGCGTGTACTGAACACTGGTTTGGGACATCAGCACCATGCAGCACAGGTTGTCTTGCTGATTCCAAATCAGGGTACTCCCACTTGTTTTTCTTGTAAGGATTGAAACCTTTTACATTTACAGCACAAAAATAACAATCATTATGATGATTTTTGGGTTCTCGCCATACCACAGGTAAACCAAATTTCAAATTTTTCTGTTTTCCGTTTTTCCACTAACTTAGACACTCTACACAAGTTTTGCATACCATATGGGGAGCCCAATAATTATTTTGGTCCCCCAGTTTAACAACCAAAATATGCAAGATATGTTTGTTTCACAAACTCTGTAATGTTTCCTCTCTGTTTTTGCTGAGAATATTCACCACAAATATTGAAAAATACATTGGGGGCATTTAAACACATTCTTCTTGAAGAACTCATATTTCTGTAAAAAAAAAAAAGGCAATGTAAAACATCTGTGTAAATAAAGACTGATAATAATATGTCGTGTTGTATGCATTTGTTGTTAGTAAAATCCAATCTATTCCAATTCCTGTATCACAAGAACTAGAGCCAATTCAATGAAACTGATGTAATTTCTGCATTCAGCAGACCTGAAATACATTAAATATATTAAAAAATCATTGGCAAGTGAACCATTTTTTTTTTTGTTGAGCTCTAATATTAGTACCTGGGCAGTGTCTCATTAAAAGACTGCTAAAGCCAAAATGAACCAAGACAAATTTTAACATCTACCAGGTTAATATGTATATGCATATAAACAGTGTATAGAATCATAGAAGTGGATAAAATATTTGTTTTATGTGGCAAGTATACTTCTACATTGTATTAGAGGCATTCTCTTTCATCTCAGTTTAGTTCAATTTTGGATTTAGTTAGACTTTATGTTTACAGCTTTAGAAACCCTATCTTCTGGCCTGGAAGAGAACTACGACTCTGGAAAAACTGAACTTTATTTTCCATTGTATCTTGCAAAACAGTTTAAAAAAAAGACTGCAAAGCTTGTAGAGCTGGATTTGGAAATCTCATTCATTGTTGATGAGGATCAGATAGAGCCCCAGGCACAGGCTGTGTAATGTATAGAATAGTCTCAACATGCTGTACCTGAATATTCAGAGCTTCATATTTCCTTTAGTATCAAATCCCTGTGTAACTTTTTCATTGCCATTTTTTTCTACGATTTGCACAATCTCTGCTCAACAAATAATAAAAAAGTGTTGTTACAAAAACACCTAAAAAAGTGAAATGCACAAACCAAATCCTTCTAAGCGGTCCTACAGATGAGCAGTGTATAATGCCTCTTAGCTCTGGCCATGCACAATGTGGTTTATTACTTCCCTCTCCTCAGACTCCTGGCAGAGACTTTAAGCATTGTGTAACTGTTCTTGGAATTTTCATTTGAACCACTCCTTTCGAGGCCAGAACATTGGAGCTGCATAATATATAAAATATAGAGCTCTGTTTATTACCTAATTGCAGAGATTTGTTAGGTATGTGATGTACTACAAGTCATGAGGTACAGGTATTAGTTATGGCAAGAGACAGAGAAGGGGTTACATGATGCTCTGCTGAGTGTGCTGAGTATATTCGGTCTGAGTCATCCTGTAGAGAGTTGCTCTTCCTGCCGCGCCCCATGAGTCACCAATACCACAATGTGTCAGAGGCCACAGAACAAAGAATAGCTGCAGAAATCCGGAGGGATTCCCATTCACGGAATACATTTCTGTATTATAGTGCAAGTCAACTGAATATACAGTACAAGTAAAAAAACATTTTTACTCTTTTAACATCATACTTACAGCAGCGACAACAAAATGTTATGGCTTTCAAAACAGCAAATAACACTAAGAGTGGGAACATCTGTAATGTCCTGTAAATCCAATTGTTCTAATAAACTACACTGGCTGCATACTACATGCTTTATTGTTACTTCTCCATAATCCCCACTGCATCAAAACTACATTGACACATTCCCCCTACATTTATATAGCCTCCCTCGATCATACTCATTGCACCAAACATACATTGATTAAACCCACTATTCTTACTTTAATACAGCCTCCCTCCATTATACTAACTGCACCAAAACTACATTGGTTGCAATAGCAATACTTTTTTACAGCCTCCATCATGCTCACTCCACCAACACTACATTAGTTGCATTGCCCATACTTTATTACAGCTTCCCTTCATCATACTTACTGCACCAAAACTGCATTTGCTGCATTACCCATACAGTAACACAGCCTTGTGTTCTAGTAATGAGCATTATAAATGATATTAGAGAATTGGCAAATTAGGACTGATGCAATAATTGTATTGGTGCAGTTAGGGTGGATAATGTAAGGGCAATTCTGAGGCAGACTAGATGTAGGATTTAGTTTTAGGGTAGTGTAAATGATGGCAGAAGTGTATTGCTGTAGGGAAGATGATCTGAGAAGGACATTATGCCACTGTGGTTGATGTAGTAAGGGCTTTGATGTAGTGCACATTATGTGAAAATGATAAAGGTTATAATGTGATAAAGGATAATGTGGGGAGGGTATTGACGGGGTTGCCATAAAAAGTTTTTGGGCCCTACACTAGGTTATCTACCTGCCCCCCATCTTTATTAGTTCCATCATTTCAAAGATTAGGTTCTTTTGATTGGGGCCCAGTACAAAAGTATGTTTGTCCTCTCCCAGTGGCAGCCCTGGGTATTGGGGAAGTGTAGATGATATGAGAACAGTAACTGTGTACAGTCGGCAATATGAGAACAGTAAGAGGGCAATAAGGATAATTTGAGAACAGAATTGTTGTTGT
The DNA here is from genome assembly GCF_032062135.1 of Pyxicephalus adspersus. Classification (NCBI taxonomy): domain Eukaryota; kingdom Metazoa; phylum Chordata; class Amphibia; order Anura; family Pyxicephalidae; genus Pyxicephalus; species Pyxicephalus adspersus. The sequence continues at coordinate 39,049,647 of NC_092866.1, read as the reverse complement.
GTATGATCTAGAAACAGAATCAATGCAGTGTAAATGCTGTAAGAACAATATTGTGACAGTGAGAAGGATAAAAGTATGATACTGAGATAGTGCAGATGATATGAGAACACCATTCGTGGAATCAGAGTAATAAAGGGGTTCAGAAATGTTCTAATGACTAATATCTATATGATGAAAACAAGAGAACAGTGCCAATGTCACAAGACTCTTCAGGGTAATATTTTGGCAAATATTGCTAGGCATTAAAAAATTTAATAAAATTTGTAGCGGACTACAAATTTAATAAACCATCTGTGTTGATGTTTCCAGTTTGATTTAAAAAATCGAAAATAAAATTGTAAAATTAAACTTCTTGGGTAGTTTGTAAAATATAACTGTATCCTTAGGTGTGTTTATTTAGAATAGTTGTATTAGAAACTTTGTTTTTTTATGAATCTGACATGTTTGTAATATAAAAAAAAAAATATATATATATATATATATATATATATATATATATATATATATATATATCTTGTGTTAAAAAATGCTATATCTTGTGTTCATTCCTATAACTAGGTTGTTAAGCAACTTGGTTGTTACTTGATAAGCACAATAAAGTACCAGAGCTGCAAAGGTGCAGCGCGTGCCAGTGTCAAGATTACTGAGACCAAGACCGAGATAAAGGATGGAGCAAGAGGAGCAATGCTGCAAGTTGAGAAGCCTAAAGAAGAAATGCCACACTGCAGTTCATGTGTTCAAGTTACTGTTCAATGTACTCATGGTGGAGCTGGTCATAATTCTGAGCAGTCATTAAACAGGTAAATTGGTAAATGAGGAGGATCTGTACTCTTAACACTGGTAAAAACAGAAAACCTCCACTTTTTTGCATTCTATTATGTTCTTTAGGGTTCCATAGAAAATACATTTTGCAAAACAATATAGTCAGAAGGAATCCTAGTTTTTGGCCCCCACTACACCCTCCCAAAAATGTATGTATCACTTTGTTATCCTAAGTAATGGCAAAGTTCTCTTCAAATGAACAGTCCCAGAAAATATGTGGTCCTCTATCCACTGCTAAATTACAAATTCCAGCATGATCCGACCCAAAGCTGTATACTTCAATGCAGGGCGATCTGACCCAAAGCTGCATACTTCAATGCAGGGCGTGGGCCTCACATGCCATGTGCTAAAGTTCAGTGCCAGGTGAACAGATATATTCTGTTCACAAATCATTGTGATAGATTGTCAGTTCCTTGGATCAGCATCATGATCATGCAAACGTAATTTACATAAAAAAATAATACATTGGAGAGATTAGGACTGGCCTTGAGGCAGGGAGAGGCTCCCTCTGTTTTTCTTCAGAGATCATGGGTTGGGTCAGGCTGCTTATTTTGTAATGCTTTCAGCCTTCCTAATAGAATAATGTGTCTCTGCTGTCTTTTCCCTTCTTACTTACACTTCCTATCCCTCTATAGTTCTTTACCCACATCTCCTTCTCTAAAATGATAGTTCTAATGTCAGTAAACAGAATGCCCGCTCTCTGCATCCCAGAGCATGCCCTCCTCTCCATTCTTTTTGTTCCTCCTCCTCCATGCCTGTTCTCCCCCTCTCTCCATGCTTCTATCCCAAATCCCCGCCCTGTCTGCCCCTCTCCCTCTCCCTCTGTGCGTCTCTTGCTCTTGTAAACAGGCCTCTCCCACCTTGTGTTGAGCTGGGAATGTTCTCTTGGCTCCAGCAGCTAAACAAGTTGGCCTGAAACAGACTGAGCTGATCATAACAAACTTGGCCCAGCAGGAAAAGGGAGGGAGACTGATATACAGGAGAATCAGCCTGAGGGATGAGCATAAAAAGGAAATAAAATTATCCTGCATTAGGAAAGTATAGCAAGAAGATGCATGCTGAGTGTGCAAACCAAGATCTAAATGTAAAATGTACAATTCAACATCTTCCTAAATTAGGTGATATACAGACTGCTAAAATTTTACTTCTTAATGCTTTTATCCAATGTTCAGAAATTCCCACCAGATTTGATGAAAATCCCCACCCTAAAGATGGATACCTAAACATGCCTTCTAGAAACGTCTTCGATATATGCAGATTAACAGCTACTTTGCTCCATTCATCAACTGCATCCTTATGGTCCCTGATGCCCTTTAAGACAAAATGCTGGGATGACCTGTTGTTTTCCTTATTGTGCATCCTATTGATGTTCCCCTTTAATTCTTCCCTATTAATGTATACTACCAATTGAAAACAGGCTCTAGGGCTTCTGTTTGGAGAATATGTGGTGTCAAATTTGTTTAACAAATAAACTGTTTTCCCAAAAATGTCACCACCCTTGAAGTTTTAAGCTTCCTTTATGCCAGTGCAATGTTTCTTTCATTTTTTCATATTTTGTGACTATGCTTTGTGCTGTGGTGGCTATGGGCTGAGTATACCTCAGTTATGGACCTGAGTATACCTTAAGTTAAGCACTTGCTCACAGCTAAGTTTGAGGCTGCGTGGGAACATTGAGTTCAATATTTCCTTCCTCTGGATTGTGACATTAGGCTGACTTTCTTGTGATTTGGTTTGGATGGTCCTTTGGAAGGTGCCTTTCAGGTGGTGCCCCCCCCCCCCACCCCCACACACATTTTACTTTGCCCTTCCACCCCTTTTTCTTACCTTACCTTTTGCTTTTCATTCTTTCTCTGTTTTTTTCCTTTGGTTATTGCCTCTTAGTTTTGCTTGGTATTCTCTAAGTATATCTTTCAATTTATTATTTTATGGATTTGGATGTACAGAGAACACTTATCTGAAAAACTTATGTCCTAACCCCTCAGGTATACAGAATTATTATTATTATTATTATTATTATTATTAATAATAATAATTATAATAAACAGGATATATTTAGAGCCAACATATTAAGTAGCTCTGTACATTAAACTGGGTTTGTAAATGACAGACAGATACAGACGGTGACACAGGAGGAGGAGAGGACCTTGTCCCAAAGAGCTTACAATTTTAGAGGTGGAGGAAGTATCACACAACATGGATAAACACCCTTCTACACTGGTTGAAGTTGCTTTCACTGACATTGTAGCAGGTCTGTTGGACTTTTATGATTTATTGATCCTTTAACTTTGGTATTGATATTGGAGTCCCTAGCTTACATTTTATATGTTTAGAGTACCTCCCTGCATGTTACAATTTTTGGTTTCTGTTTTCTGTACCCACTCATAGTCTTTGTTTATTAAATTTCCATTTATGTATCAGCATGTGTTGTTTTTGTTCTGTGCTTTTTTTTATATCTAATATGCATTTGTTTCATGCATTTAAAGCTTCAGAGATAGTACAACAGCATGAGGCCCGACTACAGGATAACAGAAATAGAGCTACTACATCTAGAGCTTTGGAGATAGTACAACAGCGTGAGACCCGACTACAGGAAATGAGAGAAAGAGCTACTACTTAGGAAGAGCGAGTGATATTTGTAAGTTCAATCTCGCTAGAAATCGGGCTGTTCTCCCTTACTGAACAAGCGAAAATGGCCTTGTAATTCACCATGAGGTTGTGTTCCCGCCAAACAAACGAGGGAAAATGCAGGGGGCAGGAACGGCGACTACTTCCAGGGTGAATTGCACGACTGGGAGTGAATAATTTGCTCCCAGGATGCACAGCAAGGCCCAACAGCCCAATCAGGAGAGATCTGAGCACAGGCATATTTACAGGGAAGGAGGGAGGGGTTAGTCACTCCATCTTGTGTTCTGTGTCAGAGAAAGAAGCAGGGAGAGAAGTGCATTGTGACAGGGACAAGTTAGGAACATTCTGTATATCTTGAAATATACAGATTGTGCAGTTTTTGATGCTACCTCTTGCTATCTAGCAAAAAAGGCAGAAACATTTCTATCCTACTCTCAAAAAATACAGATATTTAATTCATTGCATATTTAATTCAAAACAGCCAGAAAAAAATCTGTATTTCTTTAAAAAAAATACAGATATTTTATTCTGGTCCCACATACTATCTATCAAAAAAGCCAGAAAAAATTCTGTATTTCTCTCAAAAAAAATACAGATATTTCATTCTGATAGCACTTGCTATCAAAAAAGCCAGAAAAAATTCTGTATTTCTCCCAAAAAATATATTTTATTCTGATCCCACTTGCTATCTACCAACACAGCCAGAAAAAAATCTGTATTTCTCTCACAAAAAGACAGATATTTTATTCTGGTCCCACATACTATCTATCAAAAAGCCAGAAAAAATTCTGTATTTCTCTTAAAAAAATACAGATATTTTATTCTGATGGCACTTGCTATCAAAAAAGCCAGAAAAAATTCTGTATTTTTCTCAAAAAATAAATATATTTTATTCTGATCCCACATGCTATCTACCAAAACAGCCAGAAAAAAAATTCTGCATTTCTCTCAAAAAAATACAGATATTTTATTCTGGTCCCACATGCTACCGTGTTTCCCCGATGATAAGGCATCCCCATCAAATAAGCCACCCCCCGATTTTTGCTCAAACAATTAAAATAAAGCACCCCCCGCAAAAAAGACATCCTCTGATACCTGATACTGTGTGCCTCTGTGTGACTCCTCGATGCTGGCTGCAGTGCAGAGTGAAACTGAAAGTAACTTCAGAGGACAAGCAAGCTGCTGATCCCTGCCCTAAAAGAGTCTGTTACCCGGCGAGTCAGTGATCAGAAGGGGACAATCAATGGCACATGAGTGATTTTCAACAATAAATGTGTACTGTAGTATAAGACATCCCCCTGAAAATAAGACCTAGGGCATATTTTGGCATTTCAAAAAATATAAGACAGTGCCTTATTATAGGGGAAACAGGGTATCTATCAAAAAAGCCAGAAAAAAATTCCGTATTTCTTTAAAAAAAATACAGATTTTTCATTCTGATAGCACTTGCTATCAAAAAAGCCAGAAAAATTCTGTATTTCTCTCAAAAAATAAATATATTTTATTCTGATCCCACTTGCTATCAAAAAAGCCAAAAAAAATCTGTATTTCTCTCAAAAATATGCAGATATTTTATTCTGGTCCCACTTGCTAGCTATAAAAAAAGCCAGAAAAATGTCTGTATTTCCCTCAAAAAAATACAGATATTTTATTCTGGTCCCACTTGCTATCCATCAAAAAAGCCAGAAACAATTCTGTATTTCTTTAAAAAATATACAGATGTTTTATTCTGGTCCCACTTGCTAGCTATCAAAAAAGCCAGAAAAAAAATCTGTATTTCTCTCAAAAAAATACAGATATTTCATTCAGATACCACTTGCTATTTATCAAAAAAGCCAGAAAAAGTTCTGTATTTCTCTCAAAAAATACAGATATTTTATTCTGATCCCACTTGCTATCTATCTAAAAAGGCAGAAAAATTTCTGTATTTCTCTTAAAAAAATATAGATTTTTCATTCTGATACCACTTGCTATCTATCAAAAAAGCCAGAAAATATCTGTATTTTTTTTCAAAAAAATACAGATTTTAATTCTGAAACCACTTGTTTTTTACCAAAGAAACCGTTTGGTACAGGTGCATTTTTTCACGAATAAGTAAAAGATGAGCGGTAGACGCAGGGGAAGGCGCAGCGTTGGGCAACCTGCCACATCTGGCAGGGGACATGCTCCCCGGGAGTCTGCCACTGTGGGACAGCAGCAGCAGCAGCAAACTGTTGGAGGCAGCAGCACAAATTGTCAAACAGGTCTGAGATGTGTGCGGAGCACCAGTACGCTTGTAGATTTATTGAGAGGGTGTACTACAATCATACATCCACGTCATGTGGAGAGTATTGTGGACTGGGTCTCAGAGGCTTAGAGTGCAGCAGGCTCTTCTTCTGCAGCAGCAGCAACCAGCATAGCCGTGACAGGAGCAAAGACAGGAGTTAGCATGGCTAATGTGCCTGTACCTGCTGATGACCCTCCCATGTTGTTTGACCAACAGCCTGAGGATCTGTCATTCCGAACTTTAGAGCAGGAGGCAGACTTTGAGACCCTTGGAGATTGTGGTCAGCACTTGCTGGGTGAGGGTTCTGTATCAATGGCTGCTTTTGAAAAGGTTGGCTTAGATGAAAATGAGGATGATGATGACCATGATGTCACCTGGGAACCACCGGTGCATGCAAGGGCTAGCAGCAGTTCCGAAACAGACGTGGAGGAAAGGCAGCATCAGCAGACTGGGGATGGAAGGGGCCGCAAATCTGCCTCATTTGAGTCCAAGAACACACAGACGAGTGGGCACAAGCAGGGGAACAATCAAAGACAATGTGACTGTGGGGGAGATGTAGCTGGAGCAGACGCAGGGCACCCAGCAGACGTAGAGGCAGGTAAAGAAAAAGAGCAGCAGAGTGGTTGCACGCACCTCTCCAGTGTGATCCTTTGTCACGCTGAAAGACGATGACAAGTGTGTAGCAATCTGTATCCTGTGCCACAGGCAGATTCGCAGAGGACAGGCCAGATAACATTTGGGTACAACATCCCTGCATTTCTACAGGTGCAAGAACCACAAACCAAAGTGGGAGCAGTACTTGCGTTCTCTTGAAGGAGGTGTAACCACGTCATCGTCTCTTCTTCCACCTCCATTGACTCCTTCCACACCTCCAACTGTCATTGCTACTACGTCTCAGGAGGTTGGTGACAGCCAGACTTCAAGCTACGAAGAAGTATCAGCTTCTGGCCACAGGTTTGGTGGCGTCAGACGACATTTGTCACTGAAAGATGAGTACTCCAGTGACCCCTTCAGCTCCCCTAGCTCCCAGTCCCTTCAGCCCACTCTACTTGAGTTCTGTGTAAGGCATCAGGCTATGGGCCCAACTAACAAAAGAGTCATCAAACTCAATTCACGTCTAGCCAAACTATTGGGCTTGCAGCTAATGCCGTACAGCATTGTGGACTCTGCTCCCTTCTGTGACCTGATAGCCTGTGCTGAGCGTTGGTGGAATATACCAAGCTGGCATTACTTCTCCCGCACAGCTGTTCCCAGTTTACATGCACATGTAATGGGTAACCTCCCCCGGGCATTGGCATTCTCGGTGTCTAGTCAAATCCATGTCACCATGGACAGCTGGACAACCAGGCACGGAGTGGAACGCTACCTGTCCTTCACTGGGCAGCCTTGCATAGCTCAGTGGGGGGTAGTCTGCAAGAGGCATTGTAGCACCTGGTACCCCCGCCAAGGGGTGTAGTGGGAAAGCATGGGCCACCATAGTCTACTCCCTCCTCCTCCTTCATTCCTTCTACAGGCAAACCCTCTCTTTTGGACACTCCTCCTGAAAGGACAGCAGCGGAGGACACAGGCACGCCATTACGGCTCCCTCAAGCACACGTGTTGCCAGGCAGTGCCGAAACTGGTGTCCTTGGGGGAGAAAAGTCACACTGCCAGAGAACTCTTGTCCTCTTTGCACAGGGAGGTTGAGGCTTGGCTGACGCCCTCCCAGCTCACAACAGGCAACGTAGTGTGTGATGATGGGGCCAACCTTGTGGCCGCGCTGCTCATGGGCCGCATAAAACATGTGCCCTGCTTTGCGCACGTACTGAACCTAGTGGTGCAGAAGTTCCTCTGCACGTACTCAGGACTGCAGGACTTACTAAAACAGGTTTGCTTCATCTGCAGCCATGTACGCCAATCCCCTACTGCCGCCGCGGCGCCTAGCAAGATCCAGCGCCAACAGAGGCTTCCACCACATAGACTGATTTGTGACACTGTGACTAGATGAAACTCCACCCTGCACATGCTCCAGCATCTGTGTGAGCAAAAGCTAGCCATCCACCATTACTTGGTCAGCGTGGTGCATGGAGGCAGTATGGAGGGCCCTTGGTACAGCCACACATCTGAGCTATTTTACCAGTGACCAGTGGCTGCAGATGGAGACGCTGTGCAAGGTACTGGTCCCCTTTGAGCAGACCACAAACATTGTGAGTCGGGCTTGGTCAGGCTGGAACAATGTCATTCCTATCATCTTTCTGCTTGATAATACCCTGTGTGGCCTGATGGAAAGTGGCGATAGGAGAGAAGGGGAAGAAATGGGGGAGGAGGATGAGGGTGACATTACACTCCATAGCGCACAACCAGCATCAGGAGGGGCAAGAAGGGACACTGGCCAGCATCAGGAGTTTCAAGAGGAGGAGGAAAATGATTATGATGATGATGATGAGGGAGAACATTTTGGGGCTGCTGGACAGGACCCGTCCAAACCGTATTTGTGCTGTTACACCCCAGGCATTGTGCCGGCGATGGAACAACAGGAACTGCTGCAGCTTGAAGAGGAGGAGGTGGGTGATGAGGCACAAGAGAAAGAAAAGGTGACCCGCCTGAGCAGAATATTATGCAACCGACTGTGTGAGGATTTCCAGGCACCACATTCCACACAGGGAGCTCAGGCAGACACCGCCTCCACTGTATCCTCCTGTAGCGGCGGCAGCAGCAGCAGTATCAGCAGTAGTGGCAGCAGGCCGCACACATCCAAAAGTCTAGGCCAAGGCAGGGGGAACTTTCGGGATGCCTGGCGAAACCTGATACGGCCACCTCAAACAAATGAAGTGCAGGAGCATAACCATTAAAAGGGATGAAGCCCATGGTGCCCGATTACGTTGACTTTTTTCTGGCTGGTAGTGGTGGTGTTGAGGACAGCAGTTATGAGGAGGATGCCTGTCCTGACAGTAATGGCGCCATTAATTTTTGGGTAAACAGGCTTGAAATCTGCCTGCAGTTGGCACAGTATGCCATCAAGCTTCTTTCGTGCCCGGCATTCAGTGTCCTGTCCAAAAGAAACTTCAGTGCCGCTGGCGGAGTGGTAACGGATACATGATCACGACTGTCGCCGGAAAATGTCAATCTCCTCACCTTTTTGAAAATGAACAATAGGTGGGTTAGTATCAACTATCATATCCCCACTGCAGATGTCACTGATTGACTGACACAAGGACTCGCTGGCCAACCAAGATGCCTCTGTGAACCCGCACTGCTCCTGTGCTGGGTCTGTGGCTGCCTATCACCAAACACCCAGTCAGCTAACCCTTTCTTGGTTGAATTTTTTCCACTGGTTATCGCAATGTCCAGGGGTGGCATTCATCGCCAGTGTCATGCCTGCCATTGTGCCAGCTAGCAATTTACTTTACATTTCTGCTGCTTCCGGGAGGCCAACACACTGCAGGTGAAAATCCCCAGTACTGCCACACTGATAGGTACCATTGCCTTTGCCTAATTTTTCAGCTAAGTATTGTAAGATTGAGGGTTGGTATTCATGTCATCTACTTCATGATGCAAACTAGCAATATCATCTACCTTCCTAACGCTTCCGGCACCACAGACCACAGCAACAGTGCTGGCGCACAAAACATTTTGGTGTGGCCCTTCCACATTTAATAACAAATTTCATCTATTTGCATTACACACTTCGGGTTGGCATTGACGATGCATTACACCCAGCCCTAGATGCCAGTTACCAATGCTGTCCGTCTCCGTCTCAGGGCCCACGGCCTCCTCCTCATGCTGTTGCTGCTGCCACCTGTCCAGTACTCTATTGACAAAAATTGTATTACACACTTCTGGGTGTCATTGACGATGCACTACACCCAGCTCTAGATGGCAGTTACCAATGCCCTCCACTCTCCGTCTCAGGACCCACCGCCTCCTCCTCCTGCTGTTGCTGCCGCCACCTGTCCAGTACTCCATTCACAAAAATTGTATTACACACTTCTGGGTGTCATTGACGATGCACTACACCCAGCTCTAGATGGCAGTTACCAATGCCCTCCACTCTCCGTCTCAGGACCCACCGCCTCCTCCTCCTGCTGTTGCTGCCGCCACCTGTCCAGTACTCCATTCACAAAAATTGTATTACACACTTCTGGGTGTCATTGACGATGCACTACACCCAGCTGTAGATGCCAGGTACAAATGGGGTCCACGCTCTGTCTCAGGGCCCACAGTCTGCTCTTCCTGTTGTTGCTGTTGCCGCCTGCCGAGTACTCCATTCAGAAAAATTGTATTATACAGTTATGTGTGTCATTGACGATGCACTACACCCAGCTCTAGATGGCAGTTACCAATGCCGTCCACGCTCCGTCTAAGGACCCACCGCCTCCTCCTCATGCTGTTGCTGCTGCCGCCTGTCAGTATTCCATTCACTATACTTCTATTACACACTTCTAGGTGTCATTGAGGATGCACTACAACCAGCTCTAGATGTCAGTTACCAATGCGCTCCATGCTCTGTCTCAGGGCCCACCGCTTCCTCCTCCTGTTGTTGCTGCTGCCGCCTTCCCAGTACTCCATTCACAAAAACTGTATTACACACTTCTGGGTGTCATTGACAACTTTATGGGTGGCATTCCCAACGCATATCATCCAGGTCATGTTGACAGCTAGCAATTATTATTAATAATAAACAGGACTTATATAGCATAAACAAATTATGCAGCTATGTAAATTCAATAGGGGTGTGTACATTAAATAGCAATGCATTTTCCTGCTGTTTTGACGGCAAAGACTGTTGGTAGTGGGTTGAGTTCACCCTTTCTCAATGTCCTAATGTTTATGCTGCCTTCTGGACGCTGTCCACCACGCAAAAACTCTGTTTGCCTGCTGTCACTTTACCTGCCATTTTCTGGAAAACCACAACTTTATGGGTGGCATTCCTAACACATGTCATCCATGTCATGATGCCACCTAGCAATTATTAATATTAATATTATTATTATTATTATTATTATTATTAATAAACAGGATTTATATAGCGTTAAGATATTATGCAGGTATGTAAATTCAATAGGGGTGCGTACAATAAATAGCATCTCGTTTTCCTGCTGTTTTGAGGGCAGAGACTGTTGCTAGTGGGTTGAGTTCACTCTTTCTCAATGTCCTAATGTTTGTGCTGCATTCTGGATGCTGTCCATCATGCAAAAATCCTATTTGCCTGCTGCTGCTCCACTTTGTCTGCCATTTTCTGGAAACCACAAGGCCTTTTTTAACTTTTGTCTTTTTTCCTTGTTGCCACTGTTCTCTTACACTTACCTAGCAAATTTAGTGGTTCTACCATGTATAGGGGCTTTGCTATTAATGTTTAAAGTTGGCTCATTGACTTTATTGTAATTCGCAAAATCGATTCCCTGAAATTTTGCAAACCCACCGGAAGTTCAAGGAAATTTTCACGAGACTGTCAGAGGCCTTCTCACTCATCCCTAGCTACTACATCTAGAGCTTCAGAGACAGTACAACAGCGTGAGACCCTACTACAGGATTAGAGATAGAGCTACTACATCTAGAGCTTCAGAGATAGCACAATAGCGTGACACCAGAGTACAGGAAATGAGAGAAAGAGCTACTACATCTAGAGCTTCAGAGACAGTACAACAGCATGAGACCCGACTACAGGAAATGAGAGAAAGAGCTACTACATCTAGAGCTTCAGAGACAGTACAACAGCGCGAGGCACGACTAGAGGATAACAGAGCTAGAGCTCATACATCTAGAGATTCAGAGACAATACAACAGGGTGAGACCCGAGTACAGGAAATGAGGGAAAGAGCTACTATATCTAGAGCTTCAGAGACAGTACAACAGCGTGAGACCCGACTATGGGATAAGAGAGATAGAGCTACTACATCGAGAGCTTCAGAGACAGTACAACAGCATAAGGCCCGACTACAGGATAAGAGAGATAGAGCTACTACATCGAGAGCTTCAGAGACAGTACAAAAGCATGAGGCCCGACTACAGGATAAGAGAGATAGAGCTACTACATCTAGAGCTTCAGAGACCGTACAACAGCGTGAAACCAGAGTACAGAAATAAGAGAAAGAGCTACTACATTTAGAGCTTCAGAGACAGTACAACAGCGTGAGACCCAAGTACAGGAAATTAGAGTAAGAGCTACTACATATAGAGCTTCAGAGACAGTACAACAGCGCGAGACCTGAGTACAGGAAATGAGAGAAAGAGCCAGACGATCATGGACTGCACAACATTTTAGCTTAGCATTGGAAGGATTCCACTATGATCCACATAAAGACTACTCGCAAGCATGCAAGTGTTACCATCAGAAAAATGGAAATGGTTTGAAGTAACTGTCAATCCAAGAAGTCTAAATTTGTCTCCTGGTATTTGCTGCAAAAAAAGGGAAAGTCAAACTCTGCCAACTGGAAACACCACCAAAGAACTTTGGAATTACACATCAGCAAATACCTCAAATAGTCAAAGCATTTTCTTAATGACATCAGAAAATACAACTCATGTTTCCAAATTACATAATTCGGCACCACATCAGTTCTACAGCATGGAGTTTCATCCTCATTCACGGCAAGGGCAATTTTACCATAAAGCGGGATTGTTACTTCCGCTGCCAGATCAAGCACCAAAATTTCTACAACTATATTTTTTTGAAAACTAACTAATAGAAACTGACCAGAGGTGCATGAAGGATGTTTCATGTTCACAATGTTTTTATTAAAACATTTAAAATAGCATTGGACCATATGCCATTAATTTAGGTTAATTTAATTGTATTTTACTTGTATATTTTGTTTTGGGCGAGGTTTGAGTTTACTTTCCCTGTAAATAGCCCCCTTGGCACCAGTATGGGTAACAAGCATGTGTATAATTGTGCTTCATGGAGAATGCAGGAATGCATTGCATGCATCCATGTACCGAAGTGTGTGCATGTGAATGAGCCAACTGGCTAATTCTCCTACTCTTAGAAATATTTTACTTTGAACATATTTTGAAACTTTTTTGATGCAGTTTCTCATTGCCAAAACATAAGTTTGAGTTGTGATTATTGCATTGCAATATTGTGCTGATATATGACATTAAGATTAACATATGTTATTGTATAGCCTCTGTTCAAGTCCTGAAGAAGTGGACTTACTGTATGCAAAATGTGTAGATAATTAACACAAATAAATGTGGGAGACTTTACCTGTGTAATTCTATAATCTAAACCACACACCATGTTGTTTTAAAGCAGATTTAAAAAAAAATAAAATATTTTTGACAGTTATATATTTTTATATACATGTGTATGTATATATATTAGATTTGTTGCAATTTCTCAAGTACATGTAAATTCCTGGTATTTTAAGTGTTTGTTTTATTGTTTTATGATGATCTAGTTCATGGGATGTTGGTACATGAAAACATTCTACTAAACCGGCACCATATGCTATGTATCTGTATAATTTATGAATACCAGTTAGTACAGGCAGAGAGCACAGCTGACAAAATATCTGGCAGAATCAGCAGGTGTTTTTGTCTTAAATGAACAGGTGTAATAAAACACTGACAATTGTATATTTAGGAGGCCAACATGGACCAAGTAAGAGATGTTCATTGGGTATTATTAGTGTTTACATACCTTTTAAATGGCACCCTTTAGCGTTTCAGAGCACATAGAATATTTCCTATTTTGCAATGTCCTCTCATTGTCAGCTCCTCAAATGCCAGCTTACACAAAACAATAGGCTACATAGTATGGTAAAGTGAAATATTAGATATAACGCGTTATCTGTATTTAAAGTTAAGGTATTTAAGGTTGTTAAATCCCTTGGTGGGTTCAACTTGAAACAAAGGTATGTAGAAATTTGTGCATTAAAGGGTTGGCAAAGTAAACCACGTCCTAATTGATATTAAAGAGGAAAGTAAATCCCCCAAAAAATTGTAGGTATCCTGGAAGACTCTGCTCTCCCTTTAATTCTTGATCGCCGAGGCCCAAGCATTAAAGCATTAAAGGAAAAAAAAGGGTTGCACTTAAAAAAACACAAACAAAATTGTACTTTAAATAAAGGTGTTATATACCCTTTTATGTAAAGTAAAAATTCTGAGTTTAGGTACGCTTTAAGTTTGCCAACCACTATGATGAGATCAAAAGGATGGGTGGTTCATGATAAGTTATTATTATAAGGGATGGAATCTGCGGTTTGTGATGTAAACATGGTGAACAACATCAGCACAAAGCCTTTTATTAGTTACATAGCAAAATGAGAAAACAACAAAGAGAAAGAAAGAAATCTAATAAAAGAATAAGGCAGAAAATCCTGGTATTTCTTCAATATCACATTAAAGATTAAACCTTATTCATCAAAATAAAAACATCATTATTCTTTGTTAACTTTTGTAGAAAGGCACATGTGACATTCTACAAATAAAGATTACTGATGTTTATACCTAATACTGTTACCCATTATATTCACATTTTTACATATTCTGAGGTTTTTAATTGTTTTTGACCTTGGCCTACTATAAATAAAGACATTTTTGTGCAGAGATGTTTATGGACCTCATCTTTTCTTAAATTACTTTAAGAATTACAGAATTACAGAGCTGTACTGAAATTGCATACTCCAATTTAACGCCACATAGTCAGCTTCTCAATTGCATTAGAAACTGCAGAAAGTCCATCCTGCCAAAACTCCCAATATCAGTTCCTAGGTCCTAGGAAAATGCAGGCGGAAGCCCTTAATTTTATTTGGGGATATAAATGACACCATTTACCTAAATCAGTTTTATGCTCCCCCGAAAAAGGTATTCCCGAGTCACACTCAGGGTAGCTTTTAACAAAAAAAACCCTAAATTACCTTGCTCCGTTGGTGTCCCCTATCGTCCTGCTGGTTCCCGCAGGTCCTGGGGACACAATCTTCCTCCTCAATCTCCAACCGGTGAATGCAGCGACAATCTCTGGGGTTTCCAGGTGACGTTGGTGTATGCATTGGTGCGGGTGGAAAATTCAAATAATTTTGTATTGGATTTAACACAAAATAGCTGCCTTGAGTCCAATAAAAAGAAATATTCATATAATCTATATATATAATTTTATTATATATATATATATATATATATATATATATTATACATTTTACTGTACAGTATATTACATGTTTAAATATTTTTTTACCAGATTTTTGTGTTTTGTTATTTAAAGTTTATTATTAAATTTGTTACATTTATTAAATATCAGTGAGTTATGCTTAAGAATTAAAGCCTACAATGAAAAAAAAATTTCCATGCAAAAAAATTTACCTCTTTTTGCATGGAAATTTGGACTGAATTAGACCGCTAGGGAGGTTAAATATTATTTAGCGATGGACTTGCATCATCACGGCGGAAATTGAAAAATGATGGTTAGTTTCTATACATCTTAATTCCTTTCTCTGAAACTTACATTATGATGCTCCAGAGAGCTCCCCATTGGATCCTATACATTTCTCAGGGTGAATATGGCTGAAATGTAAAGATAAATTTGCCCTGACTACTTCTACATCGTCGCTTAATTCTTTCCTATTTACCCCACTTCTCCCTGATTGTTTGTTGAGTCAAATGGTTCAACTATGGCGAGATAGTTGCCTTTTCCAATTGCATCATATTGTGAACTATTGCACCAGACACCTACTGTCATTTCAGGAGCTAAGGGACAAGTTTAAGCTTCCTTATACTTGCTTCTATGGGTACCTTCAAATACGACATTATGCACATTCTAATACTAAAAATATTCCATTTATTCTTATGACAGGATTTGGGAAGCTGTGTGCAGGAGGACCCTATCACAGAGGGCTAATTTCTGGGATATACTTGATATTAAATACTGAACCAGCATGCCCTTTTGTTAAACATAGGTATATGCTAAACGTACCCTAGGGAGAGAGCTGCCGTTGGAAATCTGAAGAATCATATGGGATGGTGCCTGTAAGACTTAAATTTGTACTATATTTAAAGAAAATGCATACAAAATACTTATGCAATGGTACCTTACTCCAAATAAATTGCACGCTGTTTTTCTAAATGTTGGCAATGTGTGTTGGAGATGTAGTATAGAGGCTCTCTCCTGCGCATGTGGGCAGTTCCGACTCTTGGCGTGCCTCTGTTTCCAAGCTTTATCAAGTCATTCCAATCTGCTGGCCAATCAGAAAATAGCCTTCTCTCCAGCCCTGGCTATTTAGCAAGCTCACACACTGCTCTCAGTGTTTGTGCATCGTGTCTCCACTGGTGCCAAGCCCCTAGTTCTGTTAAGCTAGTTCCTGTACACCTGTTGGCTAATTCAGTGTTTCCTCTGTCCAGCACCTGCATTAATTCCTCGTTGTCCAGTCTGTTGGTTTCCAGCCAACTTTCCTGCTGTTCCAGTGTTCCTGTCTGTGGATATCCCCGAGTCACTTGTGCCTCCTGTTGCTTTCAGTCTCTCCTGTGTTCCCTGTGTCCTCAGTGACCCCTTTGTCACTGATGTCTGTCTCCTGGATCCCTGGTAATTGACCCCTGGCGTGTGACTTGACCTCTCTTGCTTGCTGCCTGCTTCCACCCATGCTTTCCTCGACTATCCTTCTGCTTTGTGATTTGGTACCATGTTTTGCCACCTTGGTGTGCCCAAGGACCGCAACCTGGCAGTGACCAGCGGCGCAACATCCTCACAATCAGAGGCTCTGGAGAAGACCCAGTTACTTCTTAGATTCTGCGCCTTGGACTTTCTCAGGGCTCACACCACCTCCGTGCAAGCCGTAGCACCCCCTAGTGGTCCTGTCTTTCCTTGCATGACAGTTGGCACTATATAATAAATTTTCTGACCGCTCATAGGATCCTATTGGACAAAGGTCAATACTCTTCTCTATATTGGAAATTCCTCTATCACTTGATGTAGTTACCCATCTTTTGGGTCTACCTATGTCTAATATCACTAAATTGAATAGATAATTAGCATGTCATATCCTTACTGCAGCCAGATGCCTTATTGCTAGACACTGGAAATCCACTTTGCTCCCGGGCATCATGGACTTATATGCTAGGATAAAAAAACATTTTATGGCCAGAATATATGATAGATATGAAAAATTCACGGAAGTTTGGGCCCCTTGGGACTTGTCCCACACTATCATGTTCCAGCATATAACTACTAATCTTTAGTTAGGCCCTGGCAATGTATCTCCTCCCATTACTTACTTGGGAATAACATCGGGGACCTCTTCCAATTATTTACTACATCTTTATATCATCCTTGTACCTGTCCCTTTCCTCCATCCTTCTTTTTCTTCTCTTTTATGTTTAGACAATTGTATCGCTAGATTTGTTTACTGCTGTTTATATAGTAAGCTTATTAAAAGAACGTCTCTGTTTTATTGATATCTCCTAACTAGAAGGATTATATTGTGTTATACTACTTATAAAACTATATATACAGGTAGGACCAAAAATATTTGGACAGAGACAACTTTTTTCTAATTTTGGTTCTGTACATTACCACAATTATTATTAGAAGAAACAACTCAGCAGTTGAACTGCAGACTTTCAGCTTTAATTCAGTGGGTTGAAAAAAAAGATTGCATAAAATGTGAGGAACTAAAGCTTTTTTTTAACACAATCACTTCATTTCAGGGGCTCAAAAATAATTGGACAAATTAAAACGTTGAAAATAAAATGTTCATTTCTAATGCCTGGTTGAAAACTCTTTGCTGGCAATGACAGTCTGTAGTCTTGAACTCATGGACATCACCAGATGCTGGGTTTCCTCCTTTTTAATGCTTTGCCAGGCCTTTACTACAGCGGCTTTCCGTTGCTGTTTGTTTGTGGGCCTTTCTGTCCAATGTTTAGTCTTCAACAGGTGAAATGCATGCTCAATTGGGTTCAGATCAGGGGACTGACTTGGCCATTCAAGAATATTCCACTTCTTTGCTTTAATAAACTTCTGGGTTGCTTTGGCTGTATGTTTTGGGTCATTGTCTATCTGTATTATGAAACGCCTCCCAATCAATTTGACTGCATTTAGCTGTATTTAGGCAGACAGTATGTCTCTGAACAGCTCAGAATTCATTCAGCTGCTTCTGTACTATGTCACATCATCGATAAATACTAGTGTTCCAGTGCCACTGGCAGCCATGCACACCCAAGCCATCACACTGCCTCTGCCATGTTTTACAGATGATGTGGTATGCTTTGGATCATGAGCTGTTCCACGCCTTCTCCATACTTTTTCCTTGCCATCATTCTGATAAATGTTTTTCCAAAACTATGCTGGCTTTTTAGATGTTTTTGAGCCAAGTCCAATCTAGCATTTCTATTCTTGAGGCTTATGAGTGGTCTGCACCTTGCAGTGCACCCTGTTATTTACTTTCATGCAGTCTTCTCTTTATGGTAGACTTGGATATCGATACACCTACTTCCTGGAGACTGTTGTTCACTTGGTTGGCTGTTGTGAAGGGGTTTCTCTTCACCATAGAAATTATTCTGCAATCATCCACCACTGTTGTCCTCCGTGGAAGTCCAGGTCTTTTGGAGTTGCTGAGTTCACCAGTGCTTTGTTTCTTTCTCATGATGTCCCATACTGTAGATTTTGCCACTCCTAATATTGTAGCAATTTCTCGGATGGGTTTTATCTGTTTTTGCAGCTTAAGGATGGCTTGTTTCACCGGCATGGAGAGCACCGCATGTTGTCTGTTCACAGCAAAATCTTCCACATACATACACCCCCTCCTCCCCTCAAATCAACTCCAGGCCTTTTATCTGCTTAATTGATAATGACATAGCGAAGGAATTGCCCACACCAGCCCATGAAATAGCCTTTG
Source organism: Pyxicephalus adspersus (assembly GCF_032062135.1). Classification (NCBI taxonomy): domain Eukaryota; kingdom Metazoa; phylum Chordata; class Amphibia; order Anura; family Pyxicephalidae; genus Pyxicephalus; species Pyxicephalus adspersus. The sequence goes on along the minus strand of NC_092866.1, from coordinate 39,031,125 downwards.
AGTCAATTGTCCAATTACTTTTGAGCCCCTGAAATGAAGTGATTGTGTAAAAATAAGGCTTTAGTTCCTCATGCACACTCACTTTTAGGACCCTGCAAGTACAGAAAACTAACTGCTAATCTGCCAGAAAGGCACTCAGCCAGAAGGGCTCCTTGCGATAATACAGGATGTATGCAGAGAACATAGTACAGCTCTGAATTACTAAAAAGATCAAAATTGTTTTTGCACAATGGTTATGGTATATTAACAGTCCAGTACAAGGGAGCAAATTACAAGGAAGTAATTGTTAGGATTGCACTTTAGGACTGTTTTCACTTTCCACCTGAAACTCCATTGCATGAAGCACTGTAAGATCATCCAGATCCGGAGTAAGGTAAGAGCATTGCCTAACTGGAGTTTACATATTACCATATTTACAAGAGCCAAGAATTATATAACCTGGCAATGATTAGCACACTAAAACTAGAAATGTAATATTCCTCAATCCTCAGGGACACCATTGTGCAAGATGCATTATGATAAACCATTTTGCAGAACAGTATCATTAGAAAATAATTTAAACTATTTTAACATGCTAAAAACAATACACTTATTACATCTGTCTTCCTGACTCACATCATATTCCAGGCTCAGAGCCTGGAAGAATGTGAATACAAATGGCTCTTTGCAGGAACATTGTCAAGAAACTGACTAGATCTCCCCTCCTTTTGTTTGCTAATTCCCCCACCTACTAGATTGTAAGCTCTTCGGGCAGGGTCCTCTCCTCCTGTGTCACTGTCTGTATTTGTCTGTCATTTGCAACCCGTATTTAATGTACAGCGCTGCGTAATATGTTGGCGCTATATAAATCCTGTTTATTACTAATAATAATAATAGGAATAATAATATTAATGATGGAAAGCACAATTTTCTGGAGAGCAGAACTTTTACATAGAATTGACCAACAATAGACCTTTTCAATGCAGCATAGTTAATCTATTCCAAAACACTATCCTGGATATTAGACAATATGACTTTTTGGCCTAGACTAGAAGATATGAACATCTGGTATATCACCCTTGCATTGTAGGAAAAGTAAAATGTAGTAAAGAAAAAAGTGTTCACATTAAAAAAAAACGTTTTTAACAAAAATATTTTATATGTAATGGGAGTTTGGCTTCCACTTTCCAGAAGCATCAGGTGGTGTGTACCCTATCAATCCTATATAGTAGAAGCATGTCCCTATTTGCAATAATGGAGAAAAAAATCCTGACACTTAAGATGATTGGATAACACTCTGATTCAACATTCACATGTTCATTTAATGTACATCATTTCAAAATATATATTTATATTGTTCATAGATAAACTAAAGATAAAAATAAAGCTGCATAAATAAACAAATCCTAATGGCACCATAATTATTTCTACATTGTCATCTTGGCTTGCAAGGCAAAGTGCAAGGCTCATGCAAGGCAAAGTGACAATGTCTGCAAATGGCCTCCATTAACCCCTGATATGCACCTCATTTGCACTTCAATGCAGCTGGCTCCAAATTCATCTGTGATCCCAAATAGAGCGGGCGATGATGTCACTCTTCTGGTAATGTGGCAGTGCTTAAGCCTGGGAACTGGCTACTAATCCCAGGTGCCATTATGGGGCGCAGGTCACATGCTTCCAAATATCCAGAACAAAATTGGGAGGTTATTACAAGTGCATTTTTGCCAGAATCAAGATGTGTTTTTCTACTTGCAGGGTTTTTAAAGGCCTAAAACATGAAAAAATGTGAAGAGATGTACGTCATGAGCAGCGGGGTTGATTATTCATGAATTTTCCCTTTAGATTAAGAATGTAAAAGCTTATTTAAGATTGGTTCTGCTTACAGACTCACAACACACATTGCAGGTTCTTGAAATTATCACCTAGTATGCAAAAAGTAGTTTTGAGAAGACTTTGGTTACATAAATATGTTACCAAAACTGTACACATAAGATCAACTAACTGGTACCCTGTTGAAGACTATATAATCATCTTTGGTGTGCAGTCCAGGACATTGTAATTTAGTCTATGGTTTCTGTTGTGGACATAAAAAAGAAACTTTAGAGGGGAGTGCATAGTTCATTCAATGGTTTATTAACCATAGAAGGACAGGCAGGGGGATTACAAGAGGCAAAACAGTTTTGTGTACCACTCAATACATTTCCATTCTCTTCCTGTCTAACAGATGCAAGAGGAAGTTGGAAAACTCTGCAAGTGAGATATTTTATCCACTTAGACAGTTGTTTTCACCTCCTGTTCTAAAGGCAATTCTAAAATTTTGGTTTTCTGTCTTAGTGACAATAATAAGCAGGACAAATATAGTGTTGAGTCTCCTTAATGGAGACACAATCAGTAATGAAAGCCTGGCAGATGGTCTATTCAAAAAGGTAGAGTTACACTTTAAAGACCTGGCTTCAGTCATACAAATAAACACATGCCAAAATATACAAAGAACAGAGGTTACAATAATATTAATCCTTGGACTTGCTATGTAGATTAGTAAATATGAATATAATAATTTCAAAAACCTCTAAATCTGAAGTTTTGATTTGTTGGAAATGTGCATCTTTAGCATTTTTTTTTCTTACAGGAGCAGAGATAAGACCAACATATTTTCAGAAGACAGGGAACTATAGTAACAATAGCCTCATAAATATGTTTTAGGTTACGATCACTTATATGGAAACAGCTGTTCTAATTTTTTCCTTCCACTAGAAGGGAAGTCACAATGGAAACTTGTTTAATGTCTTCCATATGAAAATGAAAAGGAACAATCTGCATGAAAAGGAACACGTAATAATAAAGATAAAATGCTCTGAATACAAGAAGACCATTTATATTGGTTATATTAGCAATTATTCACTAATGAAGAAATGCCAAATTATGTCACCAAAGCATCATTTTAGAGATTATCAAAAGGCATACTTTTTCTTGTGAAACAACATTTTAAAATGATAAATGTGTTTTACAGCCAATACATTTCTTTGGTTTGGCTATAGTGTGGAGTCAGGGCCTGTTCCACAACAGCTGTGAGCTATGCTTCTTAAAACACACATGGAGTGCCATGCTTGCATGCATGTGCATTGCCATGCTTCATATTCATTTGAATGAGCTACCTTGCACAGAAATGTGATGCAGGAGTATGTTGTACTTTAGTACACTGGTATGGTACCATAAAGATTCAATAGCAGTCCAGTGCACCAATGCATATCATGCCACAAGCCCTAAGAACATCTGTCAGGTATAGTTTTTTTAAGCAGTAAGCTTGAGGTATTGAGTAAGCTTAAGGGTATGCTTTCACAGCTGCTATTCTTTACCACATTTGGTGTGATTGTACAAAGATTCAGAGTTATTGCCCCTGATTCATCAAGCAGAATCTGATTATCGGTCGCGCATTCGTATT
>NC_092866.1:38960244-39024949 GCF_032062135.1 Pyxicephalus adspersus | reverse complement strand
AGCAAAGTATACAAACAGTGCAACAAATGTAACAATAAATGAAATATATAGCAACATAATTGCTATGATCTCACCAGTGACAGTTTAACAGATCCTCCTTAATCGCGCAGCTGAAATCTAATGAAGCATTAAAAAGATTCTAATTGACCTGTAAAGGACTGTAAATAAGCACAGAACAGAGAGCAGATGCGCGCTAATTAATTGCTATGATCTCACCATTGAGCTTAACAGATACTCCTTAATCGCGCAGCTGAAATCTAATCGCCTTAATTGGCAGATTCGCGCTCCCTATTGCTTATTATTGTAAAGGCAGGAATCCGGCTGGCAGTGAGGCGAGTGTACGCGCACACTCGAGTCCGGACCGCGGTAAACCGCGATCGATGGCCGCACGTACTTTCACGCATCCAGCGAGCGCGGATTTTATTGATGAATCAGGGGCATTGGATCAATGGACCTGATTTATTAAAGTTCTCCAAGACACATTTCATTAGTGAAGCTGGGTGATCCTAACAAACCTGGAATGGATCTTGTCCAGGATTCAAAACATTTGCTAGCAAAGAGAAAATGACTGAATAAATCCATTCTGGATTTGCTGGGCTTGGGGAGTTTTCTCCCCTACTCAGGTGATGGGTAATGGCCAGGTAGATGTTGAATAACAACTCCTGCCAATAGTTTTGACTTCCTCAATTTTATTGCTAAAGATCTGAAGGCTGATACTAGATAGTGGGTGATAGTACTGCCACTAATCTGCAATAAGCATTACAAGTTTATAGGACAAAAAAAGTCTCAAATGCATCTTTGCCCTGGCCACAGATCAGTACACACAGGGCAGAGAAAGAGATAGATTGTGTGATTTGACTGAAAAAAAAAGAAATTCTAATGGATTCTAATTCTAATGACTAGCCTGCTTCATTTATGCCATTCATTAATTTATTGCATTTCTAATTCTAGATCAAAAGGTCCCGTTCAATGGATCATGGCTCTATTTGATATTGCTGTTAGCAGCTTTTCAGCTCAGCTTAAAAGTTTTTTTGTCCCATGCAGAGCAGCAAACCTGCTTTCTTTATACCTATTTTTTAAGATACACTCCTATACGCACCCACTCTGTGGGTGGGTGTAGTATGCCAGACAATGTTTGCCTTAGTAGACCCCCAATTATGCTTCCCTCACCGAGAGGGGTCAAAAAAATTCCCAATCATTGATGTGAACTATTGTATTTAAAATTTGATGATGTATGCAGCATCTGAAAAAATATGCCAACAAAAGAGAGAAAGGAAAAAAACAGCTGTGAAGGAAAGTCTCTTTTTTATGGCTTTGTAAGTAAACTGTGATTTTAAATATTGATTTCACACCATCTGCTCTCCACATGTTGATAATTGAACAATGCTCCATTTTTAACTTCAAGATTAGACTCCTTGTCCCACTTCTCATTTAGTGTACCAATACATAACTGCAGTTTTATTGTGAACAATAAATAATCCAAAATTGGAAGATGGCCAAAAATAAAGTCGTTTTTAGATATACTTTGATTTCCAAAAAAAAAACTTAAGGAAAACCTTGTCAAAAATAACCTTTATAAATTTTGGAAAATCATCCTTGGGTGTTTTATGTACATTTTCAGCATGCTCCTAAAGTGTTGCCATGTCTTTGGACATGTACATTGTTATGTTTTAAACTAGCAATATATACGTTTTAAAGCTAACTTCAGGGAAAGTTTTTTGGGGAGTGGTATGTTTTACTCTGGCTTAACCATTCCCTGGGAGTTATTATCCCTTGCAGTGGGGGGTTGGTGGGGGAAGCAACTCTAAGGGTAAATAGTTTTTTGCCCAAAGTCCAGCTTTGAATGAGTGTTCACTGACCTCTGTAGATGCAGACACTGTAATTTATCTTTAAAGTTACCAAGCAGTAATATACCACATTTGTTGTCATCTCCATGCTTTACCATTTAACTCCCCCGACTCTTATACCTAAGTCAGGTCCTTATATCAACCCTTATAAAACCATGTCGCTTGTGGAGGTTGCTTGTGAACAATGATAGAACTTCAATCTGTTAGCAGAAAACTAAAAGGCATTTGAGGTTAAAAGGTTTTGGTGGTAAAACTTAAAATTTGTGCTAACTACCATGATTGCTTTGCAAATTTTCCTTGGCCTTACACTAACCTAACCCCTAAACTGAGCCCTAAAAATACCTAATCCATCTTCTGCACACTCCCCTCATTCTTTATGTGCCAGGAGAACAAAATAATATATAAACTATATGTTTGTGCTATTTGCCCTCTGTGGATGAATCTTTCCATTCTTTTCATTTATCAATGCCCCTTTCTAATCATATTTTATAGCATTTTCATGCTGTTTATTGCAGACTATGCATGCAACTTCTAAGTCGTAATTGTATGTTAGCCACAGAGTGTATTCCAAGAGAGCCAAGTTAACAAAACTTTGTGAGTCGGCGCGCGACTTCTTAATCCAAGATGGCATCCACTCCACACATGCAGAAAGGTTCCTCCTCTCCTTCCTTGCTGGAGTCAGAGGATAGTCTGGATTCCAGCCAGTGGCAACCCAGTGAAAAGGCGGGAAATACTGACCCTACGCTTCTTCAGCAAATGAGAGCCATTATCCGTAAAGAGCTCACTACAGCCTCCGCTTCCATTACCAAGGAGCTTTGCCATGACCTGAGGCAAATTGGTCAGCATACATCCTCCTTGGAATCCAGGATGGATGATGCCAACATGGTCCTGGAGAGCCTGGACCATGATTTGGAAGAAGCACATAAGGAAATCGCTTTCCTTAAAGAGCACTTGGAGGATCAGGAAAACAGGGCCCGCTAATGTATTTCTTCGGATCCAGGGCATACCAGAGGCCATAGTCGACCTACAAGGGTATGTTACAGCCTTATTCCAGGAATTGGTTCCTGAAGTACCTTTAGAGCAATTGGAGATGGACAAAGTCAATAGATCTTTAGACCGTAAATGGACGGATGGCCTCTAGGAGATGTGGTTAAACTACATTTTTTTCGCACTAAGGATACAATCATGCAAAAAGCTTGTAATTCTGTGAGCCTATCCTTCCAAAATGTGGATTACATCATCTTTTCAGATTTTGCTCCTTCCACTCTGGTCAAAAGACGTGCATTTTGCTCTTTCCTCCGGATTCTGTCAACTAATGAAATCAGATACAGATGGGGTTGCCCCCTAAAATTGCTATTTCTATTTCGTGGACAGCTCCACTAACTTCGCACTCCAGACGAGGCTTCGAAGTGCTTTGTGCCCTTGGACTTACCTTTACTATACATACCATACCAGGGTATGACATCTTCATCTGAGGGATCTCCACATGGCCCTTCCTCAGAAGCTATTGACCGGAGCTTTTCAGCCTTTTTTCTGATGGTTCTTTACCCATAGTGCTGGTGTGACCCATTGCATAACACATGTACCGCCACGAAGATGTCTCCGCACTGGTGATGCGAGGTTGGCCTTACATTTTCTTAAATTACTTGGAAGTATTTACATGGTTCTTTAAGGTCTCCCAAGGTCTGGGAGCTCCTTAATTTGTACTTTTGTTTTCTTTATGTGTTTTTATTTTTCATGTGTGTGTTTCCAATGTCCAGAAGGTCCATGGTTTTGTGACTAATATACATGATACTAATGACAGCTAAGTGTCTTTCACTTCTTTCTTTGAATGCCCAAGACCTTAATTCCCCTATGAAAAGAAAGAAGGTATTTAATTATTTGCATAACTCAGGCATAGACATTGCCTGTATACAAAAAACGCATTTTTCATCTACTTTATGTCCAGGTTTTTTTTCTTTGGCTCCTACCAAACATGGGGGGGGGGGGGGAGCTGATAGATTTCCGTAAACAAACCCCATTTGTTTGCAACACCCAAGTTACAGATACTGAGGGTAGATTTTTGCTTTTGCAGGGTACCTAGCAGGATTCTGAGATTACATTATTATTGTATTATGTCCTGGTCGGACCATGACCTGGTGTGGATCACAGGGAAATCTTTTATCTCACATTCCAGCTCTAGAAACTGGTCAATAAATGACTCTTTATTGTCTCATGAAGAAGTGCTCCAACAATTGTAGGATGCCCCTTTTGCTTTGAACTACTCTGATGGTGTTGTGGGAGGCATATAAGTCGGTGTTGAGGGGCCGTTTGATACAAATAGCTTCAGCTTGTTAAAAAGAATGTTCCCAGCTTCAGGCTATGTTGGAGGCAGCTTATGATAGGGCTGTTCACTTTCATAAACTGGCCCCTAGTGTTGCTACAAAAGCAACTCTGTCTAAGATTCAGTCTGAACTTAATTTGTGTCTGTCTCGGACAGTAGAATGCCAGTTGTGGTGGTCTAGGCAAAAATGTTACCAATGTAGCAATAAACCAGGCCCAATGTTAGCTAAACATCTCCGGGGTTCGGCACCTAAACATACCCCTATTCCTTTTCGTACGCCAACTAAACATTTCCCTAGCAACCCAATAGAGATTCTTCAGAAATTTCAGTAGAACCTCTCACAACTTTACTCTTCTTCTCAGTTCGAGGACCTTGGCAACTAAATTTTTTGAGTCTTTTAAGTTGCTGCGGATTCTATTTAGACCTATATAGAAGCCCTGAAGGCTGATATTTTAGAGTCAGAAATCCTCTCGGCGATCAAATCTCTGGGTTGGGGTAAACACCCTGGGCCTGATGGCTTCTCTCCCAAATATTTTAAGAAAATGATAAACATCATTACATCCTTTTTAGCGATTCTCTATAAAACGTTTAAAGAGGGCTCCACATTTTCTCCAGAGGTCCTTAAGGCCTCTTTTATCATGTTGACCAAACCTTTCTCTGGCCTACATTCTTGGGCAAACTATAGGCCAATTTCACTATTAAATACTGATGCTAAGATATTAGCCAAAATTAAATTCCTGGGCTCTCTGATTTATGAAGTTCATGTGGGCTTTGTCCCCCGCCGTCAGGCTGGGAACAATGTCCGTAGAGTGGGGCAGCTTCTGCATTTTGCCAATTCTCATCAGACTCATTTTATGTTATTATCATTGGATATTACAAAGGCTTTTGATTCAGCGTCCTGGCCTTATTTGTTTTTTGTACTCCAGAAGTTGGGGTTCAGTTCCGAGTTTATCAAGTGGGTATCGGCTCTTTACGCATCCCCTTCTGCTACAGTGAAATATATGGGGTTTGAATCTTCTTCTTTCCCCATAATTCGGGGCACTAGACAAGGGTGTCCTCTGTAACCATCATGTTTCTGTTAGCCATGATGGCCATTCAGGCTAATTCGGACATAAGAGGTGTTCAAACATATAACATGGAACATAAAATAATGGTATTTGCTGATGATGTACTTTTGTCGGTGACTTCCCCGGTGGTATCACTCCCTAACTTATGCTCCATATTGGCAGGGTTTGCCCAATTTTCTGGGCTTATGGTTAATGACACCAAATCAAAAGCCCTCAATATATCTTTGCCAGATCAGGTTGTTTCGTCACTGAAACTCAATTTCGGTTTTCAATGGGTGGATGTTATTCCATATTTGGGAGTCAATATTCCCTCAAAATTATCTTCCCTGTATCAGGTGAATTGCCCTACTTTACTTAGGAACTTTCTGCCCTTTTACAGAAATGGCAAACATTTCCCATTTCCTGGATAGGCAAAATGCATGCAGTCAAAATGACCTATTTACCCAAGCTGCTATATATTTTTCGCATTTTGCCAATTCCAGTTCCGGCCCATGTTCTTCATCTGGAGCAATGGAAAATCCTGAATTTTATCTGGCACCCCATAAACCGAGGGTCCCGGAGTAAACACTGTATCTCCCCAAGCTTTCGGGTGGTCTCTCTGTCCCTAATCTTCACAAATTTTTTATGGCTGCCCAGATGGCTCCTTTGGTGGTTCTTCACCGGACTAGGGAACTACCTATTTGGGCTCAAATTTTTGAAGCTGAATTCTCCTCAGCACTGAATCCTGGAGACCACTAATAGAAGATCCCACTTTATCTTTTGTATTTGGGATAGGATAAAAAGCTCTGCTAGATTGATTTCCCCACACACCCCATTAGTTGAGGTATTGCACTGCTCTCTATTTGCTTTGGGTGTTGACAACCCTCAGGTGTTTACATGGTGAGCAAATAGACCAGTTTGCCATGTTTATGACTTACGTACCTTTTCCAGGGTTAAGTCCTTCGGGTATCTGAAAGACTACTGGTCCCTCCCTGATAGGGAACTTTTCCATTATTGGCATATAAGAAACTACAATAATTCATTACTGGGAGATAACAAAGGTAACCCCCTGACTTTGTCAGCTTTTGAATCCTGCTTTTGAACACCCAGTCAGCGGGCTTGGTGTCTTACCTTTATAGCACTTTAGTGAAAGCTAAGTCTCAGGCTTTGCCTTATCAGGCTAAGTGGGAATCTGACCTGGGGTCTACCCTCCTGGCGGAAGATTGGGAAGTAATCTGGCAGGCGGTTTCTTTTTGTTCCTCGCATGTAAAAGTTGCATGCATATAATGCATATAAAATGTTGTTCCGTTGGTACATGATTCTGGTTAGGATTGCCAAATTTGTTCCAGCGAATTCCCAGAGGTGTAGAACCACATAGAGGGGTTTCTGCTAGAAAATAATATTATAAGTAATAGTCAGCATGGCGTCAAGAAAGCCTGAAGTTATCAAACACACTTACTCTCTCTTGAGAGGAAGTAAGTAAACAGGTAGACAGTGGAATAGCAGTTAATATAGTGTACTTGGACTTTGCTAAAAAGCATTTGTCACTGTACCCCACAGACGGTTAATATGCAAGTTAGAGTCAATAGGTTTAAAAAAGTCAATCTGTAAATGGATAGGGAACTAGCATAAAGACCGGAGAGTTGTAATTATTGATTCATACTCTGAATGGTCTAAGGTTATTAGTGGTGTACCTCGGGGTTCAGTGTTGGGACCTTTATTGTTTAACATCTTTATAAATGATATAGAGTTTGGGATTAAAAGTACCATTTCTGTGTTTGCAGATGACACCAAAATATGTAATGGAATTAGGTAAAACATGATGTCTATAATCTACAAGCAGACCTGGATGTACTGTTTGATTGGGCAGCCAAGTGGCAAAATACATTTAATATAGATAAATGTAAAGTTATGGGGCTAACAACATGCATGCTTCATACTGTCTAGGCGGAATACATTTGGGGGAGTCAGAAATGGAAAGGGATTTGGGGGGTTCTGGTAGATCATATACTTAATAACCGCATGCAATGACAAGCTGCAATATCTAAATCTAGTAAAGTGGTCAGACCACATCTGGAATATGCAGTCCAGTTTTGGGCACCAGTTCACAAAAAGGACATTGTGGGAGAGTGCAGAGAAGGGCAACTAAACTAATAAAAGCAATGGAGAAGCTCAGCTATGAGGAGAGATTAGCTGAACTGAATTTATTCTCCCTTGAGAAGAGATGTTTAGTAGGGGATATGATCACCTATATAAATATATAAACAGTCCATATAGAGAACTCTCTTCCCCATTATTCACTTTGATATCATTACAAAGAACAAGAGGGCACTCTTTGCGTCTGGAGGAAAAGAAGTTAAAGCTCCGAATAAGGAAGGGATTCTTAACTGTAAGGTCTGTGAAAATGTGGAATCGGCTCCCTCAGGAAGTAGTTTCAGCAACTACTATAGATTGCTTTAGGAAAAAACTGGATGTTCTTCTAGAAGCACAGAATATAACTGGGTATTATGGCTTTAAAATAAAAATACCAGTGACTGTTGATCCAGGGAACACCTGATTGCCTCATGGAATCAGGAAGGAATTTTTTTCCTTTCTCTGGACCAATTATGTCTTATAGGGTTTTATATTTGGGATATGTTTATTTCCCTAGTGGGTGAACTTGATGGACTTATGTATTTCTTCAACCTAACCTACTATGTAACTATGTTTAGGGATTGCGCGGCCGAGGGCACTTTCCTGCACATATTGGGGGAATGTCCTGTGTATTCAAGTGTATAACCACCTGCACACTGTATTGCAAATTACCATACACAAGAATCCATGGGAGGAATTATTACACCTATTAGACCTGTCCCTGCAGTTCGTAAACATACCAACAAACTGATCTCCCATAAATTTTGTGAATTTTGCAGCTGTCATTGCCAGAGTCACGGATACAATGATTATGGAAAAGATGACTGCTGTTGTTAGAGACGCCCTTTCTAGGTTTTTATAAGGTTTGGACCCCTTGGCTTGACCATCACTCTACACCCACTAGACACCTGTGTATCAAATGGCTTACCCTCACCTAATATTCATTATATTGGCCTACAAACACCTCTCCCTTACCTAATCTGCAATACAATTACCTTCCAACACCTCCCCCTTACCTAATCCCTATTACATTGGCCTAAAAACACCACCCCTTTTCTGAATCTCTATTTCATTGGCCTATAAACACCCTCCACCTAATCGCCACACTGGTTTACATACACTTCCCCCACTTAGTCTCCAGGTGAGAAGGCTGATAACATTGTTTGAGATTTTAGTTCAGTACACAGGCAGTTACAAGGATACTGAATTACTATCAAAATAAAAAGTATATTTCTACTTGCAGAAAATAGTCTTAAAAATAAAACAAAAGCAGCAATACATCTAAATACTGATATATAGCCATCTTTTATATTTTTGTTCTGTTTACATTTATACTTTATTGGAACTCTCCCAACGAAAAGAAAGAAATGCTAAAATACTGTAGGTCTTAAGGCAGGAATCTCCCAAGCACTTTGATTTAACATTATCCACGTGGAGTACTGAAATTATTCATAATAAGGGTGGAATATAAATAAGGAGAGGAAAATAAATGGTTCATCAAGAAGAGAATCATACCATGTACAGAATTGCAGACTTTTGTTGTGTGTAAAGAGTACTTGCCACATCCCTTATTAAATACAATAAGAAGTTTCTGCCAAGTATGTCAATGTCCTAATTAAAGTCAAGGGCAAAAATGTAATGTAAATACAGCTGCTTACCAATTCATAGATGGGATGGCTGCCTTAGGTTTCATTTTATTTTGCTCTTTGCAAAGTCAATTTTCACCACTAAGCTAAGCAAAAAATTCCTTATAAAACAGAAACTCACTGCCTTTAGTAAATCAACCTCAATATTCACTCTCTGTGTATGTATATGAAATTGTGTGCTGAGTGTAGGAATTGTACTGCAGTATTTGGGTAAAAAAGCCCATCTGTGATCATTTTGCAATGGCAGCATGAAATGAAAGTGAAGATGTTTTCATGATCTGAGCATGCCCCTTCCCTAAAACAAAACAAAAAACCTCCAGGTATAGGGAAAATGTGCTAATTCTCTCTTTCACAATGCAGTGCCGATTTGTCAAATCTGAGCATTGCCATATAAGGGTCAGTGAATATACTTATGTGAATGCAACCTTTGAAAATGTTGCTAGCACACACAAGGTTATTAGGGCTTGGTATGCTTTGTACCAGACAGAAACAAAATTATCAATTTAGCCTTAACCCAGTTTTTGATTTTGCAATAGAGAGAGAGAGAGAGAGGGAATATGAAAAAGTATGTACATCTTATAAGAATTTAACCATTTGCCATTTCAGCTACAGTATATACATATTATCCGAGACATTTTTTAAGCCTGAGTGATGTTAATATAAGACAATAGGAATCAATGTGGGAAAAAGCACATGAGATAGCAGTTATGCTGCGTACACACATCAGATTTTTATCGCCCGATAATCGGCATCAGCTAGATATCGGGCGAAAATCTGGCGTGTGTACAGTCGGCGTCGTCCATCGTCCGAACGACCATCCTGGCGGATCCACAGACGATGAACGACGACCGATCCTAATGAAAGTGAAGGGGGAGAGCGCGCAGCAGGGTGCCGCTCCGTCCCTCTCCCCCTCCCCTCTCCATAGAGCAGAACGGTGCTGTATGTACAGCACTCGTTCATGCATCGTGTAGTCCTTTGTCGTTGGAAAGGATCTTGAAAAATCCTTTCCAACGACAAAAATTGCACGTGTGTACGCAGCTTTAGTCACTCTTCCTGAAATGATCACTAATACGACTTGCAGTCATCACTTATTGAAACTTTGTAACTATTTACGAAAATTCCCGTAGCAGCAGTAAAAGGACAATAATAAAATGTATTTCCATTTAACCCACTATTCGACTTTAGGTTACCCCAATCACCAGCACTTAATGCTTTCCTCCCCGCCCTCCTGCCATGTTGCTACTATTTTCCAGCTTTTTAGGCTTCACATTATTTTGCCATGCTTTGTATCAGAAATAGTAGATGTAATTTTAAACCAGATAAAATATGAAATATTTACTTTATGTTGTTACAGTAAAACTACTTTTTCCTAAAGCTATAACTGACCAAAATAAAAAAAAACATGTTTTATTGTATATTTTTGTTTACATTTTATTGAACATCACAGAAAAGCATACAGGTAAAATATACATTTAAAAAGCTTCCTATTAGTGTCTGACATTGGTGAAACCACTCCATGTAAATTTGCTTTAGATACAGTGTGTTTGTGGGTTTTGTTCCATGAACTAATGAATGGAAATTAACTCTGCTACAAGATATCAATATGATTTAAATAAGGGCTTTGGCTAGGCCAGTCCACAACTCTCATTTTCTACTCTTTGAGACATCGTTTAGGTGATTTGCTAGTTTGATTCAAATCGTGTTGAAAGGTCAATTTACCATTCAACTTCATATTTAGGACATGTAATAACTCTATCATGAAACACTTTGAATGAATAGCTAACTTTGATGACTTTAAGCTATCCAGACTCTAAAGCATAAAACAACTCGAAAATGTAACATTTCTATCCTCATGCCTCAAAGTTGGTATGGAGTTCTTTCTTTAAAATGTGTCTTCAGTTTGATCCAAATATCTTTACTGTTAATTTGGACCAACAGCTGTATCTTTGATTCATGATCCACAGTACATTGTTTTAGCAGGCCTGGTATTAGCTTATATGTTCAATTTGAAGCTGTAATCTTTCTCTAATTTTCTTTTTAACAAAGTTTCTAATTCCTGGCACACCATCCATACACTTTTAATTGGTACAATCTTTTTATTTTTTTTACTTAATTTTACTTAATTTTTTTACTTTTCATTTATTGACCTAAATTCCTTGGGCTGACAAGTCCTGAACAAATGGATTGAAGGAAAAAGAATGGTCCAATGAGTGGCAAGTGTATGCGGGAAAATGTCTTGTTGATGCCAGCAGTCAGAGAATAGCCAGATTAGTTTGGACTCATGGAAAAGCAACAGTAGTTCAAATGACCACTTGTTACAACCAAGGTAGGAGCATCTCTGAATGCACAGCACATTAAATGTTGAAAAAGATAGGCAACAGCATCAGGAGACCACCCCAGGTGATATTCCTGTCAACTAAGAACATGTACCTGTAGCTACAATTGCTATAGGCTAATCAAAATTAGATAAGCTTGGCCTTAAAACCTTGATTTTTGCTGCTACTTTTCAATGGAAGGGTAACAAATTGGCCACAAATACATTAATTTGTCCTGCCTTTAGTTCAGGCTGGTGGTGATGTTTTAATATTCTGGATGAAAAATCTTGGCACTCTTTGGACCTCTAAGTACCAGCTGAGCCTTATTTAAATACCCTGTTTCCCCGATTATAAGGCACTCTCTTATATTTTTTGAAATGCGGCACGTGTGCAGGCTTTTTACTTTCAGTTTGGCTCAGGAATAGACACGCCCTGCAGCCAGCATCAAAGACACACACGCTGAAGCCAGCATAAAGGACACACACGCAGGATCAGATATCTGGAGCTGTCTTATAAACGGGTGAGTGTCTTATTTTAATTATTTTTTTAAAAATCCGGGGTGGCTTACTTATTGGGGATGTCCTAAAATCGGGGAAACACGGTACCAGAGCATACCTTGATATTGTTGCTGGCCACATCCTTCATTTTATATTCGTAGAGTTCCCATCTTCTCTACTATTATCATCTTATGTACCATTATGGGGCTGATCATTTGGCAGTAATAATGTCAGCTGCTGTTTTTGACTGTCTCCAGTGTCATCTTATGCAGGACAAGCCAGACAACCATTTTTCTGTTTATCATATTACAGTGATACCTCTGCTAACAAAGATATTTCATTCTGGAATCACATTTGTTAGCCAAAATCTTTGTTAGCTGAAACGTGATTTCTCATAGGTTTCTATAGAAAATCAATTCGTTCTGGATGCTACCCACAATTTAAAGATAAGTTTTTTAAAAATAGTAAAAAGCACAATATAAAGGGTCATAAACTCACCAAAGGCTGAGATGAACAGCTTTCCAATTGGAACAGTCAACATATTATTAGGCAGCGTGGTGTCAGTTACTGTGTAAAATCCTCAATGTGAGTTAATCACAAACAAAGCAAAATAACAGTAGCTTGATATGCAAAAAGGAAGCTTTGATATGCAAAAAAGAACTACTGCAGAGTTTGTCTTGGTCATTAAAAAGTTACAAGATGTTAAAGAAGAGCTCACCCACCTAAGATCACCCACAACTTCAGCTGTGTTTAGCAAAAGATTTCTTGCAAACCGCCCCTGCCCCATCCAGCCTCCATCCTGCACACAGCAGTAGGGAAGCCCCATTCCTGCTTTTTTTTAGTTGTTGAAAACTTGTTAGCTGAGGTATACCTGCACTTTGTATTACTTTACACTTTTGCTTATGTTATTTGTGTGCATTATGTCCATTCTATACAGAAAGGTTTAAATCTGTGTCTGATTTTTGTTTCTTCCAGTAAGTCCCCAGATGGGAAATTTCCACACACTTCTTGCCTGGTGACCCCCTGTTACATTTTGACAAACAGAGGGTCAACAAAACAGAGGGAAAATCTCCCCAGCATATATGAAAATAGCAACACAAACCAGAGAAACATGTTAATACTTTTCAACTCTACTAAGGAAAAAGAACCAGAAATTGAATTTCTCCAACTGGCCCAGAGATATCTAACAAACTTGACTAAGGTTTTCACCATTTTCCATCCAGTCCAAAAAAATAACATTTCTTTGGTGGAGTTGGGCTTTTCCACATGAAATCAGATCTTCACATTTATCACAAATCAATCTAATGCAATCCTTCTTTTCACTAAATCCAACAAATTAATTTCAACTAATTTCAGTCTTAACTTTTTCTGTGAAAAAGTCAATAATATTATATAACACCAAAACATAAAGTTAACAGAGAAGGAGTGAGCAACAAATTCCCACCTGAAATTAGTTGTATGTGGAAAACACAAGCACACAACCAAAAAAGTTTTGTTAGACACAGGCTAATATCCATGTAATGCTAGAATCAGAGAAAGAGTTAAGCTGAACTATAAGTGGCATTCCATGAAATTCAAACACACTGAAACCACTAAAAGATATGAAAAACTCCTGGAATCTGAAAATCTCAAGAGAGAGTTCTTATGGGAATGCTGGGAATTTAGCTGGTAACAGCCCAACATGACAAACTGCTTCAATAATCTTTAGAAAAAGTTCCTAGAGAATCATTGCTAAAATACTACCACTGGAAACCTACATAGACAAAACTATACCTTACATTATCTATCATTGAACTGTGAATGGTACTGCATAACACAATGCATGGTATATATATATATACATATATATATATATATATATTTATATATATATATATATATATATATATATATATATATATATCCCTCTTTCGCCACCAAGGTGATGTTAATTGGCCTACAGTAAATTCACTGCAGCATTGCCACCCTGCTCAGTTCTGCAACACCGCATATGCTGGAGAGGAGGGTGGTCAGCTTTGTCACTGCTTAATGATAACTTTTCCCAGACTGTTGGGAAGAAAAGTGGTGCATGACACACTATTGGATGCTGTCTCCTGATTCTTAGTAAATGAAATCCCCAGTGACATGCCAGCATAGGTAAGAAAAGGAATTCTTCGTTTGTGGAGAAAAAAAGGTTTTAAAAAGGATGAAAATCACATTGATATAGTCAGCTTTTACTTTAAATCCTAATTTAGCCTAAAAATAGCTGTTGAGGTAAAATAGTTGGCTGCCAGTAAATAAAATTTAGTTTACCTTTTTCAGTTTTAATTCTGTTTACATTTTATAATTTTTTAAATGAAAAAATATCTTTTTTCTGTTCATGTTTCTATATACACATATATTCAAGAAGAAGTATTTTAAATTAACAAATCATGTGAGCCTTTATTTACTATGTTGAAATAGCCTTTTCCTATTCTGGGAGTGTCTAGTTACTTTTTGTGCTTGCCAAGCTCCTATGCCTTCCCTTTTCCTCCCAGATAAATTCTTATATAGCAGCTAAATCAGCGTTTCATGGAACCCTGGGGTTCCTTCATAGGTTGCTAGGGGTTCCCTGAGCAATTAACAATTTGTGACTATCCGGTCAATTACTATTAACACCAATGTTCTTTGGCTATCTGTAAAGGTAGCGTTCCAGAGGCCAGCAATGTAGGAAGCATTCTTACGATTCTACCGATCACCATGCTAATGTACAATAAGCTGTGAATGTGAATAAAGTAGGTATAGTAGGGTTTCCATGTGAAAGGTTGAGAAACACTGTTAAACAGTGGAACTTGAGTGACAGCCCTTAGTCTGCTGGGGCTGCTGACATTTCATTCAAGATGGTGGTGCCAGCAGCAATTTTAAGGCGCGATTTGCCACATTATTACATAAGCGTTTATAAACGTTTTACTTTTAACCCTTTCATGGAATGAGCACAGGGGTACATAAAACCCCTTACTTGTTCCCTGAAAGGGTTAAAAATATATGTAAAAATTAAGACCACTGTTTTGTGTAACTTTTAAACTTTTTTTTACAGGTTATCCCACAATGAAAGGATGATTCCCACGGCTGCATTCATGACATGAGCACAGCCGTGGGTCTCCTGACAGTGTGGGATCCCCAGGCACTGGAGGGCAAATGAAGACAAATCTCCCCATTCACCTCTAGTGCTGACAGGCTGAGAAAAAGGAAACCTTGATGACAGCTCAAGCGTCATCAGGATTTCCCTTTCCTCAGCCATTCACAGAGCGGAGCTCTGCTCTGCTGATAGCTTGGTTTTCTTGATTGCTCCCGCAGCCCTGGCGGAGCTGTGACATGTGTTCTGTATCCAAGAACACATGCCATAGTACCGCTAGGGCTGCGGGAGCAATCAAGAAAGCGAAGCTGTCAGCACAGCTGAGCTGTGCCATTTTTCAGCCATTCAGCTTAAGGGGTGAATGGGACAAGTCTCTCTATTCACTTCTAGTGCTGAATGGCTGAGAAAAAGGAAACCCTAATGACGGCTCAAGCATCATCAGGATTTCCTTTCCGCAGCCAATCAAGGAGCACTAGAGGTGAATGGGGAGACTTGACCTCATTTGCCCTCTAGTGCCGCGGTATCCCACACTGTCAGGAGTCCCACCGCTGTGCTCATGCCATAAATGTGGGAAAACAGCGGCAGACAACCCCATGTCTTATTGTACATTAGTTGGCTGATGATCCAGTCAGACACCCAAAGAGAGGCACTCTGATGAGTATTACATGCACCATATAAATGTATAACTTTTCATAATTTTAATTTATTCTTTTCATAAAGAGAACTAAAAGAATCAGTTTATATGTTTGACAGTACACACAATCAACTGTCACTAATGTGAGAAATTCAAATATAGGGTCAAATAAACAAAATAATAATAATTTGTACGTTCAATGACTGCCAACAATGCCAATGACTTTGCAGAAGAGAACACTGCTTTCATGTTACACCTGTTTCCTGTTGGATGAGTTTTGATAAAACAGGCCACAACATACACGTAAATGGCCTTGGAAGTGCGCCCAGAAAAAACATTCAGAAAGGCAACTGATGAACCTTTCTTTCTTTCTACTAGAAGATTACTAGTTAACTCACTTACCTTGTTAAGTAAAAAATAGGATATATGATAGGGATACAAAATTTATGGCAACCACTTGTGGGGTATTGTGGGTAAATTAGGCACATGCAAAACTAAATTCTTAAAGTTCTTAATATGGCTTTTGTCAGTTCTAAATTTAGTATATATTATAGTAATGTATAGCCTCTTCCTACCTAAAACTGTTTTGGTTTGAAAAACTCCCATACAATGGTCAATCAACAAATACAAATCACAGAATGTTTTTAAACATTAATATAAAGTTCTTTAAAATACATCATACACAGGGTCAAGAGATTAAAACTCTTTGCCCCCACTTGCTGTTCACCCATATGAATGTTACCTCTTAGGGTGGATGGAGCCTTACAAGCTTACCTGGGGAATGCCACCCTAATAAAACAACCCAAGCTTAAGATTGTGTAATTTTTTAATTTGATAGAAACAAATAATTTTGCATCATATGTAAAGGTTTGTGTCACCCAGACATATATTTTAAATTTGGCTAAATGTTCTCAAGCATATTGTTTATCTCCTGATTAGTTTGATAACACCACCATCCACAACTACCACATGTATTAGGCGGTTCACTTGTTTTATTAACTGTAAAGTATGAATAAATCTCTAGTTTGGTTGTTTGTGATGAAGCAGATGAAAGTGCTTATGAAGATTGACTCAAGGCTCAGTGAGCCTTGCCTATCAACTGCCCTCCAAACAAGCTATTCCTTTCATTTAACCCTATGAATAATGATTCCACAGATACACTTGGCAGTTTTGCTTAGTGTGCTATTGCCACATCTAACTAGCTATACAGATTAGGATTCTCAGATCTTTTTGATGAATAAAGCCCTCTATATGTCCATAGTTTAAATTGAGTATCTCTCAATTTAAACTGTGAACATGCTGAGGATGACTGATTTTTACATGTGATCAGAGCATAAGGCTTCTTCTTTCTGGCCCATTTTCCAGACCTTTATACATTTCATCATCTCAGTGTCAGCACGAAACACCTCCTTTCCTGACCTTGCTTTTGTAAGACAACAAAATGCATCCTGATACAAATTAGATCACTTTCATCAAAAAGATAAAAATGATTGTAGTTGACTTGTTAAAAGGCTACCTAGATTACTTCAGCATTTGTATATCATAAAACAAAAAGATGGAAATTTTACCATCTGAGCAAGTTTAAACTTTTACATGCATTTACACTGCATTTAGGATTCAAGTTGAAATGCAGATTGATTTCACAACTTACATCCTAACAATCTATTCAAGGTAATGCTCATTCCCTTCTGCCATTTCCAACTTCTCAGCTTTTTCTTGGTGGATCAAGTATAATGTCACCACTATTCAAGGCCACTTTTTTAAGGGTGGTATTTAGAACATCGTTGTAACGGGGACATTTCTCCAACTGATGTTAAACTAATTTTAGGAGTTCCTCTAAGGTAAAAGTTTGAGAATATACCCTTGATAATATAAATAAAGCTGCTATATAGAAACAATGAAAAGAGTATCTGAACACCTTATAGGATAAATAAAACATTTCACCTGGAGAACTTTTCTGTTACTTTCTATCAAATATTGTAAACTAAAGTAAACTTCAGTTCCATTTTGCTCAGGAAGTTTCAAACTAATTGAAATCTATCTCTAAAAGCTCTACCGTTGTCCGTACAGTCAAACCAATTAATGTTTTATGGTATCTTGTGTCTTCCTACATCTTCAAGGTACTTCCTTTTCACCCTGCCTTTATACAGAGGGGTTGCTCCTCCCATGGAACATATAATCCCATATGGTGTTCCTGAAAAATAAAACTACCATAGTAAGTAGGTAATGAGAATTAAAGAAACTGTAACTATCATACTTTCTGCATCATAAAAATATGGTAAAGTTGATAAAGTTGAACAAATTATTTATATAGGCACATTTTTATTTTTGATATAAAAAACAAAATATTGACGGTATATAAAGTGACATGTAATTTGAATTTATAGAGGTTTTAGGATCTGATACACAAATACTGTCACTTCTCTGATTTCTTCATTTTATTTGTAACCTGGAACTTTATACAGTATTGCTGCAAATTGGTTACTCACAGTGGCTAAACCAATGATTACATATGCCTAAAAATTACCTTGTTTACCTTCTGGGGAATTCGTGAAGAGGTTACACGGATAACATATTACCAATGCCCAGGACCTTTTAATTTTGTACAAATACTCCATGCTCATTACATAGTGCAAATGATTGTTTGTATAATTCTGTCTGTATTTGAATTCTAGTATTGGAAGAAAACGTGTTGATTTTAGGTATAACTTTGTTGTACAGTAAAAAGAAGACACAATATACATATTCTAAATAAGTGTTAAGAAAAAAACTGCTTGAATTATGCCATAAGTATTGGCTAGTATAAAATAAAGTGTTTCCCAGCCAGCCCTGAACCCAGCTAAAGTCGTGCACACTGCTCGAATCCAATAGCACCGTAAATATGTATCCAGACTCAGTATAAGATACATAGGTAGGGTAAAAAAGAGCTCAAGGTCTCTCAAAAGAAAAAAAAGGTATAAATAAAATATACATATATCAGAAACTAGCACACTATGTTCAGAAACCTATACTTGCAGTTGATACTGGGGAATGGGAAAAATATTTTGTAAAACATGGCCCAAATTGATTCAATGGGGATACATTTTTTTCTCATATTTCCTGGATCAACAGTCTGTAGTGTTTTTTAAATGTGATACCCAATTATATTTTGTGCATACAGGGATCGCCTTTCATGATCTTGCTAAAACAATTTTCTACAAGAAGACCCAAATCCTTCTCCATGATTGACTTCCCCCCTAGAATGTATGATGCTTAAAAGTGAGAGATATCTTGCAAGGACTTTATTCCATGACATAATTTAGTCATACTTTTTAAAGTTCCAAAAAAAGCAACAACTTTTTCTTCAGTTTTGTAAAAAGAGGATAAGGGATACAACGCCAGAGCTTGGGATTTATTTGAAACTTTACCTTCAAAAGGGACACACAAAGGATCCTTATCCTGGGTGTCCCCTTGTTCGAATAGATTCTCCCTCCACAGATTAAAGTTACCAAGATCAAGCAGCCATGGTTCTTCTGTCCGTTTAAATCCAGTGCTCTCCTGGCCACATATTCTAGAAGATTTCTATGGGCCAGGTAGACAGTCTGTTAGCATCCCTTCCGTGAATATGATCCATTTTCCAAAGTATAATAAATTTGGAAATACATTTTTAATCAGTATATTTTATTGTGATATACCACAGACTTGCATTTTGGCAATCATTACATGTACAAAATATGTTTTCTGGTCATTTACTTTGTATTATTATCTCTTAACTAAAAGCAGACTTTTTTGTTTGCAGTGTCAGTCTTGAACTATATCAATTGTTCCATGCTGATCTGTAACTATGGCTACACAGTCAAAAATAGATTTTTATAGAATCTTCCTGTTGCAGATATGTGGTGCTGTTGATGTTATCAGTGCAACGATTACTTCTGCAAATTACATTTATTTAATTTCCTCACAACTAACACAAGACATTCACGCCTGTATATATCTGTCTTTTCCTACAGGACTTTGTGTGATCTGAGCTTACAACTTTCTCCATCACTGGTAAACATAATAGCAAAAAACAGCTGAAAAAAAAGGTTGTATATAGGAAATCTATTGGGTGTTTACAATGCCGTGCAATGTCATCTAATTTAGATGGAATCTATACACCTCATACTTTTTGTTTTTCTCTCAATTCATTCTCTAGAGAAGCTATAGTTTTCATACTCATAATGCCCAACCTGACTTCGGTTTGAATCACACTAGGACTATTGCATTTAGAAAGCACTGATATGCATTAAGCACAATGCATTTACATGCATTGTGCAAATGCTACAAAGCATTCTTATAATATTGCAGTTCAGAATGCACTGCACAAAAAAACAACATTTTTCATGTGAACTAAAGTGAAAGGACTTTTTTCCATTATACTGGTGTTGCACACCACTGTCTAATGCAGCACAGAGAAGCAAGTGTGAATTGCCCTGAAATAGCATTAAGGCTTTTAAAAGGTGAGCTGTGACTCACTAAACTGTCGGCCAACAATAAAGACTTAAACAAACAAATAGGTCTTAAAGTGAACCCAAACTAAAATTTTTACCTTACATAAAAGGGTAGACAACCCTTTTATATGAGTTTGTTTAAAAGAAGGTAAAAGGTTACCTTCTTTTTGTGGGGGACGGGGTTTAAAACCCTTTTTTATAAAAAGGGTAAGCCCCTTTCTGTCTTGATTGCTGCGGCGTTCAAGACAGAATGAGAGCACAGAGCTTTTGGCTGCTTTTTCTTCAACGTGGTAAAAAGAATGAAGGAAGGGGAAAAAAGATGGTGGTATCGCCTGGACAAAGGAGGATACCAGGAAGACGTGAGACTCTATCCAGGAAAGCTCCGAAAGGATGAACGGATCTGCAAAGGTAAAGGTGAACATGTTTTTTTTTCAGTTTACTTCTGTTTAACCCTCTATGGTATCTACTCATTGTCATCACCCTGGCAGTATCCATTATAAGTGCAGTAACCACCATTGCAATATAGAATATATACAAATAAATTGTGCATGCATGCATACTCGTTAATTTGTTATATTGTGCATTACCTAAATTGAATTTTAGAGTAGTGTTAAGTTTCACAATAAAAATGAATGGGCTATGTATGCTTCTTACAATTATGGCTGTCAGTTACTCCACCCAAGTTAATAGAGCTTCTGATTTCCACCAATGTGGCGTTGGCATTTGCTAGATCCTGATAACCAGGGAACAGGGAACCCTATTCATACTTTATACCATTCTAAAAAGGGAAATTAGGATTTTAAATGTAGATAACAAAAAAATATAAATTTCAAGTAACCACTCTTTACAAAAGCACCCCATAGTTTTGCAAATTGCTATGCATATCCTGTAATTAACATTCAATTTCAAAATGTTTACATGAAATAAAAGACTTAAATTCTAGTTAAAGTTTGCCAGGAGTTCCTGCTTGTATCTGGGAGTTTAAAGCCTAACTCGAGTTTCAGGTTCCTTGCACTGCAAGGGTTACATGCCTATATTTGTCTGGTGGCAGAGTAAATGGTACTTTTATTTAGCTTATCTCTTTGCTCTCCTGCGAGTTCCATCACCTATGGAAGATACAAATGGATACATACATATGGATCTTACATAAGCCATTACCGTTTGTGGTCACTGGCAGTGATGTCATCCAGTACCAAATAACTGCACTGCATGGGGAGGAAGCCAAGTGCCTGGCAACAGCCTGCTGCAATCAGGTGGAAAATAAGTGCATCAGCTACCAGAAAAATGAAGGGCAAGTAAAGTCTTGTTGGCCTCCCCCTAAACAAAAATACAAAGCCTTACAAACAAATACTAAAGCCTTACCTGTCTAGTGCTATCACCACTGCAAGGGAGGTTTTTAGCTGAACCTTGACTAAAGCTTTAATTGACTTTGACGTTTTCACACTCTTAGGCCCCTAGAGGAAAAAAATATATATTACTTTGTTATTTAATAACATGATTACATTATAGTACATGAACAATATACTACATTATCAAAAATAGGCATTAAAATATTAAAGAATGTGCTCACCAAAAATACAGTATATTTTCCCTTTAACAATACAAAACTCATACATAGCACATTCCTGATATTTGGAAGCTTAAAGAATGAATCATAACAAATGTGGGGATTGGACTGAATTAAATTTGGCTTGTGCGCCAGTTCTCTTTTGTTTAATAGAATGGGAGTGACTGCATTCATTTCACTAAAGGCCTGGAGTAACAAGGTATCAGTTCCAAGAACTGGATTTGCCTTCTCACAGCAAAAACCAGATGCAAACTTTCAGAGCAGATTTAGGTTCAGGTCTGATTTCTGATTTCAATCTGCCATTTTAATACATCACACCCTACCTCACCTTGATCATCAGTGAAAGGCTCTGATACAGGCAGTTCAGCCAGCTCTCATTAAGTAATTGAAGCCACAGGGCTCATCCTATCATAAAAATTTGCAAGTATATACTACTGTTTATATGAGTGACATGAGCAGGGTTTAATACTGCCCACCCTAAAATTCAGAGAGTCAACCTGTTTTCTGTTCTATTCACCCCGTAGCATTGTATAATCAGAGCCTTGACTTGCTATTCCCTGTATGGCTGCCAGTCCTGAATGTTTTTTCAGTTCATGTTTATGGTTCAGTTTGGGTTATATAAGTGTCTGTATTTGTGTGTCTAAATGTTTGACAACTTTTACATTTGAACATATGGCTTAGCACTACTTTCCATGCTAGATATATAGTCGCTGGCCATTTTATTTAGTACATCTGTTCATCTCCTAATTAACACAAATATCTAATCAGTCAATCACAGAGCAGCATTTAAGCATATAGACACTGTCAAGAAACCTGTTGAAGCTTACATTGAGCATCAGAATGAAGAAGAAAGGTGACAAGTTTAAATGTAACATGGTCATGGTCGTGGTGCAATTCTACAATTCTACAAATTTCTACAATTTACAGAGAGCCTGAAAATGGAGGACTATCCAGTAAGCAGCAGTTCTCTGGGTCAAATCATCTCAAACTGGTTTCTTGAATATGACAGCAAGATCACTGTACTCAAATGCCCTTCACAGTCAACAGATCTCAATCTCAATCCATTAGAGCATTTTGGGATATCATGGAAAGGGGGATTTTTTTTTAGATGTGCAGTTTTTAAATCGGTGAAACAGGGTGATGCTATCATGTCAACATGGATCAACATCCAGTAAATTTCCAATATGTTTTTGGATCTATGCAATAAGGAACCACAGCAGTTCTGAAGGCAAAAGTGGGTCAAAAACAATACAGGAAAAGCGTACCTACTAAAGTTACTGGTGAATATAACTATCTGTTTTTGTTTTCTGTATGTACATGGATATTCCACAATGGATTGGAATGAATTTCCCTTGTCATGTTATGTTGGGTGTAGTTCTATGTATCTGTGCCTATTTTGTATATAGGTATACTGCTATGTAGCATTTCTATTTTTTGGCTGGTTGTAATTACCTGTATTTGAAATTATGTCCAGACCATGCATTGTACCACATCAGTAAACAGATTTTTGATGTTCCTTTTAGCTAAGTGCACTGCACAATTTTTCATGTCTGCTCCACACCTTTGATTACTGTGCACATTCCTGAAGTCCCAATTTTACTGTGTGTGTTAAACCATGATTATTGTATTGTGTCACCATACCCACTAATTTGCATATATTTAATGTCTACAGTTATTATTATTATTAGACAGTATTTATATAGTGTTACCATATTATGCAGCACTGTACATTAATACAACTTTGGCACTGTTTGGCACGTTAACAGTGAATAACAGAGCAGTCCCCTTTAAAAACAAAAAGAGCCACTAAAAAAAATAGGCGAGTTCAACATAAGAAGCTGGTTAGGGGTGACTGTAGTCCTTGGCGGCCCTGACTGGGTGGAGGTGCTTGTAGTATAGACACCTCTTTCTCTCTGTTAGCTAGTGGCTGGAGCAAATCGCTATGTGGCTGCTGGTCTGAAAGGTCCAGCAGGGACAGACTGCAATGTTGTGGCCTAATGTCACTTTCTCCCTGGTGTCCAGAATCCTAACAGGTGTCTGGTGGTGGGTAGGCCACAATGTTCTGGCCTACCTAATATTTAATTTTATTCCAGGTGGCCCAGTAGACCTGGCAACCAGAGTGGAAAAATGCCTCTATCTTCATCCCCTGCATCCTCTCTAGCAGTTCTTCTTGTCTTCCTTCAGCTGTCCCTCCTAATGTCTATAAAGCTCCTCTCTCCCTGCGTCCTCCTTTGCAAGCATTAGGGCATAGGGCTTAGGTCGCTTGTCATGGATAAAGCCAATTAGGTCTTCATTCTCCTCAACACATGGCAAGACTGCTTGAGGGGCTTGGGTTGAGCAGCCCCTGTGGCTTAAGGTGGCTGCCAGCCTGAACAAAAAAGACAGAAAAAGTGTTGTCCTGGTCCTGGTAACTGAAATCTATTTTTATAAACTTTTTGGTTTCAAAAAGCAGCACACAAGAAAAACACCTGGACAAAAAGAAAATTATCTCATTGGTGACTTAGGGTCAGTCAATGTCTCGAAGTGTCAGTGGATGTGAATATAGAAGACGAGAGATTTGCCTGGAACCTCTGCATGACTGGGGATGCCCCAGCATTAGAAGATCTGGAAAGCATCTGGAAGTGTTAGGCCTGAGAAATGTTTGTAATAAAGAACTATTTGACAGAGAGGGCCTAATTAAGGGGGAAGTTATGGCCAGTGCCAGGTCTGATAGCCTGAAGGTTTAACGCCATACAAGAATCACATGCTTTTCTCCAATGTGTCTGCCTGACTCACACACAGTGTTTTCCTGAGTAACACAAAAACACACTCCTCCAGCTGTGTTACTTGAGGTTCCCTAAAATGATGTATCATAGATGACTGGGTATTCCTGAATGCACACACACATATGTATACATATATATATATATATATACACACCCTCTGTGCAGATGGTTACCATGGCAGTGGTTCAAAATACCACAAAATACTTCCTGGCCAAACAGGGACACGGGGAGGAACAGAATACAAGACCGAGGATGATAATAGCAACCGCTGAATGCAACATAGCAACAGGCTGTTTTCAGATGTAATACTTTGCCTGCATTTCAGTATACATAGAAATAATATATATATTGTTTTCTGTGTACCTTTTTCTCAGTATCATCTGTGATGGCAGACAGGAAACTGAGTTCTGTTTCCTCCTCAAACTGTGCTAACATCCACATGAAACAAATGTGCTGCAGTGATTATTTGATCGAGCTTGGTGCTCAGCAGTACCATTGAAAAAAGTGCAAATATACCTGACTTGTCAAAGGAAATCAACAACATACTGTGTCTATTAATAGGAAGTCTGTTTCTGCAGAACCTTGGTCTGTGTAATTTGATGTAAAAAGCAGTAATGGATTTCAGCTGACTGATGACCCCCAACCCTCCCCACACATTTTCTATGGTGACTCGCCCAAAAACTACAAACTCAATGCAAAAAAATATTTGTAATGCCATTTGCAATGTAATTACAAAATTAATTAATTTGTTTTTTTAATTGGTTGCTATTCTTGCTCATACCCTTGATACTTTTATGAAAGTCTCAAACCTCTAGGTGCACATCCTTTTTCATTTTTAAATTTTTAAATTAGGTAATTTAATACATACAGTATATACAGATTGCATGCTACAGGTCATCATCTAAATAAGAAAAATAGGGGCAAAGGGAGTCTGTGAAATCTGCTGCCCTAACCTATGGAGAATGTTCACATACTGTATCTGGGCCTATGAATACGTATTTCACACTGACTGATTTAATCACTGAATCATTTTAATTCATTCTGATGAAGTTCCACTTTTGTATGACTGGTCGATGGTCTTTAGTTTCTACAGGCAAGAATGTGTACCATGTTTGGGATTTAAAAACCAATTGTTTATCATAGAACAGTTCCAAACGTAAGGCTTAGTGTAACTTACATTAGTCATGCAGTTACATATATAATGTAACATATATAATGAAACAAGTTAATTTTTTTTGGAAATGTGCAGAAAAATTTAGTGAAAAATCGCATCTATACATAGTGTAACTGTGACGCCATGACAACCCTGACAACCTTTTCTGTAAAATCATTATTATTTGTGGGGGTCTTCATTGCTCCAACATTTTTACTGTAAGGACTTATGGTCACTTTCCCTATACTTGTCATAGCCGAGTAGGTCAATTGAATCAAGCCCTCTCCCACTTAACATAAATATCCTCCACCCTCCCCTTTCAGCTACTGGATTTCCTTTCTTTCAATCATCTAGTCTTAGTGTCATGTTTACCTAGCTACTTAGTGTGGGCTTCAGGCAGGAATGCCCACTTATCCACTCTTAAACCTGTATCCTAATTATTATGATTCTGCATGACATTTTGTTGTTTTCCTCTGGTTTATTTCTTAGTTGTGCTGTCTCATAAACCTGTGGTTTTGGGTTCCAGGCCAGTGATGGTTTAGCTTTGATAAGTGTATTTTTGCCAAAATTAATTTTAAATATATGGAATTTCTGTTTTGTATTTTCTTTTTTTTGTATATAATTTTTTATTAAGATACAATCAGTGTCATTAAAAACAAAAAAAAAACAACTATTGCAATAACCATATTGAACAAACAAAACAAGTAGTAAGTACATACATATTGTGCATATAAAGACCATTGAATGTTTATAAACCTGAGCATCTCAGTTTAGAGCAAGAGTAAGAAAAGTGATAGAGAAGTGAAAAGAAGGGGGGGGGGGGGGGGGTAGGTGGGGAGAGGTGTGTAAAGGCAGTTTAGCAGTAACACAATGTCACAAGTATCCAACCAACAACCTCCATTAGTGAAGAACACTATTCTGCAGTTTGATATTGGGGTAGCAATGTGTTTAAATCTGTTGTAGTGAATCTAGGAGAACCAAATTTGGGTACTTTTTTCAGCTTTCGCAGTTGACATGGTCATCAGTTCCTCCATACAGTAAATATATTTTACTCTTCACAACCATTGTCCAATCGTTGGGGGGCTATCCTGTTTCCAGCATGCCGGTATGCATGCCTTCACTGCATTAAGCAAGTGGCGCAGCAGAGAGTGTTTATAACGTTTCTTAGACATGCTGGAAACATGAAGTAGCCCTAGTTCATCTTTACCAGAAATATTTGCACCCGTGAGTTTGCAAAGAAGATGTGTAAAAGCGTCCTCAGAGCTGATTTACATCTCCAGCATTTTTTGTCAAGATGAGGGTAAATTGTTGCAAGCTTAGTGGGTGTTCTGTACCATCAGGTCAGTAGCTAATAATTTATTTACTGATCGCTGCCTTACAATACCATATATTTTTGTTCCTCTGTGAACGGCATGTTCAGATCCCCTTACCACTTAGAAACAAGTTTAGGCAGGGACGAAATCTGGGTGGACAATAGCGTTTGGTAAGCATAGAAAAGAGTGCCCCGAGGCAAACTGACTCCTGTGGAAGTAGTTGATGCTGAAATGTGTGGGAGGAGGATCGGAGGAGGTATGTCAATTGTATGCCAATTGGCACAAATGTGCCAATTGTTCAGCATGGGTAATTCCTTTTCCATTTGTAATCTTGTAAGTGGAACCCATGAACCATCCGCCAAAAAATGTACAGCTCTGTACATTCCTTTGGTCCACCATAATTGAAAACTGGGTCTATTTGCCAGTCTGGATGTTCTAGGACTGGTGACAATGAGGAGGTATAGTTGGAAGAGTTCTGTGATGTAAAGTATTTGATTACAATTTACAATGTAGAACCTATCAAAGGGTGTTTTAGCATTGTGTTTATACAGGATGGTGGTGCCCAAGGCAGAGTGTCTATAGAGATAGGAGAGACTTCTTCTTCCGTTTGCACCCAAAGTTTCATTGTTCTGTTGGAGCACCAGTCTTTGAGGTGGGCTGGATCAGTGGTCACCAACCTTTTAGGCCCCGCTGACTACTAAAATTACAGGCTCCTGACCGCATGCGCGGAGAGCTGGGTGTCACTCAAAGGGGGAGGAAACCTCCCCCATAGTGACATCATGATGCCAGAACCCTGCCCACTCTCCCATCGCAGATCTGAGTTTTCGCTGGACTCAACCTGTTCGTATCCCTGAACCTGGGATTTGTACGGGGGGACATAGTCCCCGGCTCTGGCTGGTTTGCCCTGCCAAGAGGTCCTTCCCCTGACCCAGCTTGGGGGCGCACAGGCCAGAGCCGTGGACTACCAAAATTTTCTTACGGACCACCAGAGGCTTGCGAATCACCGATTGGAAACTGCTGGGATGGATAAATTGCCTGATGGTACAGAACTGGATCAGGGAAAGCCATTCCGCCATCCTTTTTAAGTAGTCGGAGTGTTTTTACACTTATCCGTGGAGTTCCAGGGTACCAAAAAAACTGGAGGAATTCTGATCTAAATTTCATCAAAACCGACATAGGGATTTGTCGGTCCCCCAGACGCCGCCCATGCAACCTATAAGAGGTGCACATCTAGCTGCCCTGGCTGTCCACCTGGAATCTATTGGGGAGGGATTTTGTCCATCTGCCCATATTGCTGCAGTTTTTGAGCTCTAATTTGCTGCCCTTTTTTTGCTGAAGAGGATATTTCTTTTCCCCCCATCAATTTTTGTTGAGATAATTCCCTTCTCCTCTCCCCCATTTATTTTGCTTGCCAATAGGATTTTCATGTGATAATTTACCCCACTTAAGGATCTCAGGTACATAGTTACATAGTAGGTCAGGTTGAAAAAAGACATAAGTCCATCAAGTTCAACCACAAGGGAAATAAACATATCCCAGATATAAAACCCTATGGACATAGTTGGTCCAGAGGAAGGCAAAAAAAACCTTGGTGCAATTTGCTTCAACAGGGAAAAGAAATTCCTTCCTGATTCCATGAGGCAATCAGATGTTCACTGGATCAACGGTCACTGTTATCTTTACTTTAAAGCTTTAATACCCAGGTATATTCTGTGCTTCTAGAAAACTATCCAGATTTTTTATAGAAATTTATAGTAGTTGCTGAAACTACTTCCTGAGGGAGCCTAATCCACATTTTTACAAATCTTACAGTGAAGAATTCCTTCCTTTTTCAGAGCTTAAACTTCTTTTCCTCCAGACACAAAGAGTGCTTTTTTGTTTTTGTAATGATCTCAAAGTGAATAATGGGGAAGAGAGTTCTTTATATGGACCATTTATATATTTATACAGGGTGATCATATCCCCCTTAAAGTCTCTTCTCAAGGGAGAATAGATTCAGTTTAGCTAATCTCTCCTCATAGCTGAGCTCCTCCATTCCTTTATTAGTTTAGTTGCCCTTCTCTGCATTCCAATTCCACAATGTCCTTTTTGTGAACAGGTGCCCAAAACTGGACTGCATATTCCAGATGTGGTCTGACCAATGCTTTGTACAGGGGCAGGATTATGTCTTGATCTCTGCAGTCTATTCCTCTTTTAATTCAAGAAAGTATTTTACTAGTTTTTGATATTGCAGCTTGGCATTGCATGCTAATATTAAGTCTATGATCTAACAGAAACCCCATATCCTTTTCCATTCCTGACTACCCTAAATGTATTCCCCCTAGACAGTATGAAGCATGCATGTTGTTAGCCCCCAAGTGCATAACTTTACATTTATGTATATTAAATGTCATTTGCCACTTGGCTGCCCAATCAAACATTACATCCAGGTCTGCTTGTAGATTATAGACATTCTGTATGGACTTAATTCCATTACATAGTTTGGTGTCATCTGCAAACACAAAAATGTTACTTTTAATCCCAAACTCTATATCATTTATAATGATGTTAAACAGTAAAGGTCTCAACACTGTACCCTGGGGTACACCACTAATACCTTTAGACCATTCAGATTATGAATCATTATTCACTACTTTCTGGATGCGGTCTTTAAGCCAGTTCTTTATCAATTTACCAGTTATTTCCAGATATATATGCCTATTCAGTGATCCATTGGATCTTTATTTATCAGCTATATTATGTACATCCTCTATGTGAAACTTGTGGCACTTTTCTTTTGACATATAGATGAATATACCCAGTAATTTATACAAACTATGCCCTCTATCCTCCCCCCTTTTTGGATAGATATATTGATATATCCAATGGCATGCTTGATCCAGTGATACATCTGATTTCCGTTTAGGCCCCATACTAATTATATCTACTGTGTATACATTCCCTTTAGAATATAATGGCCAATTAGATGTTTGAATGGCAAATTTTGAAAACTCCAAGGGACAAATACTGCAAATTGCTCAGTATGATGGATGATGAATTTGGGACACCTCTATCTCCGTTGTTGTGGTTAACTCTGCTTTATACCTGCCTCCATACCAGGTGACTAAGTGCACTTATAGATAAATAACCTTTTTGGTATGTAAATTTATACAGTCAATATTTAAAAACATTTTATAAAAATATGCATGTAGCTATTGATTTTAATGATTTTTTGTATTGCATTGTAGTGCTGATACACCCTGTTTTGCTTGTACAATTTACATCCCTGAGGAAGCATACCTTGTCTGCGAAACACGTCCTATGATCCCTACATATGTAATGTGTACAAAATACTCAGCCTATGTATGTTATGATGTTGTCTAACTTTCCCTGAATTGCTATATGGGGAGATGCATGTATAAACTCTTTTTAAAGTGATGTAAATAAAATGTAAACATTTTTTATAAGATTCAACTGCCGTGAAAGTCCCATATTTTGACATTTCTTGATAGCTTACATTAAATAAAATCATATTATGGTTACTGCTACCAAGATTCTCTTTCATATGCACATT
The DNA here is from genome assembly GCF_032062135.1 of Pyxicephalus adspersus. Classification (NCBI taxonomy): domain Eukaryota; kingdom Metazoa; phylum Chordata; class Amphibia; order Anura; family Pyxicephalidae; genus Pyxicephalus; species Pyxicephalus adspersus. The sequence goes on along the minus strand of NC_092866.1, from coordinate 38,994,594 downwards.
TAATATAAGTTCTACATTTGTAAAAAAGAACTAGCTTCAGCAGAGTATCATTTCTAGTTAAAGCTTCTATAAACTATACCATAAAATGATCTTGTATTAAATTCATACATTTCTTTTTTTTTGTTCCTGTAGTGCCATTACTTCAGTTAATGTCCGGGTAGTTGAAATCTCCCATAATAAAAACATTTCCAGTTTTTGCTGCTTTTTCTATCTGTGCTAGTAGTTGATTCTTTATTTCTTCCTAGCCCTCGGGGGCCTATAGCAGACTCCTAATATTGTGTGTTATGCATCCCCACATTAAACTCCACCCATATTGCCTCAACCTCATTGCTTGCTCCATTAGCAATTTCTTCTTTCATACTCACTTTCAGATCACTTCTCACATACAGACACCACCACCTTTGTCTTTATGAAAGGGAGTATAACCTGGAATATTGAAAGCCCAGTCATGTGAAGAACAAAGCCAGAATTCAGCAACACCAACTAAGTTATAATGTTCTTCATTCTTTAGGGCTTCCAACTCCCCTATTTTGTTTGCCAGACATCTAGCATTGGTGAACAGGGTCTTTAAACTTTTGCTGCATTTACCAGCACTGTTTGCCAAATTCTTTTATTTTTCATTACAAATAGTAATGCGCAATCCAATGTTTGTGTGTAACATGGGAAACTCTTTATATTTATCCATAACCCTCCCCTCAGCTATCCCCAATCCACCCTCCACTAGTGGCTCACACCTGTCTGACCTTTCTGCCAACTGTCCCACCCCCCTCTGTCCTAGTTTAAATATCCCCCCACCATTCCCCTTCATCTTTCCCTTAGCACAGCAGACCCTGTTTCATTTCGGTGCAAACCATCTATGGCATATAGGTTGTACTCCAATGAAAAGTGAGCCCAGGACTTAAGCCAAGCGTTTAGCTGTCTAAGCTCCCTCTGCCTTACCTGTGTTGAATAGAGAATAGGTACAATTATTTTAATTATCTTTTTTTCACCTAATCTCTTCAAGAGATATATAAGAAAAAAATCATTAAAAGTTTTTTTTTTTCTCTGATAGCAAAGTTTCCAATTTGGCCAGCTTACAATTAGAATATTTAGAATATTAGATAATTGGTATGAGTATGAAAGCTGCTATATTTCTATGTTTATTAGTCAATAAGCCCTTTATGGTGAATATTTACCCTGATCAATTTAGGCTATCTATAGGACATATTAATGATCTAAAATTACCTCTACTGATTTTTAGGAGAATCTCCATTTTGTTGATATAATGCTGAGATCCAGCGGGGCAGCTGGGTAGCTGGTGTTCATGTTTTTGTGGATGTGTTGTGTTGTTTTTTTACAACCATCTTCTCCTGCCACTGGAAGATTTGCAGTAAGGTAATTCTGTGTTAAATTTATCTATATTGATATGCCATTATGAAGATTTTTGTGTTCAATATCTGCTTACATGATGTTTATATGTTTCATCTAGATTGTTTACTGTATCCAATATTCTCGTTCCTGGGGAAGCAGCTTAGTTGTTGCGAAATGCATCAAATGAAGGATACTATCTTTCTTTTTTCCCCCTGTATAAAAAACAACAGTCTTGATAAAGATGGTTTTAGGGAGAAAGTAATTATGCATGTGACATTGTATTGCTCTTATCTGAGTATATGTGATATTTTATGACTTCTAAAAAATATTGGGTTTTTTCTGTGATACAAAAAATTATTGAGTTTAATGAAGTAGCTCTTGAAAAACCTACTGTCGAACTCATTGGATTAAAAAAATTCTATGTATTGATCTTTGGGACGTGGCTTTGTTTATTTGATCTAACGGAAGGGACACTTTTTCACTTGAGTATAATACTATGTACAGCAACTATGTTCCTGAGTGGTGGCACAGCAGAAGGTGCTTTCCAGCTACAGAAGTGATTGACAGAGAAGATCTCCCCTGTCACCACCCAAATATCTTCCTCTGTCTTACATGTCCTTTCCTTGGCTGGGAGTTATAACATCTCCTTGTAATATATTAGAGATATAACTTTTTAAGTATCTTGATTAATGACTGGGCCAAGACTGGGTGAAAGCAAGACATCTTGGAGATCAGTTTGAATAACTAACTAGAAATGGTACCTACAACTTTTCTAGCCTTATGAATTCAGTTTTATAAAGAAGACTGATTTACAGTTTTGCTTTTGTAATAAACAACAAAATATAATTATGTGGGTATATTATGAGAGGCAAGCTGGGCAATTAAAAATACAATACTGCATGTCCTATGTGCTTTTCTGTGTGTTCATTTCATCTTTTGTAAAGAATGTTGTGTTGGCACAAAAAGAGAATATGTTATCAATGCCAGTGCAGTAACCCTTTAGCAGTAACATTTTACTCACTACAATTTAATACATGTAAAAGTCAACTCAGAAAGATTATCACACGTTACCACTCCTTAAAATTGTCTTTCTATTTGGCCTGAAGAGAATTACGAAATGTTTATTGAGGAAAGTAAAAACATGAGCTATGTGCAGTGAAGGTAAAATACAGCTTGATAAGAAACAGAAGCTATGAACAGTTTTAACTGAGTCTGTCACATTGCACTATTTGGGACTCTTTAAAGTGAACCTGAACTCAATAGTCAAACATTTGCTATGTTACAGGGAACATTTACAAATAGTCTTCCTAGCATTACCCCTAAAAAACATCTGCCTGCAGTATGACATTGAAGGCACTACTGCCTCCCACTGTAAGTCTCAGAAGATTTGAAATGAGATTTGGTAATGTCACCACTGTAGTGCACAAAATGCTTCCTCTACCAACATGGCAGCTTCCACACAGGCACAGTGCAGAACAAGAACTGGTAAAAGAGAAATGGAAATAACAAAGCTGAAATGAGACTAGAGGAAAGGTAGGTCCCGTTTTTCTTTTTGCTTTAGTTCAGCTCCCTTTAAAAAGCCCATCCTATCTGGTTTATACTCACCTTCCCCAAGCTCCACCAACACCCTATTTCTCCACTGTCCTAACCCTGCCTAAATTCTGTGTCAAATGTTGATGAGGATTACAAAGGGTTGAAGATGTTTTTTTATTCCTTATGTAAAAGTATTGGCTACGAAGCCCAAGTCATGAGAAGAGGTCAAATGTCCCCATAGAGCAGGTCCACAGGGTGGACGTTTAAAAAACTGTCATTTTACCCTTACTGGGCCAACTAAAACTACTACTTTAAAGATAAATAAAGGCAAGATAAAGACAAACTGAGACAATGGTAATTCAAAAATGCTGAAATGTGGACATCCGTAGTCAATAAAAGGATCAGACACTTTGAAATGTGACCAGGTTATTTGCCTTGTAATAGTTACAATAATATTCAACTTCCGTCATATTGCTTGGGCTTTTTTTATTTATTTAAATTATTATCAGATATGAAAAAAACATTTGTTTCCATATCCATAGTTTTCAACTATTTTTTAGTCCTAAAAACAAATTATTTGAGATATCCTGAACTCATTTCATAGGAATGGAAAAAATAAATCATGTTTTATTTTCGTGAACATTGAAAATGGAATTCTATGAAACTGTAAGGGAGGAAAAACCCTTAGCTCAATACTCATCTTACAAAATTACTTTTGTGATTTTGAGATTACTCTCTGCTCATTCATGGGCACTTAACACATCATCATTGCCACTAATAACTTAATTACCAATAGAGTTAAAATAGTAGTTAGAATCATTTTGCAACACAACATATGTATCACTGGATGAGTGTGAGGTACAAAAACACATCAAACCAGTAGCCTCAGTATATTTTAAAAATGTTAGTTTAAAGAAAGTTTCCACCAGGTACGTTATACCAACACTAACACTATAATTCCATCGGCTGGTGTTTGTTTCTGGAGTTGTACCACAGCCTGTACCTTCTGCAATGAAGAACCCGCCTGCTCATAATATTTAAATTTTTAGGTCTTATAAGACATTTGGCTTAGCCTCTTTTTATGGAAAATGAATCTATGAAGCGGGATTCCTCCTACACTTTGCTAGACACTGCTAGATGATCTGGAAGAGACTGTACATTATTTTCCTAAACTCTAGTAAACAGAGGAAATGTTTTATAATCTAAAGGGTGGGCAGAGATTGGAATACATATATTAACTGAACTGTACTAAGAAAACATGCAGCTATAGCCACAGCAAGGCTGACAACACTGCAGTGATTTCTTTGCAAAAGAAAGTGTGTTGTCACTCTATCATAGGAATTGTTTATCCAATGATTCTACTGACAGATCAACAATATATTTCTAAAATGCTCCAGGGCTTTGTTTTACTGGCATGCATAACCTACATTGCATGTGTTTTTTTAGTTTGACCTTAGAACTACTTGGAGTGAGATTTTCTGTGTATTAAAGCAAAGATTGTGCTAATATTCATGATATGTTGTCTAATTTGTCTTTTCAGGGGCAGCCATTCTGACCTTGTTATTATTGAATAGACTATGGAGGTGTTTTGCTTCAGCGGTAATGTAATCTTACTACTCAGGTTTGGGTAAAAATATTCATTAATGAGTAACTTGGTTTTTTACCTATGTTATAAGGACTGAAATCTTAATAGTCTAATGTAGTTTTTGTTTTAAAACTTGTAGATGTTTGTTATTAGATTACGTGTTTTTGTTTTTTTTAAAAAAAACACTTTTTTAACTCCATTTATTTATTTCAAAAACAACTTACATAACTTTTCTACATAGTCACCTTCCGGTTGCCAGACACACTAGTCACATGACACTCTCCGAGACGACAAGTTATTACTCCTCTCAATCTCACTGTTTCCGGTAAAAATATAAAAGTGAAGAAACATTTTGAAGACCCCTCGAATATCAAAAAATATTTTTTAAGCCTACATTGAATAGTTCTTATTTTCCCTGATACTCAAAAATAATCTTACTGTTCAGTTCTAGGGAAAGGGCTATTTTTCCAGTGGGCAACATTATAATTTTCCTAAGATTAAAGGTGCGTACACACTTCCAATTTTTATCGTTCCAATCGAACGACGAACGATCGATTGGGCAAAAAATCGTTCGTAAAAAAGTAACCAACAACGCCGACGAACGAGGAAAGTCGCTGGAAACGAACGACCGGACCGACGGATCGGATTGGGCGACGATCGTTGAACATCGTTCGTGTGTACGGACGTTCGTTGATCGTCCATGTTCAGAGCATGCGTGATGAACGAACGTCCGTTCACTTTCCTGTCGTGCACATAGTTCCTCTATCGCTCAAACGATCGTATCTATTGTGTGTACAATATCTACGAACGATCGTGTCGTTAACACTATGTGCAGGATCGGTGCTATACGATCGTTCATATATATCGTGCATGAACGTTCGTCGTTCGTTTTCCAACGATAATAATTGGAAGTGTGTATGTAGCTTTAGAGAGCCAGTTCAGTGCTAGAAACCCAGACCAATAGATGTTTAAAGTAAAATGCCAAGTAAAGTAGAATGCTTCTATTGGCTGATGATTGTAACAACCATCAACCACTGGAAGTACACCCGCTGTGTGTCTTGGTAACTGATCAAAAAAGCCCTAACCCTAGCAACCACTCATACCCAGTGATTTGTATGCCATAACATAGTTCCCTCACATACTGGTTGCTAATGAGTCCAACACTGCACCTCTCCCTGGGCTTCTTTACATATTCCACCTATTCTTCTTGCAGTACTCCCTGTTGTTTTCTCTACTTTCCCTCTGGTGGCAGGACTTAAAAAAAGAAAGATTCAAATGTTCTAAGAACGAATAATATAACTATTTTATTTTAAAAGGTAGCTCAGCTCTGACTTCTTAGCCCTTGATAACGTAATAAAAGTTTGGTGTTTCCATTCCTGGTGTTTAACAAACAGTTGACTAAACTTGACACTAAATCAGTTCTAGGTTGAGGAATACTTTCTTAAGTTGTAATTGAAATTTCAAGAAAAAAATATATTTTTGCATGTTCTGTCTTTTAAACTGTTGTCTGAGCCATATCTTGGGAGAATTTCTGTGCTTAGATTCTAATCAGTGTCAGCTATCAAGTGTCCAGTGCTTGTTTACAGCACTGTCTGCACTTCAGGTTTGACCTTAACTGTTGTCACTGAAAAAGCTGGGAATATTCACAAATGTATAGCCCTCATCATCATTTGTATTTCACTAACTCTGTCTTGTCTGTTTATAAACATTTACAAGTGCTAGTATTTCCTATGTATACATACAGCCACGTGCAATGCTGCAGAATATGTGTCAATGAACAATGCAGTGGAATGGAAAAGAAACCAACAAATCTTATCATAGGCTTCCAGCACACAAGGTTTTATCTGACATGTGCAAAGAACTATAAAGCTAAAGATTAAAAAATGATAAAACATTATAGCAATGTTTCCTGATCATTTCCAGTGACAGGAGATTGAATGAGCACTGTGCACACAGAACTGTTCACCAAATGGTAAGACAGTGGTTAGACCTCCTTATTCATTTAGCAATTGGCAGATCCCTAAATATCATTGGAGGACCATTGTTCACAGGCTAGATCTTGATCATCCCAACAATGATCTAGCAAGTGTCATTTTTTAGCAGCCTCAAAAGACCAAAAATCATAAATACCTTCACAATCCATGTGAACTAATGTATATACTTTATTATATAATCATATATATTCTATAATCATAATGACAGGGCCAGTTTTAGGGTAAGGCAAACTGATCATTTACCTAGGGCTCCCATGTTCTCCAGAATACTAACTGACAGAATGACCAGCTTGAGTGTGCCAGGAGCTGGAATGCGTTTGGGGACCATAATTGTGGTAATCAACACAACATGTTTTAGGAAACAAAGGTACAGTAGGTAGGAACATCCAATAATCTCAAGCCACTTACAGACATCCAATGGATGATCATTTACAGAGACAGGTAAGTGAACAAGCCCTGTACACACAAGCTCTTCCAGAACCTTTACCTGTATATGTATCCAAGTGTCAAAAAAGGCATCTGACTGGGGGAGGTTTAACTTCTATATCCTTTTGGAGATGTGTGTGGCAAGCCTGAGGTATCAGAGACCTGTAACTACCATTGTGCTTCTTGCCAGACATGTTTGATGAGATGACAATGCAGCTCTTGTGTACATACAAGATATATAGATGTGAAAGTGGAATTGTAACTGTGGTATCTGCACAGGAACAGCCTAAACCAGATTACCCCAAAATAAAAAAAATGTTGGTTAGATGCTCATGTTTCTGTGTGTATGCTGGTGGTTTACATAACTCTTTGACACAATCAATACTATTTACTGATTCAAAAGAATCCTGGCAGTTTAGAAGTCAGTCATTGCTGACTAGAAGTGCTCAGAAAAGTAAAATCCTGGTTAGATCGTTCAAAAAATCTGACCAGATTTGGAAGTTCTAAGTCAGAATTGGTATACTTTTAATAAACCATTCCATACCAGTCAATGACCTGTCATCCAATTCGGCCACCAGACCAGCTGTTATATCCTGGTGGCTTACTATACCTGTCATTGAATTTTGGATCAGAACAGAATTGTTTAAATTCTGATTTCAATCAGAGGCTAGAATAGCTCTGATCAAAGCCAGAATCAATTTCTATATCTATCCAACCTCCACTATTGCTAACATGTCTGTTCAAGTCCAAGTTTCATGCAGTCATTCTCATCCTTACCTTACTACTCACTTACCCAGTTTGAGCCTTCCACCAGTAAATGTTGAGAAATCTATATATCCCTATCTACAATCCTCATCTAAGTTGCCTTTGCCGGGATGTACCAGGTATTTCTGCATCCCTTTAGGCTGGTGGGACTGAATGAATTCTCATGTGCATCATAGTCCTCCCCAGCCCCCTTTTGGTGGGTGGGCCGCCCGGCTGCCCTGCCCCCTCTGTCCGTCTCTTTTCAGCAACTCTTACCCTCTGAATGGACAAGGGAGAGGCTGTTTAATTCTCAGCTGTCATCCCATCAGAGGATTCCAGCTGCTGATAAGAGCCGGGCAGGGGGAGACGAGCAAAGCACAGCTAGAATGAGATCAGGGCACAGGCTGTCCCTCCCCCATTTTCTATCTCTTAAAAGAAATAAAAATGTGTAACAATGTAAGTCAGACCGAGTAAGCGTGTGTAATAATGTCATCAGCTGTGTGTGTAACTGCGTGTCACATTCTGCAGCCTTACATCTCTCTGCGTACAAACCTCCATATCTCCTAAACTATATGTGATAATGACTTGAAATTCAGGATGCACAGGGAACACTCATAGTTAGTAGTAATCACAATTTTAGCACCCCAGCTTTTAAAATTTCGAGATATGGGGATCCGAAATGTAGAAACTTGTGAAAATAAAACATTGGGGTTGCTGTTTCAAAAGCAAGTGCGCCTAGGAGGCCTTAATTGTAAATGCAAATTGGGGACCCCCAGGGCCACTTGCATAGAAAGGAGCATTGGGATGGGGCCCCTAAATTAATACCTACCTATTGTACTATACCAATAATGGACAATAAAAAGCAATATTTCTAACTTAATAATACTACTCTAATACAGATGGCTAAAAACTGCTGTAGGTGAAAACCCTACTTCCCTTAGGAGCTACATAAGGTACTGGGATTTATTATACATCACTCCTGCAGAAGTAGCTTCATAGATGTTATGTTCAACACCACATATTTATTACATAGACCTGCTTCTTAAACAGGTAGGTACCAAAGCGGTACTATAAAAATATCTATTTAAGTATTGTGATCAACTCATCCAATGTAATTCAAATAATCCTTCTAGCAGAGCACCTGCAGCCTGAAATACCTTTCTTATCTCTGTATACACCTCTTTATTCCCCTAAATGTAAGTAGAAGCTCTTTATTTTTATATAGCTTGATTATGTCTAGGTGATTTTACATCTTGGTATGATATGATTGGTATCAGATATGAAACTACACTAATATGATGGAGTAATCCTAATACAAACTTTGTAAACAATATTACAATGAAGCCAGTAGATATAGCTGAATGTTTTGAATTTATTTGTAAGGCATTGTTTCAATATGGTTAACTAATATTATCGCTAATGCTATCAATACCCTTCGGATTACTATTGTTATGAAATATTTATCAATATGTCTTGAACGTATATGTCTCATTCAGTAGAAATGTTTATGTTGTTTCATTTTCGCTTATATCACATAGAGACCATACAGTCTAAAACCAACAACTAACCCCTGAGGAAGACATTATTGGCGAAACGCGTCGGGAATTTGCGACCATAACTTTTTCTCTACCCCACGAACCACACTTAAAACCAGCCTGTCACAAATCTATACCTGTCATACTATATTACACTGTCTGCTTTTCTTCTTTGAATCTTAATTTCCCTAGAATGGTGGGGTGTCCAAAACAAAAAATGTGGGTGCAGTGGGGGGACACCTTCAGCTACCCCCCCCCCCCACTAAAATTTCATTACTATGGCAAATACACTGCCCTGTTATTACACATTACTGCTTACTTCTAACACTTGAACCCAAAATTCTCTGGAATGGGGAGGTGTAGGAAACTGAAAATGTGTGGGGAACGTCTGTGGATAACACCCCCTAAAACTGAATTACTATAGCATCATCCGCCCAGAGTTTTTTATGTCATAATAATGCCATGGTGATGAAAGTTTGGGGTTGTTAGACACAAGTGTCCCCCACTTGCACCTATAATTTTGTTTACCTGCACCTCTCTGTTCTAGAGAAATTAGGGTTCAAGGTAGGGAAGCGGACAGTTTGATGGGCAGAGTTTTTTTTATGTTCCAATTATGCCTTGCTAATGAAATTTTAGGGGGAGTTTGTACATGTGTTCGCCACTTGCACCTACATTTACAGTTTCCTGGGGTACTGATGTCATATATCCCATGTAGCTGTGGGCTGCTTCTTTTGTGCATCAGGAATGTATCATCAGGGGCTTTTCTATAATGTAAAAAAAGTGCACAATTTCATGCATGCCCAATGGGATCAGCACTTGAACGAACGGTGAGCATCGAAAGAAGGCTCAGTTCGTGGACAAAACAAATGAGAAAAGTTGGCGTCATCCAGATATAGCGCTAGGAGGTGACTTTTTTGTACTCATGATGTGAACTAAACCTAACTTGTTATGCCACATTTATAACAATATTATACTACTACAAATAAGATACACTAAGCAGTTGGATTAAAATACACAGCACTGAACAATTTGGGCATAATACAAGAGAATTGAAAATTTTAGCAGGCCAGGCATTAAAAAAGTTGGAACAAAGTAAGAGTATACAAAGTATACACTGACATAACAAAGCATACACTGACACAAAAATAGAGGTTACTGGATACCTGTGGCATAAATAACTGGGAGCACTACATATGACGTGTCTTGCCCCGCCAACTTTTTTACCACACAGCTACAGCTTCTCCCCACGCGGCTGAAAACATTTCTGGGGAGAATACTGTGCATACAAGGGAGTTACGTTATCCCAGTCCAGCCAATTAGGTTGGATGAAGATCGGAAACAGTAATAGAAAATTTGTGAAAAAGGGATTAGTTTCTCTTTAAGGTGTAGAATCTTTAACCTAGGCACTAGCAATATCACATTTTAACATTTTCCAACATACTGAATATTACAGGGTACCCTGGCAGGACCTTCTTCTATTTCTGCATGTTGCACAGCTTAGTGTAAAATATTGGCACGGAATCATGCCAAGATGCATATATGTGCATGTATAGTGGTTACATCAAACCAACCCAGCTACTAAAGAAGGCTAAAGACTCCAAAGCCAGAAAAACACCACAGGAAGATGTCAGTGATAGAGACAAGATGACGTAGATAGTAGAAGATCATAGCCATCACAACAATGGTGGTGGTGGTTTGGATATATATCACTTTAATCTTCATTTAGGCCAATCATCCAGTTTGTCCACATCTAGCCATCTGCTTACGACTGGTCAGTCCCTGATTTGCTTTCACAGTACCTTCTGATCTATTTATCAGATCATAGGAAACAAATGACCTGTGTGTACTAGACTTTAACTAGATGTTAACTAGATGTTAAGATATCAGTAGGCCACTCCAACAATCAGAGGCAACTCCTCTTTACTGTCAGCACCACTCTTAAGCTGCGTACACACTTCCAATTTTTATCGTTGGAAATGAACGACGAACGACCGATTGGCCAAAAATCGTTCGTAAAAAAAGTAACCAACGACGCCGACGAACGAGGATAGTCGTTGGAAATGAACGACCGGACCGGCGGATCGGATTGGACGACGATCGTTGACCATCTATCGTGTGTACGGTCGTTCAGTGATCGTCCATGGTCTGAGCATGCGCGATGAACGAACGTTCGCTCACTTCCTGTGGTGCACATCACTTCCTGTATCGTTCAAACGATCGCATCTATCGTGTGTACAATATCTTTGAATGATCGTGTCGTTATCTGTATGTACAGGATCGGTGCCATACGATCGTTCACAGATATCGTGCAGGATCGTTCGTCGTTCGTTTACCAACGATAAAAATTGGAAGTGTGTACGCAGCTTAACCCACGGATGTTCAATCTCACAGTGCAATCACAGAGAAATGAAGAGTGTAAAAGCAGCAATAGCTGCTTACATACATTCCAGTGATGGCACATGCAGTTCTAAGAGAACATAACACAGCATTTGGATTTGGATTTTTTCCCCCTGAATGTTTCCAACAGCATGTTTATTGGAATAATAGACCAATTGTTGCTAAAGAGGGTATGCAGAGAGCTTGTGAGTAGAGGTGGGGCAAGTCAGGAGGACACAATTTCACAGAGCATGGAAACACCAAAACAGATCTGTTTTTTCTTTCATGTTGTTCTTGAGTTAACTCAATATTTTATGTAATAAATTATGCACACACCATTAAAGCATTATGTGTTCACTTTATCTTTGTCCTGGTTAACATTGCTTATATTGTCATTGCTGGGGCATGTGGCCAAGGGGGAATTAGGACTTAGATATTTTGGGTAGGCAATGGAGCTATAAGAGATTCTAGATTTAAAACAACCGTTATAATAATACAGAATAAACAAACATACTGCAAAAGTAATTTGCAGTAAAGAAAAGCAGAAAGGAATTCTTTCACACACAGTGTAAATTTTCAAACTAGAAGAACTATTAAAGTTTATGTAACCTCATTTAAATCCGTGATCCAACTGAAGGGATATACCTTTACTATTTGTGCGGGTGACCAATGACTGGACTTTAGATTCATGAGGGGAGAAAGTTTGTGAACATCAGTAGTGTCCACAAAATAGAACGAGTCTGACATTGCTGTGTGTTCTGGATCTGGATTTTGGGCTTTTGAATGTTGGAACCCCATGCTTCAGCTTTCAGTTATTTTCAAGTAAGTTGGTATTAGCAAAAAAAAAACAAGAATAAGGGCCTGCGTTGATGGGCCTGTGCCCATAGCTTGATTTTAACATTTTTCTGAGATAAGTTTATTAGTACATTGTGACTTTTGACTCTTTATTTGTTTTTTGTTGTACACCAAGGGGGATTATGCATTCCTATAGATTTGTATGGAAATGCAAAGTCTGTCTGAGGCAAACAAGAGCCCAACAGCACAGGCCCATTAAAATTATCCCAGTCTTTACGGATTATCCAGCATAATCTAGCCTTTTCCTCTCCAGCCTTACTGTATCACCCTGGCTCACCCCTTTATTTTAATGTTTACTTTCTGTCATGGAAGCTCAACATCACGTGTGTTGTTACCATAGTTGTCACCCAGCTGTCACATCCCACCAGCCATGATCTGAATTGATTGCATAGAGAAGCACCTTATTATGATGTCTAAAATAGGCTTATTTGACACTTTCATTACCATTCTGATGAGGGGAGAAAGAAGGAGCTGAGGATGGCACAACACAAGCAGATTAAATCCAGCTTTGATACTTTTTCTGCTTAGTGGACTGGACATGATGTAGAGAAGGCATAGATGAAAACCAAAGATACCTGCAGCTAAGTGGTGAATTCGCTATTAAACGATCTAGATAGATAGATAGATAGATAGATAGATAGATAGATAGATAGATAGATAGATAGATAGACCTAGATCTATAAATATATATGGGATAGTTAAACCACCAAGCAGTTTCTCATGATGAGATCTTTGTGTTTGACTTATCCAGCCTGCTAGCAAACTTTCCACAGCAATTGTTGTTAGGCTTGTTGCAAGGAGGTCTCACTCTCCTTCTTTCTCAATCTAAATGTTTAATTTAATATGTACTGAAACAACAATTTGTCAAAACTCTCACTCAAACTCCATGGTGGTATATAAGAAAGCCCAAAAAGGCAGGAAGATTCTCCCACTGGAATCCACAAGAGATAAAAGAAATTAGCAAATGACTAGGTAGAAAATATAATTTTAGTTGGACTGACCCTTTAAAGTAGTGTTTATCAACCAGGGTTCCTCCAGGGCTTACCAGGTTTCTTACAATGCAAGGGTAATGAGGATTTTGTACCTCTCAAATGAGTTACAACTGATACCTATTACCTTTTTGGCTATCTTTATGGGTGATATTCTTCCCACTGGCCAGCAATGCATTTTTTCTGCTGATCAACACGCTAATATACTGTGAATAAAGACCTCAAAGTTATTTCAAGGATTCCCCCATGTTAAAGAAGTCGAGAAACACTGTTTTAAAGTCACTACAGTTCTTATTGTTTAAATGATAATTATGTAAAAAGCAACTGTTTTCATTTACTAAAACAAGTGATGTATAGATCTCACTGTTTATCCCCAATGAATGTGTAAACTCATGGTGTACTGTATGGATATTAAAGTTTAATGAGTTTCAGCAAGAGATTAAAGATCAGAAAACATAAGTAGAAGCACATGGATTGATTATCCGGATTGTGCCAGATCATTCTGTATTTAATGATAGAACTCGCCCATTAGGGAGTGCATATCCTTCTGGTCTTACATCTGCACAATAATAATAGGATTACTGGGCACATTTATAGAAAGGAGATGAGTGAGGAGGTAATAGCGTTACCTATAGCAAACTTGCCAAACTCAGATTTATTTGAAAACGTTCAATATATGAACCAGGTATTGGAATGGAACAGAGAAATCCCAGACAAGAAGAGCTGCCACGTAAACTGCCACAACTGAACTTATAAAGAAAGCTGATTTGGTTTTGTTTAGGTTTCAATAGTTTTGGCCACATACCTAAACAAGTGTGCAAAGAACTGTGTGACAATAAGCTGAACTACATACTCATTCTGGGTCAGTGATTCAGGAGGTATTAAAGGGAGATGTTTAAAACATCAACCAGACTAGCAGTATCATTAGGAATCAGGTCAGCAATGGAATCTTGCATAATCTATCTGTATAGGTCCACTTTAGGAGCTTAGTACATTTTTGAAAATGAACAATAATGTTTCTATACATGCCAGAGATAAAGCATGAAAAAATCCGTATGCACAGAGCCCTTATACTACTACCTCCTTCTTTTTCCTCTGTAAAAAAATAGTAATACATAAATACAATTCAGCTATATGTATATTGCATAGTTGTTGCAATATTGTTAAAAAACATTGAAAAAAAAATCATATATGCGGTCTATAACTGCATTGTTAGCCATTCTGCTATTATGCAGCTAGTGTGTGAAACACCATGTTGTGTACCTGCATTAGTGGCAGTTTGTTTTTTACTCCAGAAGAAGAAAAGCAACTACACAGCCAGAAGCAACATGTCACTCCTTTCACTTGAATGAAAAGAGTTGAAAATGTGGTTGGGTCACTATGGCCATGCGGTAACCCATTGCAGTTTACTGCTTGTCTAAAATTAGCCTTAGGTTATTCTCAGACTTGCAGTGAGATTGCAATGAGGTTATCACTTCCTCACACCCCTATACCATCTCACCGATGGCTTCCCATAGAGAATGAATGGGGGGTGGCATTAAGCAAGTCAGCACTGCCAGCTGCCGCCTGCTGTAAAATGTTCAAATGCTTGTTCCTTATGAACCTGCACATCAGTGAGGGCAGCTGAGCAGCTGCAAATGCACGGGACAGCCAAGTGGTTGTCAATGTGCCAACCTTCAGAAGCCACATAGGAGCATCTGTTGCCACCACCAGTCTGAACATAGCCTTAGTAGTGAATGCAAGTTGTATTGATGGAATAAGGGGACTGAGTGTATCCACACAGACATAGCAGACATTTCAGCTTCTTAATGGCATACACAAAATACCATTGTAGTTAACAAGAATACCTCAGCAGTAAGCAAATAAAAATGTAGTACCCATCATACAGTGACAAACATAAACTGGTGAAATATAGTAGCATGTGAAGACTTCTGTTAGTTTGGGTGATGATCAAATCACAACCTACATATTATATTTAACTAATTTCATGTATTCTATAAACTATTAGGGTCTAAATTATAGTAAAACCATTCTTTCAGTTTTAAATAGAGTGGAGGGGGGTTAGGTACTCTGTCAAGTTTTTTTATGTCACTGCTAAAAGAATGCAACCCTCTGTGAACCCCAGTGATTACTGTTAGCAAGACAGAAAGTAGGGGGTAATCTAAAACTTAATCTAAAACTGGGGACACATGTTCTGGTAACAAGTGTCTAAGGTGGGATTTACTCTAGTATATTCATTCTCATTTCCTGTTCAACTTCAGTACAGGAAGTGAAGGAAAATGAATTGGACACAGAGAAAAACATTGTAACTTCATTTGGGTTTATTCTTCCCTATACTAATAAAATAAAGCTAAAAAATGACAATACATACATTTAACACAATACAATAGCTCCTAACACTATGGGGCAGTTTATGAATATACAATATATTGTACTTTATTGTATATTATATATGGTATAATATAAGTATAATAATGTTATACTTAACAACCCCCTTATAACAATTTTTGTGACACTTTAATGTAATAGCATGTATTGTGATATGGTTCCTAATATAATAAAATACTATCCAGATTATATCATTGGAGTAGATCCTGATTAGTCTCATTCCCACTGTTTCCAATGTAAAATAAGTTTTCGTTATAAAGGTAGTAATAAAATCTGAATACCACATTCTGCAGGGCATGACTAGATTTTATGGTAATGTTTATGGTAAGTAATGTATATACCTAAAGCAAATAGTGAGCACACAGCAGGCACCTTTAGTTACCTTCACTTTAGATCCTCTCTGAGCACCCTCCATGCTTGGAATGCCAGAATGCTCTGATATTTTTATTGGGGTAGAACATGCCCCAACTTTTTCCAAAGTAATTGTAGAATTACTGGTAAGCGAAACATAACTGGCCAATGAGGAGGGGAAGGGTCTCAAGCTATCTCCAAGGTGATAAAAAAAAATCAACAGATAATACAATACCTGTAGGCATATAATAAAAAAATCATAAAAAACTTGTAGAAGTGGATGAATGTCCTGATACCAGAGAGTCCTGTAACCCTCAGCACAGCACTACATACAACACAAACATTTATTGCAGTGTGGAATTTATTTAAGTCATTAAATGTGTCACCCTCCTTTAAGCCCCTGCACAGCAACACTTGGACTGGAAAAAGGAGGATCACCACTAGGCATGAATCAGATTCTAGTATCTCAGAGAACATGCTGACAGATGATGTCAGAATGATGACCTCCTTAGTGTGCTCCTGATTCATTGTCCATTTTCGGGTGTGTTTCTGACCAAGCTGTGCTGCCATTTAATTAGGGGTTCTAGTTTCAGATATGTAATGTTTTATTATTTGCAGTTACTAGGTATGCCCCATGATGAATGAAAATAGCTAAAGAGAAAGTATTGGGGATTTTATAAGTATACAAATGTTTAAATTGTATAGGCAAAGGACAGGTTCACCTGAACCTAACATTTAAAGTGGACATGAACTCAAACATTCCCTCGTGGGAATCTTCCAGGTCCATGTGTTTCAATGCCAGTAATTGATTCCCACCAGGGAATATTTTAGGCAATGTCAGATTCTCTGTTTTAATAAATAAAACCCTTAGGAATGGTAATTAGAAGCTTGCGTGTGCCAAGATGGCAATTTCTACACACAATACAGAACAAGGTATGGTAAGAAAGTAATAAAGGAATTAGCTAGAGGTACAGGCAGACAATACAACTGACTAGTCTTTTGCCTTCTGCCTGACTTTTTTTTTTAGACTGCAGACTCTTAACTTCTAGAGTTTAGTTCCTCTTTAACAAACTCCCTATACCAGGGGTGTCAAACTCAAATACACAGAGGGCCAAAATTAAAAACTTAGACAAAGTTGCGGGCCAACCTTGAAATTTATTGAAAAAAGGAAATTTTATCTTCTATTAGATTTAACCCCTTTTCATATGGAAACAAAGAGGTTTTGCTTCATATTCAATCTTGAACAAGCTTATAAAAGAGAAAGAGACATAAAAAATGTTTTTTTTTTTCATTTTAGGAAAAAAATCTTATGTCTCCTCTATTTGTAGCCTTCTGAGTTAAATTTCAATTGTAACCTTTTTGCAAAGGCTAACAAAAATAATACCAATATTCGTCTTTGAAAATTCAACCATTCAAGTCCATGCCTTGGAGTAGCAAGGAAAAGTACAGCTGAGGGGGAGTGCTGGAAATGCCAGACGCGGCCAATGCGAAGCTAAATCTTATTGAGTGGCCTGCCACTGAAACTCCCTCTTCAATGAAATAGCGCCGCTACTAAAATTCCCGGCATTGTTTGGGTCTATAAAACAGTCCAATGCGGGGCCACGCATAGGCAGAAAGCCCGTTGGTCTATGGACACGAGTGAAGCCTGGAATTGTAGAAGCGGCGCTATTTCAATGCAGTAGCGGGCTAGCTGAAGTTCTGCATATTTAGGATTCCTTTGGGGGCCAAAAAATAAATCGTTGGGGGCTAGATTTAGCCCCTGGGCCAGAGTTTGACACCCCTGCCCTATACAGTAAAATCCTTAAACATAACCCCTTAAATACTGTACTTTTCTGATTGGCACCAATCACTGGTTGATAAGTCCAATTCCTATTGGTAATAAACAAACCCTATACACATCCCAAACATTGGTTAGCTGTCCCTGAAGACACAAGCTAATATGAGTTTAAAAATTATCAACACATCACACTTGCCTATTCTCTGAGCATAACTCTTTATCTGTATAATCATTTGGTTGGATTTAGCTGCTAATCGCCATTACTTATGGTGTGAGTGAACTTTTCCATAATCAGTAAGTATGCTGTTCACACACTACTTTTTGGCACACACATTTTCGTAGGTGCAGGAACCTGTCACTGCTGTACCCCTCAAAGCTGCCATTGACAGCCTTCTAGGTCTACACGGATTCTCTTTAGATACTAAACAGCCACTGATAATAAACCATTGTGTTACATAGTCCTTGGTGTCTGCATGTGCCATGCACTGTAAGAAAAACTTAAAGCCATTAGGAGCCAGGGAAAATGTTTTTTTTCTTCAAAAAAGACTGTGTATGTCACTTCTGCCAAAAACCTTAATCTCCTGGTGACCTCTTCTTCAGTGAGTTTAGGTCCGCTTTAAGGCGATACCATGGATATCTTTCCGGACACTCCCTTTGCAAAACATATACACTCAGGTGACCCAAACATACATATTTATAATAAGCACTTTCATCTGACTAAGGATTGTTATCTAAAAGTTTACAAAAAAGCACCTATTTGTCCCATTAATACCTGAAGGTATGCAGAAAATGTTTACTGAAGTCATTGTTACAGATTTCACAGGCAGTGGGTAAACACTGGCACCTAGTAAACATTTTAAGTCAAATTAAGTTCTAGTTGCTGGTTTAAAGAAGCACAGTGGTGAGGATCAGTGCATGGCATAGTTTGACACCTGCATCTACATACAAGAGCAGTGCCACCTCTGCACACAGTGCCTGATTTTGGAGACAATCAGGTAGGCAGCTTGCATGCTCTTTACACACAGTGTACACACAGTCAGGCAGTATGCTCCTAGCCCTGGGCAGGGCAAGTTCAGCCTACTCTTCAGGATTGGACACAGGCACACCCATACTGTTCTGTATAGCAGCCCTGCCCTGCTTGTGCTGATCACTTAGCTCTGCTTACCCGAGGCAGACCAGAGCCGCTGGCTCCCTGCACGTATTGTGCCAACACAGGACCACACAGGTAACTAGATTTTATGTTCATGGAGGGGATATAGACTGCTCTGGTACTTTCTGCATGCATTGATTGTCTATTCTACACGATATCCTTTCTTCTAGCTCTTCTGCTGACAGTTTTGATCGACTTAGAAAACTTTTTTTGTGCGTAATACTTGGTACACAGGATGTCTTATTTTTTTTCTGAGGTTGTAATGTGTTTTGCTATGTGATTGCCATGTGAGCTTTAGGGTGTACTTGTTAAAGATGGCTGTTATCCTTGTAACACCGATCATTCATGTTGTGCCATGTACCTGTAGCGCAATACACTCAGTATCACCTATGTGCACATCTGTGTTCTTTAGCAGCTACACCAACTGTTGTGTTTGCATAGACGTGTAACTAGGTATGCAAAACCCTGTAAGCATGCTGGTGGGTATGTATACAATGCCTTTACTGTAGTCTGATTTTAGAAGTAAAGGAAGGATGGGAGTATAGCTGTAGATTATCTTCTCCCTTTAAGTATACCCCATGAGACATTTCAGCCTTTGCATTATTGGTGTTGGCTTTGGATGGAACCCCATGACTACAACACAGGAACCACACCCTCTCCTGCTGGAGATTTTGGAATGAGAGACCACTTGTTGACTAAATTGGCATGTGGAGAAATACTGTAGGCAGGACATATACCTAATGAATATGTATGTTTGAGATAAACTTCAATAGTTTCTGATAAGCAGAAGTTTGGGAAGCTGTTTGATTAAATCATTGAATAAAAACTGGTTTAACTAGTGTGCTAATGTTGTGCAAGTCAAGGTATGTCCTGAGACGTGTTACCTATTTATTTAGAGTTGTTATGCAGTCATAATATTGTAGAGAAGGATGCTCTGTTTATATTCCATATCCAACTGCTTTAATATTACTGTACTGTCAAACAAATCTTGCCTTGCCTGTTATCTGCACTGTTTGCAGCATTCTGATTAGCAGTGTTTATTGCTTTAGATTATAGCAACTTTGTTTTAAATAGATGGTTGATGTCCTATACTAGAGTATTACTACAAAGTTGTGCACAGATGTTCTCCAGCCTTTGTGATGAACAGCAGTGTGCTACGCAGTTTACTAAATGGTTCAGTAATATCATTTTTGGGGGTGCACTTATGTTTTCATGGTTTACTGTTGGAGAGGAGAGGCTTATCTTGCTCCTTTTAGGAGAAACGTCACCCTTAAAGTTCTAGGCGTGAAAAACTGTAATCAGAGGAAGGGTGTGGTGCCCCACTCTGAAAGTGCCTGAGGAAGTTTTTCTTTCACCTGGTTTTGGAGAAGTTGTTACCTAAAATGTATTTTTGATGGAAAACACTCTTTAGTTGTACTGGTTGTGTTATTTCAATAAAGAGCTGAATAATTTAGCTGGAGTAGAAATCCAAACGTTTTCAGAAAACTTTGGAAAATGGAAAAATCCATGACTGTACTCTTTTAGCGGTTTCTCTAAAGACAGATGTTGGAAAATCTCTAACCTAAAAAAGAAAATATATCTGGGCTGATGAAAGCCTGAAAGGGGACACATTTGCACTAAAAACATTCCATCACTCTCATAAAACTTCTTGGCAACCCTAGCTCCTTGGAACTGGGGTTGTGCTGAGGGAGTAGATGCCTTGTGGTCACAGTTCTCTCTTCTATGTATATTTCTGTGTTCCTGATGGGACTAAAAGCTCTTCTTATGTATTGGTCTCCTTGCTACTCTGTATATTATGGCTCTTGTCTGTATATTGCTGTGCTCTGGGTGTGTCTGGAAGTACTGGCCTATATCCAGAATAATTCAGGAATGTTGGTTTGGGAGCAGAGTGACTCACAGCAGTTCTGTAGTCTGAGAAGGGGGGAGGGAGAAGAGGAGGGACAACGGGCAGGAATGCACACTGAGGGAACCCACTCTCCAGTAGCACACGTGTGTGTCAATATAGGTGTAAATATATAGCTGCTTCTGTCTTGTGATGAGCTTGCACTGCTTCAGTACTGTTAGGGTTTCTGTGCCACTGCAAGTCATCTGTTGACTATCAAGGGGAATTTGGCCTCCTCCGTTTTTTCTTTTATGCACTGTACAAAAATTTAAAGTGTCCTTCTGATAGAAAGGGAGTGGTACACTTAAAAGCAACACTGAGATTAATGATACATGCAATATATATGAATACGTAGACATATTTCAAGACCCTATTGTTATACATAGTAGGATTTTCTCTGCAACCAGTAGTGCATAATTATTACCAACCATACATAGCTTGGAATGGGTTTCCATGCTAAACAACCACGCCTCAATCCATACACCAGATGTGGAACACCATTTTTACAACACCATGGTAATGACTATATTGCCTGGATCAAACCCAACTAAGGATGCCTAACGGTTAAAAGATTGTGGCACTCTTTTTGTTCAATGGCTTTGCCAGCATCACAGAACATGGTACTGTTGGATGCAACAAAGATAGATGGCAACACTTGGCAGAGAGCAAGTAAATCATGTTCTTGCAGGTTTAATACTCTGTAGGTAGGGATAGATTAGATGCATATATTGTCCAAACTACTACCTAAAATATATGCAGCTTTATGACTTGGTGAGATCTAGATGTTTAGAAAAGTGAACTACTAAGGATGTTACACTTTTGTTGCATTTTACTTGCTGCATTTGAGCATTGTAGTATATTTTTTACTGAGCTAGTTTGCCTTTTAGCGTGTGCCCATAGTTTGCATAGTTCACTGGGCTCTGGCAGTTGTGCTTTATTTATCCCCCTCCAAAAAAACCTGTTGAACTTTTGAAGCTGTTTTTAGCTGTGCATAGTTAGAGGGGTTGTGCAATAAAAGCTTCTTCCGAGGACCGTCATAATAATATCTGCGGCATGGCCACATGAAAGACCTTGTGGCCATGCTGCAGATATTATTATGATGGCCCTAGGAAGAAGCTTTTATTGCACAACTCTTCTAACTATGCACAGCTAAATACTGATAAGAACCTGGAATGTATGTTTGCTAGGTAGAGGTAGTAATAAATTTAATTTAGTAGGACAGAATTTAATCACCCTGGAAGAAGCACCGAAAGTATTGTCTGCTTTCTCCTAATCTGATAATCCACAGAGTTGAGGAAAAGATTCAGGGTGTGGTTCCTCCAATAGTTGAGCTAAAATTGAGCAATCACATAAATTATAAAAAGAAACTTGTATTGTTGGTATAATGTGTCATCAATGTCTGTTGCAGCTGCAGAGTTGCACAAAATCCTTTACCAGTCTGACCACCCTTCTCTGTGCACAGACAATGTATATATTCAAATATCATTAGACAACAGAAACTGATAATCTGATCTGCTAATATTTGCATTGATTATTACCAGTTCAGTACAAATATGCATAGTAAACTTTGTCCAATTGCATTATTTAATGGATTAGGACATTGCTTGGGCAATTGTTACATTTCTTAGAATTCAGTTTCTTTACAGCATACATGTTCAAATACTTAAACTCTGCAAGAGTGTTTACTGAGAATCTAAAAAAACATGAAAATTAGAAAAAGCTAAAACATTCACAAAACACAGAATGATGGAAATTTGGGTGGGGTTAAGAGCTCAAGACCACCTAAATAGTTTGGGTATGTCTGGTCTCAAAACTCTGGTTATCAACAGTACTTTGACCAATGCCTTATATTCAGAGAAAAGGTAGCAAATGAGTGTTATGTAAAACTGGAAATAAGTCAAATATCTTGGCCATATAAACAATAAATCCAACATTATTCTCTGGAAAGAATAAAACAAAACAATATGTTGAAATAGTTATCTTTTATTAGTTATGTTTTTTTTTTTATCTTTTAAAGATTAGTATAAATCTAGTTCAGTAATGGTCCTTCATCACTTGCTGTTGGCAATAATTTTTTTTTAAATGAGCCTTTTTAAAGCAAGAATATTTACTATCTTATTGTAAAGCACAGCAGTGATCACCTTTGTGTTTCGGCCAAGACTGGTTTACTTACAGAACAGCACACAGAATGCAATAATGGAGTATATTTGTAGTAGTTTGCAGTGATTGTCTTTGTAGTTATGCTGTTATCAATGAATCAATGTGTGAATGAGACGAAGTTAAACACAAAGGTAAATAAGTTGGTAAACACAATAGGTACTGCCTAATCCATATCTTTTTGCTTAATCATTCAGTGTTTGCTGGCTGATTCATGTAGACAAAGAAGCCATTCTTGGATTTACTTGTAATAGGCAATTGTTCCTTTTTAATATACAGTGCAAACTTAAAGGGATTGATCCCCTTTTATAGCAATTTTTTTTTCAGCTTCACTGATGAAAGTGTATCCTCTCCAGCCTTGGAGGGCTTTCATAAGTCAGGCCCATTGATAGAAAAAGTCATGTGGGGATGGTACAGAGGCAGATGTGACTATAATTGTGTGAATGGCAAATATCAGGAATCTTTGTTATTCTTGGTTTGTGTACAGTAGCCAAAATTTGACAACACAAAATTTTTTTTTTCTCTTTTGAGAAACACGTAGAAGTAGATGACTGTATCCTCCAACTATATACGTCTGTGCACACAGCAGATGCTTCTGGTGGGGCTGTTATTATTGGATATTTTTATAGTTCAGCCTGGGCAACTGTTCCCTTGCATTCAGCTGGGGGCATCTTCTGTGGATAATATTAAAACTTACTTAGATTGGAGGATGACCACCTAGTGAGTACCATCTACATCATGGTCATCTAATGAGCATATTTAGTTAGGAGTTTACATGTTAAGCCAGCAATATGTACATAACTTTTAGGCGGCTGATATTGGTAGTCACATGTATTGTGAGATCAGAAAGCTTGGTTGTTTTATATTCTTTTCATGTATATGATTCAGAAAGAGTTCTTTTCTTTTGGTTGGATAGTACTCAAACATTCTTTCACCTGGCAGAGACTGAATGTTTTATGTACAACCAGTTTTAAGCACTGCCAGTAATACAGAAGGTGGACAAAACAATATAAACGGCAACATTGATTTAAGCTTTGAAGTTACTATAACACAATTACAAACAGAACCATGGAAGTCACAATTTTTTAGTGGTTTGTAAGTAAAGTAGTCCATGTCAAATTTTAAGGAGGTGTGTCAGTTAGCAGGTTGTAATATAATGCTACACAACTAAGCCAATGTCACCTTCTTGACTATGCTATAGGTATGTGAATCAAAAGACTGGTTGAAAAGCTTCACAAAAGTTTTGGTGGTAAAGGCTGTAAACACAATATTGTAAATGTCTGCTGTTTGCCTGGTGTTCAACCTCAATGTGCAATGGGCAACGGTCTATAAAATGACAGGATATTGAAAGAGAACCATGTTGGACTCTCATAGGCAGTAAATGATGGATACTTGGTAGGATAATTGCCTATAAAATTGGTACATGTTTAAAATATGCCTTGGAACATTCCTTCTAAATCAGGATTAATTTATGTTTGGAAAAGTCAAAGGTTATCTCAATCTTCCACAACTTTTTTTCAGCTGTTAAACATACATAATCTATTTTACTATGGACAGCTGTCCTATTGAAGTCATTACATCTGATGAATGCTCTTAGTGGTCAATAGCCAAGTAATATGGCAACCCAGAAAAGTAGTGTCCTACGCAATGCTTTCCATAGCCTCTCTACTAATCTAATTTAATATAATTGAGCCTTCAGTTTTGGAAAGCAGAGGTCGTTTCCCACCTGTATCACTCAAATACCTAGAGGGCTTTCTTTTTTTAGGAATGGTCTAGTATTCTACTATTAGGTCATGAGAATTTCCAAGATGGGATTAAAGTGCACCTGCCCAAAAACATTTAAAATGATTCACATATTCACAACAAGTAGCTTGATCTTGAAAAGTTTGAAACTGGTGACCTGCCAAGATCTCCCTCTAAACACTGTTTTGTGGAGCAAATATAGTTATATATATATATAGTTATATATATATATATACTTATAGTTAAAAGAGAATATTTTTTATTAGGTGGTTGTGGTTAGTCCTTACTGTTAGGTCCTTATTAAGCATTTTCCAATATTCTGTCTACCCTGTTTTTAGAAGCATTAAAAATTAAAGATGCAATCTGTAAACCTCTTTTGGAATGTAATGGACACAAGAGCTTCAGATACATATAAAGAATGCACTTCAAAGTTTTATGCTTGACGTAAGCATACAAATGAAAATGTAATACTGGAAAGATACTGCTTCGTAAGATTGTGCTTGACTAGCAACTGTTTATAACTCTTAGGGTGCCATTTCATATGTTGATCCAAATGCTTGGTCTGAATGTTGGGAGTGTCTGAAACAGGGAGTGGAAGCTAAAGTTTTAGGTAACACTCAGGAAAGTAGAAGTAACCATAAAATGACATCATGCATATTTATGGTCATTATATGACATCCTACTTGTTTGTGTATCAATTGGCCTCTTGTAATTTTTCTTTTTCATAAGAAAGGAAAGTATAGTAGTAGTATTTTAAACAGCTAAAAATATTTGATATAACAGAAAGAATGATGTAGCATATAAATAAGGGTAAACTTTTCATGACTAATTTACTTTGTTTTCATTGTGGCCCATGTTGGTAGGCATTTTTTCCAAATACTGCCATTGCTATTAAAAAGCAAATGCATGCATTTGAATAGCAATCTAAACATCCCTATTTAATGTACAGCGCTGCGTAATATGTTGGCGCTATATAAATCCTGTTTAATAATAATAATAATAATAATAATTTGGCAAGTAGAGGCTGTATTTGATCTGCTTTGCCTGCAGTTTAAACCCACCTCAATAGGACATCTAAAGAAACGCAGGTCACACAAAGCTGACAGCTCTACAGAGGCTGATTGCTAGCATAGAAGGTCAACAGCCCCATCCATGAGCCTAATGCATGTAGTGAAGATCTGATAGGAAAGTTGTGGGTCATACATTGGTCATTTTAAAAAAAGTTTGTGTTTGATTTTGCTTACTAATAAATATAACGTAAACGTTTACTTTCACAAGCCTATCTATAGTTATATTATGATTTTAGTGATCATTCTTAAAAACAACATTGTAGCATATTTGTGCTGTAACCATACAGCTCTTATATCAGTAAAAAAAGAAATATGTGTGGTTACCCAAGAGAATCCAATGAAACTGTCCACTTGAAAACATTTTTGGTGGTTTTAGGTATTGTATTACCCAGTGAGGTAGCCCTGCATTCCAGCAATATGGTTATGTTGGGTGTCAAGTCAGGAATGGATGTCTTCAATTCGAATTACTACTTCCTAAACACATAGTAAGATTAGCAGCAATTGGCAACATAATAGCATTTTATAAAAAGTGCAGATCAGAAACTGTTGAAAATCACAAATAAAGGATGGTTGCTGTGGTTTGCACCTCCTGTTTCCTTTCTTCAATCTTCATATGTATATGAAGACCAAAGTGTTAACAGAGTAATGTTTTTCCCCTTTATATTTTTGCTGAAATATTTCAGAAATAGTATTTGCTTTGAAACTGAAACACATTTGAGGGAATAGAATTTGTGTACGTATTCCTATAAAAGATACTTGTAGATGATAAACAAGGCTAGTAGCAATGTTCGCTCTCCTTGTGATTGAGGGGCCTGGGTTTCAGAGGATATACCCTGGTGTAGATTAGCTTATTGGAATGCATAGGAATTTTAAACATGGACTTTTAAAGCCTCAGGTTAAACACTGGTGAAAACGTCCGTGTAGACACTAAGCCTTATAGTTTAAATCTGTAATTTCTAGATAGACAATATAACACAACAGTTTTCAAACCTATTACCATGTTTTTTTTTTGTCAGTACATGCAGTCAAATAACTTATTGGTAATAAACTACCTCCGCTTTTCATTGCCCTTTGATCTAAGTTTGCCATGTTTCCCTTTGTCATACTTTACATCATATTACATCTGGTGTAGTCTCTTGTAAACACCCCAACCATTTAAAATGTTCTTGTATGTGTACACAGTGTAGACAGCAGATGATGGAAATACCAAGAAATCAAACCATAAATGTTTTTTTAAACATTTGGTCCAAGGACTTTACATTCCTAATCTGTCCACTAGACTATGGTTATGATCGTTGCATAGGGCTTATACCTCTATATATTAAGATAGCAAGGAAAAAATAACCACCCACTTAGTTTCCTTTTTTTTAAGGTTATCTGCTTCAGTTATATGAATTTAGCAAAAAATTATACGGATTTAACAAAATATTTTGTATCATATGTAACAAACCAGAGGGGGGCAAATAAGAAAAGTTTATTGTTCAGATTTATATATACTTATATAAGTACCTCTAAACAGTACAATATATGTTATTGCCATACAATCAAGTCAAATGTGTTCCTATCCTAAACTGGAACTATTCTTGGAAAAAAAAAAGAATATAAATGGGATCTCCTGTCACTTCCACTGTAGACAAAGGCTCATCTCCCACTTCAAATTAAAGCCTTTTATAGGCTAACCAGGAAAATTATATAAAATGTCATTTTTACTGGTAGAAAAAATGCTTGTGTTTGCAAAACACTTGCGGCAGTGTGTAAAAAGGAATTAACTTGTGAAGGCTAAAGGTGCGTACACACTTCCAATTTTTATCGTTCCAATCGAACGACGAACGATCGATTGGGCAAAAAATCGTTCGTAAAAAAGTAACCAACGACGCCGACAAACGAGGAAAGTCGCTGGAAACGAACGACCGGACCGACGGATCGGATTGGACGACGATCGTTGAACATCGTTCGTGTGTACAGTCGTTCGTTGATCGTCCATGTTCAGAGCATGCGTGATGAACGAACGTCCGTTCACTTTCCTGTCGTGCACATAGTTCCTCTATCGCTCAAACGATCGTATCTATTGTGTGTACACTATCTACGAACGATCGTGTCGTTAACTCTATGTGCAGGATCGGTGCTATACGATCGTTCGTATATATCGTGCATGAACGTTCGTTGTTCGTTTTCCAACGATAATAATTGGAAGTGTGTACGTAGCTTTAGAGGTGAGAATTGTGTATACAGTGAGAGTTCTGATAAATGTGTCTGATAATGTATCTCTTACAAATGTGTGTATTACGGAATTGTACAAATATTAGAACGCCCTCTTGACACCCAGTGACCAACACCCTCCAATTCTGTACGCTCTGCACTTCTATGCAACACTGATCAAGAATGTGAATCTGAGTGTGTGCACAAATCTTTGTTAAAGAATTTGTAACCATTAAGATTTTTACATATTTATATTGCTCTACTTTCTACTCTTGTAGCTTCAGGTGCTTAATACTGGTGTACAGTCAAAGAAAAAGGATTATGTTCAAATACATAAATTGTGAAAAATGATTTTACTTTTGAAAGGAACACACAAATACATGTTGGGAAACTATAAAAAGTGTCATTGTCAGTGTCAGAATTCAGTCTTCAAAATCCATTACATATTTGAATAGGCATGGATGTGCGACATGTGTAGGTGCTCTGTAGATTGTCATGGATTTAAACATTTACTGTATTCTGAAGATACCTAAGGCTACGTACACACCTGCAATACGTCATTGCAAAGCGAACGATTGAGGACCGATCAACGATCATGTACGATTATTTTGAACGATCGTATAGTGCATGATTCTGTACATACTGAAACAATATGATCGTTCAAATATACTCCACTAATATTGTACAAACACTAGATACGATTGTTTGAACGATGCAGGTAGTGACGTTTACTAGAGAAAGTGTATTCCAGAGCCATCCACGATCACTAACGATCGTACACATATTAGATTGGGAAGGATCGTTGCCCAATCGGATTCACCGGGATGGTGATTATTTTCCAGCGACTATTCTTGTTCATCGGCGTTGTTGGCAAGTCGTTGTGCGTTTTTTTGGTTAAAGATTATCGATTGTCATTCGTTCATTTCCAACGACAATTTCCTTCAAAGGGATCTTTCACATCTTTCCACCAACTAACGACTGCACAATGCATGTACATACAGCACCATTCCGCTCTATGGAGGGGAGGGGGAGAACGACGGAAAGGCACCCCGCTGTGCTCTCTCTCCCTTCACTTTCATTACGATCATTTGTCATCCATCGTCCGTGGATCCGTCACTCATCCGTGGATGAGTGACGTACACACGCCAGATTCTCGTCCAATATCCGCCCTGAGCTGAATAACGGACGAGAACAATTGCACGTATGTACCTTACCTAAGTCTTGGGCCCTGTATTCGTTTAATGTGGTGTAGTTGGGCCGGGCTGTGTTGGCAAAGGTACAGAGAAATCTAAATCTAAATGTAAAACAGTTGTCAAACAAATTAGACAGAAGTTTCCAGTAGGGACTTAAGGAACAGTTTAAACTTTGGATATTCTTTAGCGTAACCATTGCTCTTTTTTTATCACATGTTGATAAAAAGTGTTTACTGATGTTTTTTGTTAAACATGTGATAGCTGGTCATACACTGGCCATTGAAAAACAGGAACTACCCACCAATTGCTGATGCTCCTGTTACCATCTTTTTTCACGCAATTTTTTCTTTTGATAATAAAGGCTATTTTTTTCTAACTTTCTATGGTCTGTGCTTAAGAATTTCAACTGCTTATTTATTCTTGCATGCCTGTTGCAAAATGTGCAGCATTTTTGTGGTGTAGGTTACCACCAACTTTAGCTCTACCCATGTTTACACTCTGCTGTGCTATGGTGTATGGCGCTGCATTAGTTTACCAAGGGCAATGACATTCTATAATGTCTGGATATCAGAAGATCAGAATGATAAGATGGCAGTTAGACAGTGAGAGACACGTGATAGTAAGGATTTGTGATCAGAAATAGAGAAATCCATTTGGGCATCATCTGCATATACGTGATCCTGGAATCCAGATGAGCAATTGAGCTGTAGATGATCATAATAAGTCCAATGACAAAACCCTCATGATACATACACAATGACAGGGAGTTTTTTCTTTTCTTTGAAGAAAAGGGAAATCTTGCCAGATGATTACAATTGAAAAAGTCTGTGTGCATTTAACAAGCACTTCCAAGACTTGCTCATTATGACAGGACATTAACCCTTTTGTGTCAATTTTTCATCAATGTAAACATTCCTACTACGTTTACGTGTTTTTATGCACTTTTATTAGCGTTTTAAAGCTTGCCTTTTAAACGCTGTAAAACGTTCATGCCGTGGTTTCCAGTGTTTTTACAACGTTTACATTTCAAGTGCTTATTAACCCGTGAAAACACCGAAAAACATGGGAAAAAGCCCCTATTGAAATTAATAAAAGCGTTTACCCACATTTTTTTAGCATTAACTCTGCGTTTTAGATAACGTGTTATAGATAACGCTCATAAACGTTCCTCAAGGAAACGTCCTGGTGTAGACTAAGCCTTACTGTGATTGAGGTTTTCCACTTTCATTGAATGTTTTTTATTTTCTTCCAGGTTTTTTACATGGAATAGGCAGAAAGACAAACACAGACATGTGGGCTGTAGCTCTTGGGGGCAGGAACTCCTCTCTCTTATGTTTGTTTATATTTCAAACACTTCCCACCATCTTTTCAAGTGCACATTTTCCTATCTAATTTGTCTGTCTATCCAGATAACCCATTCTGATTTTGCAGTCTTGGAGAGTCTGGAATACATAGCCAGAGATGATGCAGTTGAACAACAACTTTCAGATTTTTATATACAAGGAACAAAAATAAATTGACTGTCTTATTTGCATATGTACAAATTCTACTTATGAAATGACTATTGTAAACACAATGGAGCTAGGCAAGGAAAAGTAGTTACTAATCTTTGAGGCAAGCCATATTTCAAATATGGATTTTAAGCAGCATATCAAAAACCTGATTGGTTGCATGGAACAACATTTACTTCATGCACTCCACTTCATAATAATAATTATTTTTTGAATTATACATTCATAGACAAATGTGTCCAGAAATGGGATTTCAATCTCCAGACCTGCACAAACAAAGATAACCCTTTCTTGTATGTCCCTCTCCCTCCATCCACACCCTCTACTGCAATTCCAACAATCTGTATTTCTCCAGCACAGGAAGGTGAGCTGTGTGTGGTATGGCAGGGAGGGGTTGAGCTTTGTCTTGTTATTGATTTTTTTTCCTTCGATTTGTGAAGGAAGTAATACAGACCAGCTGATTTCAGACACTGGATATGTGGTTTCTACCCAGCCCCCATCACACTGCCTTATTTGCCTGTTTGCTGCCAGTGGAGCCAATCTTTTACAAATACATGCCTAAGATTGGTTTGGAGGCACAAGTTTTGTTTTTCTGGCATATAGATACAGTGAATCAGTATATCTAAAACTATTTAAAATGGATAGGGTAAAGAAGAAATAAAACTTGTCTCCTGCCGTTGGATATTTAACAGCAACACAGAGATAAAATGCAGGATTGTATTATTGCTCGTTTCCCTCCCCGTATATTTTTACTCAACACTGTCTGGTAAAACATGATCCTCAGATGAGAAGAAAGCTCTCTAATGGAGCCCAAGATAGCTACAAAACAAAAATAGGTTCTACACTTTCCTTATTTTATTCAAAACAAAAAAAGTTTTGGGTATAGACGCTTTACCTGGAGACCTTTGCTTGCATGCATGCATAGAGACCTATTGAATGCATCAACATGTCTACTGCCAATCACTTCATCAGGCCTTGATTATGCATTTAAAATGGTCTGTTTAGGTTGTCCATTAATGGATGGACTTGTAGGTATCAATGGAAACAGAAAAGGCCCCATTATCATATTCATAGATATCATTTGTATATGCAAACACAAAAAATTTTCGACCAATCAATTCCTTTATATTTGAATACAATTTGTTAGAAAAACAATTGAGCCTTGCAAACTGTCCTGCAGCCTTTTCCCGGACTTTGTGGTTTCAAAGTGGAAGTCACTCAAATGTTCGCCTATAGCATCACTGATGTGGTGAAATGTGCTCTGTATGTATACTGTTATCCAAGGACATAACACAGAACCCACAAGAGGCTTGTCGACAATTACAGATATCCTTTGTAAAAGTAGCGGCAGCTTATCTCAATAGGACATTTTTAGGATAAAATTGTGAATATAGGGGGTCCTGTTTTTTTTTCAACATCTAACCGACTTCCCACTATAAACCTCACTAAAGCAATAACCTGTCTGATGCTCAAAACATCTGGATTGACCACACAAAGCCAGCCTTGATAAAATCTCCACATGGTTCATTTTTCAGTTTGCCGGTTACTGATCAAGCTTTTTTTTGAAGAAATGTCATGTATAGTTCCTACAGCAAACTATCTCTGGGCAAAAATTTTTTTTTTCTACCACTTCTTACTCCTACCTTCTTTCAACCCATCCTCCAGGGGTTCTATTTTGTTATCTTATGCAAGATATGCACCCTAAATCCACCTGCCTGGGGTTCAGCCTTTAAACAATCTTGATGGTAGTAAATATTTGCATTGGGTATAGTTAGAATGGAGATGGTTCACTAATTTAGGTGTGGAATTAGAATTTGCAGCAGATTTAGGATAGTTAGCATTTCTATTAGTCACTTTTTTTACATTTAGGCTACAAGAAGATTCGGATCCTTTTCTTTATAGTGTGTAAGACAGGGGTGCCCAACAGGTGGATCGCAATCTACCGGTAGATTGCAAAGGCAACACAAGTAGATTGCGGAGCCCTGCCTTTCAAAATGAATTCAGCGCGCACGGGAGTTAAGTCTAAGTTTTTATTGTTGGTAGATCATTTGAACTTAGTCATTTTAAAAGTAGCTCCCAAGCCAATAAAGTGTGGGCACCCCAGGTCTGAGATTTTGGTGAACATGAGAAACTGTATTTTTGTCAGACTTGTTTTTTACAGTACGTGGCCATGTAAACATTGTGAATTTGTACCATTCTTCTACAATGGTAGAAGGGCTTGTTTGTCCTTCTAAAAAAAATTAAAAAAATCTAAAACTCATTTGAATTATGTTCTAATTCATTTTAGCTCTGTAGCCTGACAACCAAAAAAACGGCTGACCACTTAGAAGAAAAGTAGTGGTGTCGTCGCAAAAGCAATTTTTATGTTCTCTGGTGACTAAAAGATAGTCAAGATTTTCTGTATGTTGCACAAGCTTTTGTGTGTCTTGGGGGTTCCCTGAAATTAAATCAAGGACAACTCCCTGTGGTCTTTTATAAAAAGCTGGAAGAGAAACAACATACCATGTGTCACTCAGCAGCCAAGCTGCTTGCTTTTGCTGGCGGGCCTTGTGCCTGGGTGTGGTCTCAGAAACAGTTTGAGTTCCTATTTCAGCATTAATGTTAGGAGATATTCACTGCTACTCCAGAGCAATCTGTTCTTTTCTATGAAGTGGGGTACAGGGGAGGACGAACAGGAGCACCCTGCTTCTAGGGGAGACTACAACAATCCCTATTAGCAGCCGGTCCACAAACTCAGTGATCTCTCATTTACGCCTTGGGGCACCTAAACTGACGTTAGATTTCCCACATATGATCTTCTTGGCCAAAGTTTAGCAACTGTATATTCTTTTACTGGGTAACCATTTGTAGAAGAAGCATATTATAGTGTTAAATAATTCTTTCTATTATTAAAGCAATATTAGAATACATTTCTATTGACGGAGCAGAATTTTCATATAGGTCGCCTCTTAAGGCATTTGCTAACAAGGAATATTGTGTGCTGCTTAAACATCTGGAAATCATTCTGCTTGGGTCACACAAAATCCCTCCCAGGTTCCTTTCTTCATTCTCTTTGCCTCCCAACGCCCTGAGTCCTGAGATGGATCATGCTCACACACAAGTACACCTTATTAACTGTTTCCAATTATCCTTTTGTACACCATAATGCATTACTAATAACTTATAGGTTCTTGGTTTGCAAATATCACAAAACATTTTAAAGTTGGTGGGTTTTTTTTTTGTTTTTTTTTGCAGTTATCTTATATTGACTGTTCTGATATGTGTGTTTGTATTTATCTTTGGATATTTGTATCTTTTGATACATTTAGGTGTGTTTTACTGTGTGCTAGAGCCATTGTGTGCTTCTGGCAATAGCTTATACTTTCCTGCATTCATTTGTGTATCTATGTATTTCTGCAGAGCATTCTGTGTACATGTCTCTAGGCGTGTCTTGCCGTGGGCAATGCACCTTTTGTTGTCACCATGTGTGACCTAGTAACACGCAGTACCTACAGTAAATCCTTTGTAAACACACAGCCTGTATGTGCATGTGTTTGGGGGGG